>NC_044598.1:0-312500 GCF_901933205.1 Camarhynchus parvulus
CCAACCTTGAGCATTCCTAATTAAAGCAGATTGGGCCTTTGGGGAAGAAGGGGCTGCAAAGCATTTCCTAAAGCATTTTCTACTCCAATTTCATTGTGAGGAAATACACCTGCAGGATGATGCAGGGATTAGGATCGAGACAAAGATGAGTTTGGTGGGTCAATTTTACTTTGAGAGCTTGAGAGGCACAGGAAGCCCAAGTGATGATCCCAGAGGGTTGAACACAGAGGTTTCACCCTCCCAGACATACAAGGGCCTTAACCTTAAAACCACTGCTCTTAGCACGGAGCTGTCTCAATGCTGCATTAATGTTTTCTCCTCTTTGTGCATGTGTAGAATTGAAATCCCTCTTGGGGAGGAAGCTTATTCCAAGTAAATTCCTAAACGATCAGCTGAAAAAAAACCCTGAAATGTTCTTTCACTTGATTTGCTGCTCCCTGCCAAATGCATGTGCATGCCAGGTCTTGAGCCTGGTACTGGAGCTGAGCCTTGAAGGAGGAATTGTCTACACAAGGCTTCTCCTTCGGTTTTGGGATCCAGTGCTGATTGCAACCAGGTCTGGTGAGAGAAGCGATCATAAATGCACCACGTTTCTGTGTGGCTCACGAAAAATGAAGAGCAGGTTTGGCCCAAGGCAGGTGTTGTGGTCAGATCCCGTCTGCTCTGCACGGAGTTTTTGGTCTCTGGGAACCTCTCGTGTGGGGCAGGAGTTCATGCTGCAGCATCTCCTGCTGGGCTTCACTCCCAGATCCTCCAGTAATGATATCTGAGGGTTATCTGGCTGCACTGGCCAAAGATGCCCTGCTAAGACACCTTCTCGTTCAATTCTTTCAGGTCCCATCAGCTTTCATAGCCTTGTATATTTTTAAATCCTTTGACATTTGAAACACTGTTCCCCTGCAAGGCCTTCTCCTAAATCCCAGCTTCTCAGAAGGGGACAGGGTTGGCCAAGGGTGGAGCTGTTCTGGGTTTGTTGGTGGTGCCTTGTAGTGAACAGTGTGTTCAGAGCTGCTCTGCTGGTTCTGCCTATCACTTCGACAGGGAAGGATTGTGCTGGGATATGATAAATCACTAAATTGTCACTTCTAAGTGCTGCTTGCAATGAAAACATTGTGTATAAACCCTCCTAAATGGTGCTAAATTTGTCTGCTCTATTTCTTCTCTCCCACCCCACCACTGCTGCTCTAAGTATGATCCCTTAGTAGCTCAGTCTTTCTTTGTGTTTTGTTTGACATTTTTGCCCACTTTCCCCAAAGCTCTGGGGGTTCTTTTTAAAATATGATACTGATTTTTTTCTTGGTTTAAAAAAAAACCCTGAAATACACACACACACTAAAGAAGCAGGTCTCCATGGCTCAGCCCTGAGTGGTAAAGGAAGAGCAACAGGAAAGGTGGTTTTTGGTGCTGGAGAAAGTATCTGCAAGGCTTAAAGGAGCGCCCCATTTCCACAGATGGCTTTTTTTTTTGTTGTTGTTGTTTTTAATGGGTTATGGTGCTGGGAAGATCTGGAAAGAGTGCAAGTCCCTCATTCCAGTTTGGATGTCTTGTTTTAAGGAACGTGGATGTCTTGTTTTAAGGAATGTGTTCTTTCAGCTCTTGGAGAGCATAGTTTTGGATTCATCCTCACACCCTCCAGTCTTGGCGACTCTGTTGTTTTTTTATTTCCCTTTCTCTGCCCTTTTCCCTGCCCTCACTCCCCTGATGGCTGCAGGGATGTGATTCAGGCACTCATCACTGCTCTGTAGCTTCTTTACAGAGCTAAAACCGACTGGGTCTTTCACCCTCCTCTCACAGCAGCGGTGCAGAGTGAGGCACGTGGCAGGGCAGGGGTTTTACCTGTTGTTTTATCTTCTGGTTTGATGTTTAACACATGAGGCAGAACCCCAAGCCCCTGCTCACCACGCCAGGCTAGGCTGCCGGGGAGCACATTGACAGCAACACAGTGGCTGCACCACAACCAAATCAATCTGATAGAAAAAGGGTTTAAGGCTTCTAACAGCGCCATGGCCACTGAGCTGAGCCCAACCTGGGTCTAGCTTAATCCCTGATCTGTGCAAAGCCCTCTTCTGTGCTTTCCTGAGGCTGGGACAGCTGGAGAGGTTGCTCTCCATGAGCACAGGATGGCAGCTGTGGGCTGAAACTCGCTGAGCTGCTACCTCCCCAGCACGTGATGGGGTTGTGAGGGATTTAAAAGAAAAAACATTACTATGTCTTTGTCAGTCTTCCATGTTCACTTAAGCTGGCTGTTGGTGATTTGTAGTACTTTTTAAAATAAAAACCAAATGCTTTCCCTTTATAAGTAAATATGCTGTGAAGAGGGCTTCAAATGAAAGATGATTAATTACTACCCAACTGTTGCTAAATTCATTGGTTGATGGTCCATATACTGCATTTTTTAATGTTACTGATACCTGATCCAGACCATTCCCAAGCTGTTTGATAATTATTTATCAGCCATCTGCATCAGCATCATCTGCATGACCAGTGATGGCCAAAAAGCAGGAAGGAGAGAAAGGGGTTACGCTGTAGGCAGGAAAGGGAAGGCGGAAACCAAGCAGCAAACAATTGGCACCTGGGCTCCATTGAAGACTAAAAGTGGGAAAAAATGGCTTAATTGAAAAATCTGCCTATTGTGTGTGCAGTCTCCAAGGGGGAACAAACAAACCCATTCAAAGGAAGGGGAAAAAAGGCAAAGAATTAAAAAAATCCTTGTGCTGTTGTGCAGAACTGGGGGGTTTAACTCTCCCCAGTCTCAGGCAGAAATATTTTTATAACCAAACCATCTCCCTTGTTAAAGCATTTTGTTGGATTGAGTAATTTCTTAAGTCGTCCAGCATCAGGACCAGTTGGTCCCTCTGGGGGAGGGTAACCCAGCATGATCCCCCCTCATTCCCCACTCACCTGCTCCTCCATCACAGCCTCGTGTGACCGTGTTTACAGGGGCCTTAGGATGAGGGAAGAGACGAGGATCTGACTCCATGTTTCAGAAGGCTTGATTTATTATTTTATGAGATATATTAGATTAAAACTATACTAAAAGAATAGAAGAAAATATTTCATCAGAAGGCTAGCTAAGAATAGAAAAAGAAAGAATGATGACAAAGGCTTGTGGCTCGGACAGAGAGTCCAAGTCAGCTGACTGTGATTGGCCATTAATTAGAAACAACTAACATGGGCCAATCAAAGATCCACCTGTTGCATTCCGCAGCAGCAGATAATGTTTACATTTGTTCCTGAGGTCTCTCAGCTTCTCAGGAGGAAAAAGTCCTAAGGAAAGGATTTTCATGAAAGGATTTTCATAAAAGGATGTCTGTGACAGTGCCACCTTGGGTTTGGGAGGCAATCCTGCGTATTGCAGAATTCTGCAGGCGGCTCAGGGGACAATTGCCACACCCTGCCTAGTTCTGCCCATCTAGGTGACAATGGCCATATCATGATAAGCCCCGCCCCCAAGGTGGCAATCTGGACTCCTGAGGGTGACAATGGGCCCCTCCTCTGTAAGCCCGGCCCACTCAGGTGACAATGCCGACTCCTGCAAGTGACAATGGGCCCCTCCTCTGTAAGCCCGGCCCACTCAGGTGACAATGCCGACTCCTGCAGGTGACAAAGGGCCCCTCTCCTTTAAGCCCCGCCCACCCCTCTGGCAGCGACCCCGCCCTTTTAAGCCCCGCCCAGCCCCTCGGGAGCAGCACGGGGCGCCGCCATCTTTGAATTGGGCACAGCCTCCGCCGCCGCCGGGCGTTGCGCGAGTTCCCTGCGGATTTTTTCCACCGCGCCGCCCTGATCGCGGCTCTCCGCCCATCTCGCCGCTCCCTCCGCTCCCTTCGCCGCCGCTCCCGCAAAGAAGCGGCGCTGCTATCCTCGAGGTTGCCCTTAACAAACATGGGGGCGGCGCGTCCTGCCCGCCCCTGCCATTGTGGGGGATGATTACGGCGCGCGGTGATGACGCGTAAAGCGCGCGACGGCCGGGCGGCAGGGCCCGGTAGGAGCGGGGCCGGTTCGGGGCCGGGCGGGGCTGAGGGACCGGGACGGGCCCGGGCCGGGAGCGAAGGGGAAGGGACGGCACCGGGGGCACCGGGGAAGGCCTGGGGCGCCGTGCCAGGCCCGGGGGGTCCCATTTTTGCCGCCCCTCAGGTGAGGCCCTACCCCGATGCCGCTCCTGGGCAGGCTCGGAGAGTGGGAAAAGGGATTTTAGGGAGGGTGAAAATGCAGAGAAAAGGATTTTCGGAGGGCTCCGAGGATGTTCTAGGCAGGAGAAAGGAATGAGTCCATCCCAGGCCTTGAGTCCATTCCCAAACATCGGGAATGGAGCAGTCATTTATTTTCAATTTAATTTAATTAATAATTATCTGCAATTAAAATCAAAGATTCCGCCCTAAAGCTCCCCATGCTGTGATTTCCCCCGTGTCTGGTTGATTTGAAAGCTCCTGTTTTCCTTGGATTTGACTTTTCCCACCGTGGATAACAATCACAGCCCGTTTTTGGGGATGTTTATCCAAATTAAAGGAGTTTCTCCCCTTCCTCTGGATCCCCCTGGATCGGGATAGAGGCACCTCAGTCCCAGCTTTTCCTGGCTTGGGGTTTTTTTTGGACTTCCAGGTGCTTTTTCCATGGGCTGGGAGGCAGGAGTTTGGCCTGGAGGGAGCAGATTTGGGATCAGCCAGGATCTGGAGGAAATCTGGGAAATTTATCCCAGGTTTATCCCGATCTGAGGTTGGGATAAATCTGGGGGGGACTACCCCAGTCTTTTCCTCAGTTTTGGGGACTTTTTCCCCCCTTCTAAAATCCCCAAAATCTGGGAAGGGGCTGGAGGAGTTTTGGGAAGGGGCTGGAGAATTTTTGGGAAGGGGCTGAGGAATTTTTGGGAAGGGGCTGGAGAAATCCTGACGGAAACAGGGGAGGGAAACCTTGGGAACTTTTAATCCCCATCCCTGCAGATTTCCAAGTGCGCAAACTCCCATCTCTGCCTGCCTGAACTCAAACCTCAATCCCAGCTTACCCCATTAAAAAAAACAAAAAAAACAAACATAAAAACCTTGAAGAACCCCGATTTTTTCCCGGTTTCCCAGAGGTTTTGAGGGATGCCCAAGAAATTCCAGGGGGAGAACAGCAAGTCGGCGGCGGCGCGCGCCCGCAGGGCCGAGGCCAAGGCGGCGGCGGAGGCGCGGCGGCAGCAGGAGCTGGAGGATGAGCTCTGGAAGGACGAGGACAAACACGTCCTGAGGAAGGAGCAGAGGAAGGTGGGCATCCCGAAATGCGGGGAGGGAGGAGGTTCCTGGGGCGGGTGTGACCCCCGGGGATCTGTGTGCCCTTGCCAGGAGGAGCGGGAGAAGCGGCGGCTGGAGCAGCTGGAGCTGCTCCATCAATGGGTCCATCTGTGGATCCATCCATGAACCTGTGGGTCCATCCATTGATCCATCCACGAACCCCTCAATGGATCCATCCATGAACCCCTCAATGGATCCATCCATGAACCCCTCCATGGATCCATCCACGAACCCCTCCATGGATCCATCCATGAACCCCTCCATGGATCCATCCATGGATCCATGGGTACCTCCATGGATCCATTCATGAATCAATCCGTGAATCCATGTTCCCTCCCAGGAGGAGCGGGAGAAGCGGCACCTGGAGCAGCTGGAGCTGCTCCATCCATGGGTCCATTTATGGATCCATCCAAGGATCCATCCATGAATTTGTGGGTCCATCTGTTGATCCCTCCACAGATCCCTCCATGGATCCATCCACAAATCCATGGGTCCATCTGTTGATCCATCCATGGATACCTCCATGGATCCATTCATGAATCTCTCCATGGATCCATCCACGAATCCGTGGGTCCTTCCGTGGATCCCTCCATGGATCCATCCATGAATCCATGGATCCATCTGTTGATCCATCCATGAATCCATGGATACCTCCATGGATCCATCCATGAATCTGTGGGTCCTTCCGTGGATCCCTCCATGGATCCATTCATGAATCAATCCATGGCTCCATCCATGGCTCCATCCATGGCTCCATCCACAAATCCGTGTTCCCTCGCAGGAGGAGCGGGAGAAGCGGCGCCTGGAGCAGCTGGAGCGCCGCAAGGAGCTGCAGCGGCTGCTGGAGGAGGAGGACTCCAAGCTCAAAGGGAAAAGCCCCAAGCAGGGAAATCCTGGGAAAATCACCCGGGCCCAGATCGAGGAGAATGTCCGCAAGGAGCAGCAGCAGAGGGAAAACACGGATGCAGGTTTGGGAATTCCCCTGGAATTCTGGGCTGGGGAGCTGCTGCTGCTCCAGGAGACACCTTGGGAATGACTGAGGGCAGCTTGGGGCTCCCATTCCCTGGAATTGTCCCCAAAAAATCCTGGGTGTGGCGCTTTGGGGGTGGGGTTGGTGTTGGCTTTGATCCCACAGCTCTTTTCTGGATGTGGAATTCCGTAGAATTCTGTGATCTATACTCCTGGGCTTCTTGATTTTCCATGTCCGTGTCTCTCCCAATCCCTCATTTCCCATTCCCTCATTTCCCATTCCCATTCCCACATTTCCCATTCCAAATCCCACGTTTCCTTTTGCAGAGGAAAAACTGATTTTCCAGAGGAAAAATTTGAGTTTTCCGAGGAAAAAAATTGAATTTTCCAGATGAAAAATTACAGGTTTTTTAGAGGAAAAAATTCCAGATAAAATTTGAGTTTTTTAGAGGAAAAATTAAGGTTTTTAGAGGGGAAAACTGATTTTCCCGGGGGGGGGAGGGGGCGGAGTTTAAAGGAAAACCCGAATTTTCCAGAGGGATAATCGGTTTTTCCCGAAGGAATTCCTCAGCATTCCCGGTTTTCCCGGCAGGGGAGAAGGAGAAATCGCACCTGGAGCTGCCGCTGGAGGAGAACCTGAACCGGCGGCTGCCTGAGGAGGGCGCTGTGGAGGCGCGCAGCATCGAGGACGCCATCGCCGCCCTCAGGTGCGCCCCGACCCCGAATCCCCCCAGAATCCCCCAAAAATCCCCCAGGGACGGTCCCTGAAAACCCCCCAGGGATGTTGGGATCCCGGCGGGAAATCCAGGATTTGGGGTGGCTGGGGAGGGGGTGCCGTGTCCTGGGGTGGTGGGCAGGCCGGGGGTGGGATGGGAGTTCCTGTGGGATTGAGGTGTCCCTGAAATCCATGGGGCTGTTCCCTTTGGGATTGGGGTGTCCCTGATTCCATTTCCTTTGGGACTGGGCCATCTCTGATGCCATCCCCTTGGGATCAGGCTATCCCTGCTATCCCTGGTGCCATTCCCTTTGGGATTGGGGCCGTTTCCTTTGGGACCATGTCCCTCCCTGTCCCCCAGCATGTCCCAGCTCTGTCCCCAGCGTGCCCCATCCCCTCCTGACCATGTCCCTCCGTGTCCCCAGCGTGTCCCAACCCTGTCCCTCTGTGTCCTCAATGTTTTCCAGCCCTGTCCTCAGCATGTCCCTGTCCCCCTGTGACCATGTCCCTCTGTGTCCCCCGTGTGTCCCTGTCCCCCTGTGACTGTGACCATGTCCCTCCCTGTCCCCCCTGACCATGTCCCTCTGTGTCCCAGCCCTGTCCCCATCCCCCTGTGACCATGTCCCTCTGTGTCCCCAGTGTGTCCCTGTCCCCCTGTGACCATGTCCCTCTGTGTCCCCAGTGTGTCCCTGTCCCCCTGTGACTGTGACCATGTTCCAGCCCTGTCCCCCTGACCATGTCCCTCTGTGTCCCCAGTGTGTCCCAGCCCTGTCCCCATCCCTCTGTGCCCATGTCGCTCTGTGTCCAGAGCATGTCCCAGCCCTGTCCCACCTGACCATGTCCCTTGTGTCCCCAGCATGTCCCAGCCCTGTCCCCATCCCCCTGTGACCATGTCCCTCTGTGTCCCCAGCGTGTCCCAGCCCCCTGTGACTGTGACCATGTCCCTCCCTGTCCCTCCTGACCATGTCCCTCTGTGTCCCCAGCGTGTCCCAGCCCCTGGAGCGCCACCCCGAGCGCCGGCTCCGCGCCGCCTTTGCCGCCTTCGAGGAGCTGCAGCTGCCGCGCCTGCGGCGGGACAACCCCAACATGCGGCTGAGCCAGCTGCGCCAGCTGCTCAAGAAGGAGTGGATGAGGTCCCCCGAGAACCCCCTGAACCAGCGCCACAAACCCTACAACAGCCACCAATAGCCCTGTGCCTCCCCGGACTGGGATCCTCGCCAGGACCCTTCTCCCCCCATGGGGTTTGTGGGGCTTTTTTCTCTCTCTCTGTCCCCCCCGTGGATTTGGGGCGAGCTCGAGGTTGGACTGATGCCGCCTTCTCCTTCCTGA
Organism: Camarhynchus parvulus; assembly: GCF_901933205.1. Lineage (NCBI taxonomy): Eukaryota > Metazoa > Chordata > Aves > Passeriformes > Thraupidae > Camarhynchus > Camarhynchus parvulus. Next base: position 8,281 of record NC_044598.1, read on the forward strand.
AATTCCCTGGGAAAAGCGGCTCTCAACGGCTCCCAGGCTGCCCTTGGCGTTCCCTCCTTGGAGTTCTGGAGTCGGCACGTGGAAGGTGCTCCTGGGGTGTGAGCCTGAAGAGATTCCAGACCCTGGATCCCCCCTGACTGTCCCTGCTCCTGTTTCCTCTGGGATTGGGGTATCCCTGAAATCCCTGCTCCTGGGATATCCCTGAAATCCCTGCTCCCGTTTCCTCTGGGATTGGGATATCCCTGAAATCCCTGCTCCTGTTTCTTTGGGATTGGGATATCCCTGAAATCCCTGCTCCTGGGATATCCCTGAAATCCCTACTCCCGTTTCCTCTGGGATTGGGATATCCCTGAAATCCCTGCTCCTGTTTCCTTTGAGATTGGGATATCCCTGAAATCCCTACTCCTGGGATATCCCTGAAATCCCTGCTCCCATTTCCTTTGGGATTGGGATATCTCTTCTTCCATTTCCTTTGGGATTGGGGCCGTTTCCTTTGGGATTGGCTCATCCCAGAAATCCCTGGTGCCATTTCCTTTGGGATTGGGGCAGAAGCGTTGGGAAGAGGGAAAATCCCTTAGGGAGGAGTGGGAAAAGCCTTTCCTGGGGGGGACACGCACTCCAGGTGACATTCCCAGTGTCCTGTGGAATGCTGGAGCCCCAGATCCACCCAGAGGAGGGATTCCCATCCTTTGGGAATGGAATTCCTTCTCAAGAATTGGCCTGGAGGTGCCACCCAGCTTCTCAAAATCCCGTGGGATTCATCCAGCCTCATCCTTTTCCCTCTTTTTGGGGCTGCCCCCCCCTGGGCTGGGCCCTGTTCCCACATCCCAGAATTCCCAAATCCAGCCAGGGAGGAGTGACCCCCCCCTCCACCCCTTTGTGTGAGTTTGGTGTGTTTGAATCCAATTAAAAATTTAAAGAAAAAAAAACCCAAAATCCGATTAAATTGGGGAAGGGATAATTTGGGAAGGGTTTGGGGGGATTCTTTCCCTGCCTTGCTCAGTTTTATCCATGAAAATGAGGAAGATCCCGCTGGAATTGGGGGTGGGATTCCTTCTTGGATTAGGGGTTTTTCCCTCCCCTTGGGACCCCCCCTGGGGATTCCTGAGGGGGGGAATCCCCTATTCCCACTGCTCCTGGAGTGAGGAACCCCCAGGAGTGTGTTCCCCCTGTTGCCATCCCGGGAATTCCCTTTCCCATTCCCCTTCCCAATTCCCTTCATTTTCCCATTCCCATTCCCCGTTCCCATCCCCCATTCCCTATTCCCCGTTCTCATTCCTCATTTCCATTCCGTATTCCCCCTTCCATTCCCCATTCCCATTCCCTGTCCCCGTTCCCATTCCCTGTCCCCGTTCCCATTCCCTGTCCCTGTTCCCATTCCCGTTCCCATTCCCCGTTCCCATCCCCATTCCTGTTCCCGTTCCACATCCCCTGTTCCCCGTTCCCATTCCCATTTCCATCCCCCATTCCCTATTCCCCGCTCCCATCCCCGTTCTCATTCCTCATTTCCATTCCGTATTCCCCCTTCCAATCCCCATTCCCATTCCCTGTCCACATTCCCATTCCCTGTCCCTGTTCCCATTCCCTGTTCCCCATTCCCAATCCCATTCCCAGTATCCCCTCGCCCCCCCCCCCAAATCAGCCCCACGGGATCAGGGGGAATTGAGGGGACCCTAAAACATTTCCGGGCTCCCCTCCCCCTCCCCCGACTTTAGGGGATTTGGGGGAGCCCCTCCATGGGGAATCCCCCAGGAGGGGGAGGGGCGGGATTAGTGGGGGATCCCCCATTTCCCGTGGGATTTGGGGGAATCCCGCAGTGCGGGGGGGGTCCCGGTGTCCCGCCCCCCGGCCCCCCTCAGCAAAGCGGCTCCCGAGGGGCCGGGGAGGGATCCCCGCCGCAATGGGGGGAGGGGCGGAGAAGGGAGGGGATTCCCCGCCCCTCCCCCCCCTCGGGGACTCCCCTCCCCCCTTTTTCCATTACTGGGCGGGGGGGGGGCATTGCCATGGCAATGAGCGGGGGGGGGCGGTCACGCGGGATCGGCTGGCACCGGGAACCCCTCCCGGCCCTGAATCGGGCATCCCCCGCCGAATTGGGTACCCCCATTCCAGATCGGGCATCCCCCCGAAATCGGGCATCATCCCCCCTAAATCGGGCATTCCCCCAAATTGGGCATCATCTCCCCCAGATCGGGCACTCCCCCAAATCGGGCATCCCCCCCCCCCGCACCGGGAATCCTCCCCCCCCGCCCCATCCCCGAGGCCCCGCCCCCCCCGCCCGGGTCCCGCCCTCTGCAGCACGACCCCCCCTCAGCATCGCCCCCCGGCACCGAGCGGGGATTGCGGGCGTGGGACTGGACAGAGGGACAGGGACGCATGGACAGGGACACACAGGGGCAGGGACACACGGGTACACGGACAGGGACACACGGACAGGGATAGGGACAGGGAAACAGGGAGAGGGACACACGGACAGGGACACAGGGACAGGCACCCCGTGCTATGCGCACTCCCCCGTGCCCACCGCTCCTCGCCCCCCGTTCTTTGTTCCCCGCAAACCCCCGCCCCTGCCCCCCGAACCCCCCGTGCCAACCCCGCTGCTCACAACACCCCCGCCCCGTGTCCCCAAACCCCCGTGGTGTGACAAAGGACCGGGAGGGGCTGCGGGAAGGGGGCGACACTCCAGCCTCCCCCCCCCACACCCCGTGTGTGACACGCCCAGCCCGGGGTCACCCCGCGCCCCCTCCCCACCGCCAGCACCCCCGGGGGTGACACCGACACCTTAGGGGGGGACAAAGCCCCACCCAGGGGCTGCCCCGGTGTCACCGGGGGGGTCACCGGGGGGTCCCCGTGGTGGTGGGGGGGGAGCCGCGGGTGGGCGATCGCCCCCGGCCCCGCGGCTGCGGCGGAGCGCGGGGAGGGGACCGCGTTAGGCGGCGGGATTTATCCGCAGCGGCGGCCCGGAGCCTCTGGGAGGAACCGGGAGGCCCCGGGAAGCCCCGGGAAGCACCGGGAGGCCCCGGGAAGCCCCGGGAGGCGGCGGGGCGGGTGCGCGCGGCTGCGCGTGTGGAGCGGCATCGCAACGGCGCCGCATTCGCCGCCCGCAGCCCCCGCGGCCGCCGCCTGCGCGCTGGGGAAACCGAGGCACGGCGCGGCCGGGAGGGGCTCGGCGGCACCGCGGAGCCTCTGTCCAGGCTCGCCCCCGGCCCCCGGTTGTGCCACCGGGACCCGCCGGGATCCCGGGCTCGGCGTCGCACGTGTCGCCGCCGCCGGGCCATGGTCAGCGGCGGCAGCGCCCGAGGGCAGCGGAGGCCGGGGGCTGGCGGCAGGTGGGTGAAATTGGGGGGGGTCTGCGAAGGTAGGGACCCCCCTCCGCTCCCGGGGAGCTGCCGGTGCTGGGGAAGCCCGCGGCTCGCGGGAATCCCGGGAATCCCCCGGCTCGGAAGGATCCCCCCGCTCGCGGGAAGCCCCCGGCGCAGCGGCGGGGGGTGCCCGGGAGGGTTGGCAAGGGGAGGGGGCAGCACGGGGGGGATCCCGGGGGTTCCCCGGTGTTCCGAGGCTCCGGGGTGTCCGGGGCCTGCTCAACCCCCTCCAGTGCGGCGGCGGGGGGTGTGGGGGGAGTTGGGGCAGGGGGGGCGCGGGAGGAGCCCCCGGCGGTGACAATGAGGACGCTCTGGGAGTGACAGTGGTCGGCTAAAAATATCGCGGGCAGCCACCCACCGCCAGCGCCGCGGCCTCAAGGTCACTGCCCTGCCGGGGGGGGACGCGGGGGCGTGGGGCGGGGAAACCCCCGACCCCCCGCACGCTGCCGTTGTCGCCAGTGTCGCTCCGCCGAGCCGAGAGCCGGCAGCGCCCGCCGCCCCCGCCGCCCTCCGGGGCCCCCCGACGCTCCCCGTAGCACGGGGCCGTGGCAAGTGAGCGGGCGCGGGGGTGGCAGAGGCGGGGGAACACCCCGGGGGTGGCACCGGCTGGGGGGGACACCCGGGGGTGGCACCGGCGGGGGGGACCCCGCGCGTGGCGTTCCCAGGTGTGGGGTATGGGGACAGCGGGGACTCCCTCCCTGAGGGTGTGGGGACAGCGGGGATGTCCTGCCTGGCGGGTGTTGTGGTGTGTGGGGACAATGGGGACGCCCTCCCTGCGGCTGTGGGGACAATGGGGGTGTCCAGTGTTGGGGAGGGGATGGCTCTGGGGACATCAGGGACGCCCTCCGTGTGGGTGTGGGGACAGCAGGGATGTCCTGCTTGGGGGGTGTTGTGGTGTGGGGACGCTGGGGACTCCGTCCCTGCGGTGTTTGTGGTGTGGGGACATCTTTGTGGTGTGGGGACACTGGGGACTGCCTCCCTGCGGTGTTTGTGGTGTGGGGACATCAGGGACTCCCCTCCCTGCGGGCTTCGGCTGCTCGGGGCACCCCCGGCTGATGGAGTCGGGGGCTTTGAGGGTTCTCGTCCTTGGGGACAATGTGGCTGCTGTCACCAAAGGTGTGAGCACGGCTGAGGGCTTGGTGGCACTCGGGGCTCCCCCCGGTTTTGGCCGCCAGCTGCTGGGGTGGCCCGGCTGGCAGAGGGGAGTGACACCGATGGTGCAGTGGGGTGACACCCGGCGCAGCAGCCACCTAAAGCAGGGGGACCCAGCGCCACAAGCACGGCGGTGACACCGGCGTGGCACGTCCGGCAGCCAGCGGAGCCGGCGGGCCCCGGGGCCGCAGCCGAGCCCGGGGGCACCGGGGGCTCCGGGCGGGTTCGGGCACCGCGTGGCCCTCGTGGCTTCGACGTGCGGGGCGCAGCCGTCGAGGCAGGGACCGTGGGGACACACGGGGGCCTCCCCGCCCCTCGCGACCTTCCCGGTGACCTTGGCCCACCGCTGGGGACCCTGCGCTGGCGGGGGGACACCGCGGGGACCCCCTCCTCAGGGTGGGGACCCCCGCCCTGCAGGGGGGACACGGGGCTCCACAAGGGCGTGGGCGAGCTTTGGGGGACTCCCCCCTCGCCGAGGGCTTTGTGGCGGTGCCAGGGGCGGCGGGCACGGCCGTGTCCCCCCGCGGTGGCCCCAGGCGGGGGTCGGCGGTGGCCCGGCGGGGGCAGCCAGGCGGAGCGGCTTTGTCCTTTGGCTGAGCCGAGCGCGTGGGGGAGGCGCAGGGAGAACCCGGCGCGGCGGCTTTGTCTGGGGACGCCGGCGCGGTGGCGGCCAAGGGGGGGCGTGGGGAGCCCGATCCCCCCCCCACCACGCTGCACCCTCCGGGAGCCCCCCAGCCCAGCCCCACCCACCCGCGGGACCCCAAGCAGGTACGGTGGCCCCGGCCGCGCGTCCCCTCCCGAGGCGGGCGGGATGTGGGGATGGGGTCCCCCCTTGGGTTGGGGGTGTCGCGGGGGGGGATCACGGCTGTCTCTGCCACCCCTGGGGACATGGGGGCTGTGGCCGTGTCCCCCGCATGCAGCAGCGGTGCCGGGTGTCCCGGCGGGGCTCTGCGGAGGGATTTTCTCGGGGAGACCCCGGCACCAGGCGGGGATTCCCCGGCGTCGCGGCGGGGCCGGGGAGCTTCGGGTGTCCCCGCGTGTCGCCGCGGGTGTGCCACCTCCTGTGCCTCCCCCTGTGCTCTGGGGGACACACGGACGCCCAAAGGCTGGCGCCGGGCCCGATCCTGCGCGGGGGAAATCCCCTCAGGCTGGGCGCTGCCCCTGTGCCCCCAGCCCGCTGTGCCGGGGGGGACACGGGGGGATCTGGGAGTCACAGGTGTTGCCACCCCCGGGGGGAGCCTTCCCGCTGCTTTTTGGGGAGTCGCGGGGCCTCGTCCCGCTGCCTCTCGGCCGGTTCTGTGCCCCCCCAAAGCACAGCGAGCCCCCCTGCCCTGCCCTCGGGGGCAGCGGCGGTGCCGCCCCCGGCCCGCCCCTCGCCGGCGGGTGGGCAGCGGGGGCCGGGGGCTCCCGCGGGCACCGCCAGCTGCTCCCGGCCTGGGACATATGGCCAGGGCTTGGCGGCGGCCGCAGGAACCGGGGCCACGCGGCGGATTTTTGGGGACGGACGCGGGGGGGGCAGCCGGGGGTCTGACGCACTTGGTGCCCCCGGTAGCGGCTGGCGGGGAGCCCCGGTGACCCCGGGCGGGGTCACCGCGCTGTCCCCGCAGCCCCGAGCACCGCGAGCGGGGGTCACCCCGCTGTCCCCGCAGTGCCACCAGCCCGGCTCCCCCCGGATTCGTGCCCCACCCCGCAGCGACGCCCGGGCAGGAATTAGCGAGAGGGGAATAAATAAATCACCCGCGGGGAGCCCGCCGCTATTTATAGCCGCGCCCTCCCCTCCTCTGCAGTTGCTCCGAGGCAGCGCCGCTGCTCCGGGCACGCGGGGAGCGGGGGGTCCCCTTGTCCCCCCGGTGCCACCCCACTGTCACCCCCGGGGCGCTGGGGGATGCTGCAGCCCGGCCATGGGGTGTCCCCACGCGTGTCCCTGCCGCGAGAGGTGCTGTCACCCTTTGCTGTCCCCACCCGAGTGTCCTGCCCCAGCGTGGTGGCATCTGCAGCTCCCCTTTGTCCCTTGTCCCCGTGCGACGTGGCAGAGCCACCACCCGTGGGTGTCCTGCTGCTGTGTCACATCCCGCGGCAGGGACGCTGGTGGCAGCGGCTCAAGGACACGCGGTGACCGTGGACCTGCCGTGTCCCCATCCCTGCCGTGGGGACGATGGGGACAGGCAGGGCCACCCTGGGCATGCAGCCACCAGCCAGGGCGTCCCCTTGGGGACAGGGACAGGGGACAGAGACTGGGGACAGGGGCAGGGGATGGGGACAGGGGATAGGGATGGGGACAGGAGAAAGGGACAGGGACAGGGAACAGATACTGGGGACAGGGGACAGGGACAGGGGACAGGGACAGGGGACAGGGACAGGGGACAGGGAACAGGGATGGGGACAGAAGAAAGGGACAGGGACAGGGACAGGGATGGGGACAGAAGAAAGGGACAGGGACAGGGACGAGGCCTCCCGGGATGCAGGGATCCGTCCCTGGGGATGCTCCAGCAGGGGGAAGATGGATCCGGGCCCTTTTTGCCGCCATCCAGAGCAGTGAAGCCACCACGGAGCGGTGCCTCATGAAATATTTACTGTCCCCAGCCCGCGGTGGCCTCACCCACCCCCATCCGAGGTGACAAAAACTTTTCCGGGCTGCGGGGCCTGGCACAGCCTCAGGGCAGGGCCCTGGAGGCTGGGGGGGAACAATTCCCCTCCATCCCTGCCCGCTGCGGTTTTTTTCCTCACCACGCGGAATATTAAAAAGAAATCGGAGCCCATTTTCCTGCCGTAAATTTGGCAGAACGGAGAGAAAACGATCCGGCCCTGGAGGGGAGCCAGGCCCGGCCGCACACCGGGAGCAGCGGGGCGCTGGAGCCGGTCCCACTCCCCCCCGGGGCTCCCGGGGCACCGGGGGCAGCTCAGGGACCGCGGAACCGGGGCCCCGCAGCCCCCCGGGATTGGGGACAGTAGGGGCTGTCCCCTGCTGGTGGCCCCAAAGCCCGGGAGGCGCTGCAGGGATGGGGGGTTTGGGGTCTGGGGGGTTCTGGGGTGTTGTGCAAGGGGGGTTCGTGGGGCAGCGATGGAAGTGGAGTAGTAGGGCCGCTCCCGCTGTGGGGTTTTGGTGCGACAGAGGCACCCGTGCAATGGGGTTTTTTGTATGGTGCAGCCCCTCGTGGAGCGGGGTTTTCATGTGATGTAACCCCTCGTGCTGTGGGGTTTTGGTGCGACAGAGGCCCTCGTGCTGTGGGGTTTCAGTGCGGTGCAGCCCCTTACAGAACGGGATTGTTGGTGCAATAGGGCCCCTCGTGCAATGGGGTTTTAGTGCACTCATGCAATGGGTTTTTTTTTATGGCACAGCCCCTCGTGCAATGGGGTTTTATTTTTAATGCTGCAGCCCCTCATGCAGCAGGGTTTTAGTGAGACACAGCCCCTCGTGCAATGGAGTTTTTGTATGGTGCAGCCCCTCGTGCAATGGGGTTTTTTGCATGGTGCAGCCCCTCGTGCAATGGGGTTTTTATGGGATGTAATCCCATACAAATCCCATCGATCCCATACAATCCCATCTTCCCATGCAGTGGGGTTTTCTTGTATAGTGCAGCCCCCTGTGCAATGGGGTTTTAGTGCACCCATGCAATGGGGTTTTTGTGGGACACAGCCCCGCAGACAGTGGGGTTTTCTTGTGGTGCAGCTCCTTGTGCAATGGGGTTGTTGGTGCAATAGGGCCGCCGTGCATTTAGGTTGTTTTGTATGGTGCAGCCCCTTATGCAATGGGGTTTTAGTGTGGTGCAGCCCCTCTCGCAACGGGGTTGTCAGTGCAATAGGGCCCCTCGTGCAGCAGGATTTTAGTGTGCAATGGGGTTTTAGTGTGGTGCAGCCCCTCATGGAACGGGGTTTTCGCATGATGTAACCCCTCGTGCAATGGGGTTGGCGCAGTAGGGCTGCTCGTGCAATGAGGTTTTTTGTATGGTGCAGCCCCTGGTGCAATGGGGTTTTTATGTGATGTAATCTCATACAATCCCATCGATCCCATACAATCCCCTCTTCCCATGCAATGGGGTTTTTGTGTGACGTAACCCCTGGTGCAATGGGGTTTTTATGTGACGTAATCCCATATAATGCCATCGATCCCATACAATCCCCTCTTCCCATGCAATGGGGTTTTTGTGCGACATAACCCCTGGTGCAATGGGGTTTTAGTGTCACACAGCACCCATGCTATGGGGTTTTTTGCATGGTGCGGCCCCTGGTGCAATGGGGTTTTTCTCGTACAGTGCAGCCCCTGGTGCAATGGGGTTTTTCTCGTACAGTGCAGTCCCTGGTGCAATGGGGTTTTTCTCGTACGGTGCAGCCCTTCGTGCAATGGGGTTTTTGTGGGACACAGCCCCGCATACAGTGGGGTTTTCTTGTGGTGCAGCCCCTCCTGCAATGGGGTTTTTATGGGATGTAACCCCTTGTGCAATGGGGTTGTTGGTGCACTGGAGCACCCCGTGCAATGGGGTTTTTATGGGATGCAACCCCCGGTGCCATGGGGTTGTTGGTGCAATACGGCCCTGCATGCAATGGGGTCATCGATGAGGTGCAGCCCCCCTTGAACAGGGACATCAGTGTGACACAGCCCTGCGTGCCAAGGGGACATTGCTGTGACATTCCCCCGTGCCAAGGGGACATTGCTGTGACATCCCCCCCGTGCCAAGGGGACATTGCTGTGACATCCCCCCCGTGCCTGCTGCTCGCTGGTGCAGGGGACAGGGTGACCCCCGAGGGTGGCACTGCCAGGGCAGGACCCTCTCGGGCTGTGCCAGCTCTGGGGGGTCCCTGCCCTGTCGCAGGGTGGCTTTGGGGACCCCCTAACGCCGCGTATCCCCCGGGCAGGCGTGGAGGGAAGCCCATGGCCCCCGGACCCCCGGACCGGCCCCGGCCCCGGCCCCGCAGCCCCTGACGGCCCCGGGACCCCCCCGGGCAGCCCCGGGGAGTCGCAGCAGGTACGGGGGGCGCTTTGGGGCACACCGGGGGTGTTTGGGGTGCGCTGGGGGCCATGAGGGGGGGCTGGACTGGGGGGGGACAAGGGAGGGTGATGAGTTTTGGGGTGCACTGAGGGTGTTTTAGGGTGCACGGGGGTGTTTTGGGGGGGTGATGAGTTTTGGGGTGCAGCGAGGCCCAAGGGTGGGGAGGGGGTTTCGGGGGGTGCTGAAGGGCTGGGATGGAGTGGGGGCGTTTCTGGGGGGGCCGGGGGTCTCCGGGAGGGCACGGAGGGGGCGGGGGGCGCAGGGGGCGTGGCCAATAGAAGGGGGCGTAGCAAAGGGCGTGGCGCGGTGCTCGTCAGCGTGGGCGGGGGCGGCGCGGACCAATCAGATGGCGGGACATGCTCGGACCACGCCTCTAACCCCGCCCCCGGCGCTCCAGTGCCGCCGCCGCGCGCCCCCGGGACCGGCTCGGGCTGCGGCGGCGGCGGCGGGACCGGGACCCGGCCCGGCGGGCAGGCCCCGGGCACGGCAGGTACCGGGCACGGCAGGGCCGCACCGGGAGCGGGGGGAGCAGCGGCGGAGCCCCCCCGGCAGCCCCGGGCACGGCGGGACCGGGCACGGCGCGTTCAGGGGCGGCGGGGACGCGCAGCCGCCGCTCGGGACCGGGGATGTCCCGCGGCTGCGGGGAGGGGACAGGGGACAGCGGCCACCGGGAGCGGAGGGTGGCCGCGTCCTGGCGGCCGTGTCCGCAGCGCGGGGGGCGGGACGTGGTTCCGTGGGCAGGACACGGGCACGGACACGGCCCCCGGGCAGGACACGGGCACGGACACGGCCCCCGGGCAGGACGTGTCCCGTCGGGCGGGACGCGTCCCTGTGGTCACCGTGTGTCCCCGCCACGGGCAGGACACGGCCACGTCCCCCACGAGCGCTACGCGTCCCCCCACCGTGAGCGGGACACGGACCTGTGGTCACTGCGTGTCCCCCGCGGGCAGGACATGTCCCCACAGACAGGACGTGTCCGTGTGGTCACTGCGTGTCCCTCCACGGACAGGACGCATCCCTCACGGGCAGGACACGTCCCTGTGGTCACTGCGTGTATCCCACGGGCCGGGCATGTCCCTGTGGTCACTGCGTGTATCCCACGGGCAGGACACGTCCCTGTGGTCGCTGCCTGTCCCTCCACGGACAAGACACGTCCCCACCGCCGTCGAGGCCGGGCAAACAGCCCCCGAGCCCGTCGGGATCCCCTCTCCCCGCGTCCCCTCCCCGGCCACCCACCGTGTCCCCCCGCGTGTCCCTTGTCCCGCAGGTCGTTCCCGCGCCGCCGAGCCATGCGGGATCGCCCGGTGCTGTCGCCAGCAGAGCCATGAGCAGCTGTCGCTACAATGGGGGGGTGGCGCGGCCCCGGGGCCCCCCGAGCGCCGCCCGCACCCCGCAGCCACCGCACCGGGACCCGCAGCCGCCCTGCCCCAGCCCCCGCCTGCAGGTCGTGGTGTCCCGGCCCGAGCAGCCCGGGACGGCGGAGCCCGGCCCCGCCGCGGCCCCGCCGGGGCAGGGGGCGGCGGAGGAGCGGCGGAACCAGAACATCGGCTACAAGCTGGGCCACCGGCGAGCGCTCTTCGAGAAGCGCAAGCGGCTCAGCGACTACGCGCTCATCTTCGGCATGTTCGGCATCGTGGTGATGGTCACCGAGACCGAGCTCTCCTGGGGGGTCTACACCAAGGTGGGGAGGGGGGTCGCAGGGTGGGGATGGGGGGGGGTTCGGGGTCCGGCTGGGCTCACGGTGGTTCTGTGGTGTGGTAGGAATCGTCGTATTCGTTCGCCCTGAAATGCCTTATCAGCCTCTCGACGCTCATCCTGCTGGGGCTCATTGTCATGTACCACGCCAGGGAGATCCAGGTGAGCGCACCTGGCCGGGGGTGGCACCTGGCTGGGGGGGAGGGTGGCACTGGCCTGTCCCTGTGTCAAAAAAAAAAAACCTAAAAAACAAGGAAAAACCCGACCCTTCTGTTGCCAAAAGGAAATAAAAAGAAGTTTTGGGTTTAAGGTAAAAGAAGTCATCCTTAAAATAATACTCCATGAGTTAATATACCCTGTAAGTTAATACCTCCTCAAATTAGCCCAAAAGCCCTCAAATTAACCCCAAACCCCCCTCAAATTAGTCAAAACTCATCAGATTAATCCAAAACCCCTCCAATTAACCAAAACTCCTCAAATTAACCCAGAAAAAACTAAAATTAACCAAAATATCCCCTCAAATTAACCAAGCCTCCTCAAATTAACCAAAACCCCTCAAATTAAGCAAAATCCCCCCAAAATAACTGGAAAACCCTTCAAATTAACCCAAAACTTCCTCAAATTAACCCAAATGCCTCAAATTAATCAAAAGCCCTCAAATTTACCAAAACCTCCTCAAATTAACCTGAAAACTCAAGTTAGCCCAAAACCCCCTGAAGTTAACCAAAATACCTCCTCAAATTAGCCAAAATACCCCCTTAAGTTTATCAAATGCCTCAAATTAACCACAAGATCCCTCAAGTTAACTAAAATACGCCCTCAAATTAACCAAAACCCCTGAAATTACCCCAAACCTCCTCAAATTAACCCAAACCTCCCAAAATTAACAAAAACAGCCACTTAAATTATCTCAAAACGCCTCAAATCAACCCAAAACTCCTGCAGCTGTTCATGGTGGACAACGGCGCCGATGACGGGCGCCGCTATTAACCAAATTAACCAAAATACCCCCTTGAATTTATCAAATACCTCAAATTAACCAGAAGATCCCTCAAAATAACTAAAATATGCCCTCAAATTAACCAAAACCCCTGAGATTACGCCAGACCTCCTCAAATCAACCCAAACCTCCCCAAATGAACCGAAACAGCTGCTTAAATTATTTCAAAATGCCTCAAATGAACCCAAAACTCCCGCAGCTGTTCATGGTGGACAACGGCGCCGACGACTGGCGCATCGCCATGACCTCAGAGCGCGTCTTCTTCATCGCGCTGGAGCTGCTGGTGTGCGCCATCCACCCCATCCCCGGGCAGTACCTGTTCACCTGGACGGCCCGGCTGGCCTTCACCTACGCGGCCTCGGTGGCCCACGCCGACGTGGACATCATCCTGTCCATCCCCATGTTCCTGCGGCTCTACCTGATCGGCCGCGTGATGCTGCTGCACAGCAAGCTCTTCACCGACGCCTCGTCGCGCAGCATCGGCGCGCTCAACAAGATCAACTTCAACACGCGCTTCGTCATGAAGACCCTCATGACCATCTGCCCCGGCACGGTGCTGCTGGTCTTCAGCATCTCCTCCTGGATCATCGCCGCCTGGACCGTGCGCGTCTGCGAGAGGTGAGGGGCCGGGGTGGGCAAGGTCGGGGTTTGGGGGGTTTGTGTGGGGTTTTCATGGGCGGGCGCAAAGGATGTGGTTGAGGGGCTCCGTTTTGGGGTTTTTGTGGGTGGAGGCGAAGGTTGGAGATTGGCGGTTCCCATTTCGGGGTTTTTGTGGTGGATATAAAGGTTGGGGTTTAGAGGTTCCCGTTTTGGAGTTTTCGTGGGGTTTTTGTGGGTGGAGGGCAAGGTTGGGGTTTGGGGATTCCATTTTGGGGTTTTTGTGGTAGATGTAAAGGTCATGGTTTAGGGGTTCCATTTTGGGGTTTTCATGGGTAGACACAAAGGCTGTGGTTGAGGGGCTCCATTTTGGGGTTTTCGTGGGTGGAGGCAAAGGTTGGGGTTTAGGGGTTTCCGTTGTGGGGTTTTTGTGTAGATGTAAAGGTCGTGCTTTAGGGGTTCTATTTTGGGGTTTTCGTGGGGTTTTCATGGGGTTTTCATGGGCGGGCACAAAGGATGTGGTTGAGGGCTTCCATTTTGGGGTTTTCATGGGGTTTTCTTGGGGTTTTCATGGGTGGAGGCGAAGGTTGGGGTTTAGGGGTTCCCGTTGTGGGGTTTTCATGGTAGATGTAAAGGTCGTGGTTTAGGGGTTCCATTTTGGGGTTTTCATGGGGTTTTCATGGGTGGAGGGAAAGGTTGGGGTTTAGGGGTTCTGTTTTGGGGTTTTCATGGTGGATGTAAAGGTTGGGGTTTAGGGGTTCCCGTTTTGGGGCTTTCATGGGGTTCTGAGTGAAGGGGTTTAGGTGGGATGGGGTGGGGGTGCAGCTGAGGAGGTATCGGGAGGTTTGAGGGGTGGGGAGACCCCCATGGTCAGGCCAGGCTGCTCTGGTGGGATGTTTGGGGTTTGTCAGGTGGGATTGTCCCCAAGCTCCTCCGTGTCACCCTGGGGTGGGGCCTGGTGGGGCTGGAGGTGACACAGAGGGGACCGAGAGCTGGGGGGTGGGTGGTGAGGGGATGAAAATTGGGGGTCCCTTAGAGGGAACCAAAGGTCTGGGGTCTCACAGAGGGGTCCGAAGGCTGAGGGTCCTGCAGAGGGGCGCAAAGAGCTGGAGCTGCCAAGGGGACCAAAGGTTTGGGATCCCACAGAGGGGACCAAAGGTTTGGGGTCCCACAGAGGGGTCCGAGATTGTGACATTGCCACCGAGGGGACCCTCCAGGACTTGCCCTCAGGACGCTCCTCATCTGCTCGGGAATGTCCCTGCAGGGTGCCAGGAATGTCCCCGCGGGGTGCCCACAATGTCCCCGCGGGGTGCCCGTGATGTCCCCGCCGTGTCCCCGCCCCTGCTGGCCCCGAGCCCCCCCAGCCCCCCGGGGGTCGCGCATTAACCGCTGTTGTTTTCCCTCCCTGCCCGCTCTGCTGCTTGCAGGGACAAACTGTGAGTGACCGCGGGGACCGTCCCGAGTGACCGCAGGGACCGTCCCCCGCCCCAGGCTTCTGCTCCCCGAACCCCCAGAATTTAGGATTGGCTGCGGCCGGGGGCGGGCGGGGGGCGCGGAAAGGGGCCCGGAGTCCTTTTCCTCTTGGAACCTCAGCAGCTGCCTCCTGTCCCCTCCCCGCTGTCCCCCACCTTGGGGACCTCCGTGGTGGCTTTGGGGGACTTTCGGAGAGACCCCACGAGGAGCTGGGAGCCTCCAAATGTTTTTCTTTTCTTTCCCCTCCTGGGATCCCACTTTTGTATCTTCGCGTTTCCCCTCCTCAGTGTCCCCCGCACGTTTGGGGCTCCCTGGTGGGGGAATCCCGGGCGTTCCTTGGGAATGCGGGTGCCCGGAATTGTCACCGTGCTGTCGCCTCCCCCCTCGCCTCGGGCTGTCCCCGCCCTGTCCCTGCCGGGTGAGGTTCCAAGCCCAGACCGGGTTGGGAAGCAGCAATCCTAAATTCCTGACGCTTGAGACCCCACACCCTCGACCTGGCTTGTTCCTCTGTCCCTTTTCCCTTTTCTGACCCCATTATCCCTGTTCTGACCCCATTTCCCCTTTTCCCACCCCATTTCCCTTTCCCCCACCCCACTTCCCCTTTCCCCCACCCCATTTCCCCTTTTCTCACCCCATTACCCCTTTTCCCACCCCATTTCCCTTTTCCCACCCCATTTCCCTTTTCTCACCCTATTACCCCTTTTCCCACCCCATTTCCCTTTTCCCAATCCCATTTCCCTTTTCCCAATCCCATTTCCCCTTTTCCCACCCCATTTCCCCTTTCCCCCACCCCATTTCCCCGCATGTCCCCGTCGCCCTGCCTGGCTTGGCCGCTGCTCCGTGTCCCCCAGCTGGGCTTGTCCCCACCTTTGGGGACAGGGGGGTGGTGGCACCGTGGTGTTTGTGACATCAGAATCTCACAGTGTCCCCCGCTGTCCCCCCGGCGTCACCCGCGGTGGCCTTTGGGGCTGCACGGTGACATCGGCATCCTGCGCTTTTGGGGACAGCGGTGCCACCTCTGTGCTGTCCCCTCAGTGTCCCCCAACCCCATTCCCACGGGGACACAGCCCGGCCATGGGACATCCCCTTGGTGTCCCCAGTTCTGGCTTGGGGACAATGCCCCGAATCCACCGCGATGGCACAAAACGGGGGGGATCCAATGACCGTGGTGACATCGCTGTCCTGCGCTTCTGGGGACAGCAGTGCCACCTCTGTGCTGTCCCTTTATTGTCCCAGCGGGACTCAGCCTGGCCATGGGACATCCCCATGGTGTCCCCAATTCCATCTTGGGGACAACGCCCCGAATCCACCGCGACGGGCACAGAATGGGGGGAGGAATTCAATGGCAGCGGTGACAGCGGTGCCACCGCCCCGCGCAGGTACCACGACAAGCAGGAGGTGACCAGCAACTTCCTGGGGGCCATGTGGCTGATCTCCATCACCTTCCTGTCCATCGGCTACGGGGACATGGTGCCACACACCTACTGCGGCAAGGGCGTGTGCCTGCTCACCGGCATCATGGTGAGCCACCAGGGGACGCGGGGACACGGCTGGGGACAGCCAGGGGACAGGGGGACGTGGCTGGGGACATGGGGACATGGCTGGGGACACAGCAGGGGGCATGGGGACACTGCGAGGGGACACAGCTGGGGACAGCCAGGGGACAGGGGGATGTGGCTGGGGACATGGGGACACTGTGAGGGGACATGGCTGGGGACAGCCAGGGGATGGGGGACGTGGCTGGGGACATGGGGACACGGCTGGGAACAGCCAGGGGACAGGGGGACACGGCTGGGGACATGGGGACACAGCAGGGGGCATGGGGACACTGCAAGGGGACACGGCAGGGGACAGGGCAGGGGACAGCCAGGGGACATGGGGACAGCGAGAAGAGACATGGCAGGGGACAGGGTAGGGGACAGCGAGAGGGGACAGGCAGGGACATGGCAGGGGACACTGTATGGGGACATGGCAGGGGAACATGGCAGGGTACAACAAGAGGGGACACCGTATGGGGACAGGCAAGGGGACACTGCTGTGGGGACACCACAAGGGGGGGGTGACAATGTGAGGGGACACCGCCTTGGGGACACTGCCTTGGGGACACCGCGAGGAGATTTTCCACTCAGGAAAAGCGATTGCTTTTAACCCCAGATTGAGAAGCAAACCGGAATTTCCAATTCCCGCCACGTTGTTTTGTTTTGGTTTTTTTTTAATTTTTAAACCCAAATTAATGCAAACATGCAAATGAAGGGGTGGAGCCAACGGTGTCCCCAATGTCCCTGCAGGGCGCCGGCTGCACCGCGCTGGTGGTGGCCGTGGTGGCCCGGAAGCTGGAGCTGACCAAAGCCGAGAAACACGTCCACAACTTCATGATGGACACGCAGCTCACCAAGCGGGTGAGAGCGCCTGGCTTGGCCCAAAAAATGGGGAAATCCCAGTAAAAATGGGGAAAAAAATATTAAAATTGGGGAAAACCCCGTTAAAAATGGAAAAAATTGTTAAAATTGGGGAAAAAAACCCATTAGAACCCATTAAAATGGGAAAAATCCTATTAAAACTCATTAAAATGGGGAAAATTCTGTTAATAATAGAAAAACCACATTAAAATTGGGAAAACCCCATTAAAACCCAATAAAATGGGAAAAATCCCATTACAACTGGGAAAACCCCATTAAAACCCAATAAAATGGGAAAAATCCCATTAAAACTGGGGAAGGCCCCATTAAAACCCATTAAAACTGGGGAAAACCCCCTTAAGACTGGGAAGAACCTCCTTAAAACCTGGAAATACTGCACTGAAACCAAGAAAAAATTCCATTATAACCATGAAACTCTCAATTAAAATTGTGGAAAAAAACCCAATTAAAACTGGGAAAACCCCCCAAAAACCAGGGAAACCCCCATAAAAAAATGGGGAAAAAATGGGAAAAAGCCAATTTTTATGGAAGCCACGAGCGATCGGTGGGGTTTGGGGTGGCAGGTGAAGAACGCCGCTGCCAACGTGCTCAGGGAAACGTGGCTCATCTACAAGCACACCAAGCTGGTGAAGAAGATCGACCACGCCAAAGTTCGGACCCACCAGCGTAAGTTCCTCCAAGCCATCCATCAGTAAGTGCCACCGCTTTTCCTGCTTCCTTGTCACCTCCCCCTGGCCACGGCCCTGTCCCCAAAGGGGGTGCGTCCCCTCCGGGTGGGTGACAGATGGTCAGCCTTGGGGCGGCGGGTGTTTTCTGCTGGGTTTGTCACCTGGTTTTGGTCTCTGTCCTGTTCTTGTCACCTGGCCTTGCTGCCATTCTTTGTCCCCTGTCTGTCCACTGTCCCCAACCCCACTGTCCCCATCCTAATCCGCCATCCCCTGTCCTTGTCCCCTGCCTTTGCCCCATCTCCTGGCCTTGACCTGTACCCCATTCCTTGTCCCCATTCCTTGTCCCCATTCTTGTCCCCTGTCCTCGTCCCCATTCCTTGTCCCCATTCGTGTCCCCAGTTCTTGTCCCCATTCATGTCCCCTGTCCTTGTCCCCATTCCTTGGACCCATTCTTGATCCCAGTTCTTGTCCCCATTCGTGTCCCCTGTCCTTGTCCCCATTCCTCGTTCCCTGTTCCTCATTCCCACTGTCCTTGTCCTTCATCCTCTTTCTTTGTCCCCATCCCCTGTCCCTTATCCTTGTCCTCCATCCCCCATTCCATCCCTGTGCCCTGTCCCTGTCCCTGTCCCTGTCCCTGTCCCTGTCCCTCTCCTGTCCCTGTCCCACCCCTGTCCCTGTCCCCATGCCCTGCGGGGACACCACACCTTTGGGGTGACCCCTGTGCACCCCCATCTCCGGGGTGGGGGGTCTGTGGGTGGCCTGGCTGGGGCAGGGGGGTGCCTTTGGGTCCCTTTTTGGGGTCCCCTCGGGGTGGTGGCGCTGTCGCTGTCCCCTCGCCTTTAACCCTTTGTTTTCCCTCTGCTGCGCCGCCCCGGCAGAGCTCAGAAGTAAGTGCCCCCCCAGCTTCGCACGGGATATCCCGACACATTTGGGGTGGGGGGGACACCCCAAAAACCCAAATGGTTTGGGGGGCGGAGGGGCTGCGCTTGATGGGAGGGGCTGCACGTTGTGGGGAGGGGCTGCATGGGGGGGACAGAGGTGACAGCACTGCCGGGGGGGGGGTGACAGCGCTCCTGAGGGGGGTGACAGCGCTCCTGGGGGGGTGACAGCGCTGCCAGGGGTGTCCCCAAGCCTGCCACTGTCCCCTCAGGCTGAGGAGTGTGAAGATGGAGCAGCGCAAACTCAACGACCAGGCCAACACCCTGGTGGACCTGGCCAAGGTGAGCTCCTTCCAAAAAACCCCATTGTTGTGGGGTCAGACCCAAAAAAACCTTCCCTGAATCAGCCCCCCCTGAATCCCCCATTTTTATGGGATCAGCCCCTCCCCAAATCCCTGGTGTTGTAGGATCAGCCCCCCCAAATCCCCTATTTTTTGGGGTCATGCTCATCCCTGACCCCAAACCCCTGTTGTTATGGGGTGGCACTGATCCCTGCCCCCAAGCCCCCCATGTTTTTGGCGTCTCTCTTCCCCTACACCCCCATGTTTTGGGGTCCGCCTGACCCTATCTGCAAACCCCCCATGTTTTGGGGTCTCACTGATCCCTGACCCCAAACCCCCATGTTTTAGGATCTCTTTGACCCCACACCCCCATGTTTTTGGGGCGCCCCTGACCGTGCCCCATTGCAGCCACAGTCAGTGATGCCTGACCCCAAACCCCCGTTGTTATGGGGTCTCGCTGACCCCACATCCCCATGCTTTGGGGTTCCCCTGCCCCAAACCTCCCCGTTTTTGGGGTTCCCCTGCCCCACACCCCCCTATTTTTGGGGTCCCCCTGACCCGTGCCCCGTTGCAACCACAGTCAGTGATGCCTGACCCCAAACCCCCATTGTTATGGGGTCTCTTTGACCCCACACCCCCATGTTTTTGGGGCGCCCCTGACCCGCGCCCCGTTGCAGACGCAGTCGGTGATGCTGGAGCTGCTCTCGGAGCTGCAGGAGCGCCACGAGGAGCTGGGCCGGCGCCTGGGGGCGCTGGAGGCGCAGCTGGAGGCGCTGGGGGGGCTCCTGCAGGCGCTGCCCGCGCTGCTCGGCCGCGCCCTGCGCCAGCCGCCGGCCCGGCCCGCCCCGGGGACAGCGCCGGGGACAGCGCGGGACGCCACCGCGCCCTGCAGCCCCCGCCACGGCAGCAGCGACAGCGCCCGGGACAGCGACAGCGCCCGGGCCGCCTCGGACAGCGGATGAGGGACGGCGGCGGGACACCCCAGTGTCACCTGTGTCACCTGTGTCACCTCGGATAGCGGATGAGAGACAACGGCGGGACACCAGAGTGTCACCTGTGTCACCTGTGTCACCTCGGATAGCGGATAAGGGACACTGGCAAGACACCGTGTGTCACCTGTGTCACCCGTGTCACCTCAGACAGCGGATGAGGGATGGCGGTGGGACACCCGAGTGTCACCTGTGTCACCTGTGTTACCTCGGATAGTGGATGAGGGACAGCAGTGGGA
The DNA here is from genome assembly GCF_901933205.1 of Camarhynchus parvulus. Lineage (NCBI taxonomy): Eukaryota > Metazoa > Chordata > Aves > Passeriformes > Thraupidae > Camarhynchus > Camarhynchus parvulus. Next base: position 28,080 of record NC_044598.1, read on the forward strand.
CACCCGAGTGTCACCTGTGTCACCCGTGTCACCTCGGACAGCGGATGAAGGACAGTGGTGGGACACCCGAGTGTCACCTGTGTCACCCATGTCACCTCAGACAGCAGCGGAGTGTCACCGTGTGTCGCTGTGTGTCACCTGTGTGTCATCACGTGTCACCCACGTTGTCTCGCACAGCAGCGCGTCAGCGGTGTCACCGTGTGTCGCCACGTGTCACCTCGGACAGCAGCTGAGGGACAGCAGCGGGACACCCGTGTGTCACCTCAAGGTGATGGGGACACCCCCGTGTCACGATGTGTCACCGTGTGTCATCCATGTCACCTCAGACAGCGGCTGAGGGACGGTGGCTGGACACGTGCGTCACCGTGTGTCACCTCGGACAGCAGCTGAGGGATGGCAGCAGGACACCTGTGTCACCGTGTGTCACCTGCGTCACCGTGCATGGGGAGGGGTTGGGGACACCCCCAGACCCCTTTGTGTCCCCCCCCCCAGCCCCAAGAGGGCGGTTTGGGGGTGCGGGGGGGGGGTCACAGACCCCTCTGAACCCCCCCGAATTTGGGGTGCGGGGGGGTCCCCGTGTTTATCTCTGGCCATCGTGTGGCCGTTCCCGTAGCTTTGTTCTGGAAAGCTCTGTATAAAAACTCCTGCGTTCACTGTGCTGGACCCCCCCCCAAAACCCCCCCAGGGACCCCCCCAAGGGGAGGGAGCCGAGCTGAGCCTTTTTTATTTGGGGAGGGGGGGTTCTGGGAGAGGGGAGGGGACAAGGGACAGAGGGGACAAACCAGGAGCCATGAGTGGGTTTGGGGGGGGGGCTAAAATTTGGGGGACAGGGTGGGGGGAGTTCAGAGAGACGGGGGAAGGGGGGAGAGACCCCCGTGGTGACCCCCAAAATGGGGGGGGGTGTATTTTGGGGAGGGGGGGAGGGGTCTCCATTGCTGGCTCCGCCCCCAAAGTGACCTTGGCGACGTCACCGTCACCTCTCTGTGCCTCAGTTTCCCCCAGCTGGAAAATTGGGGGGAGGAATTTGGGGGGGGGGGCACCCCTGGATGCAATACTGAGCCCATCCCCCACCCTTCTGGGGGGGTCAGGACCCCTCCCCCCCCAGCCCTGGACCCCCCCCCCTTCCTCCGGGGTCCGGTTCTGATCCCCCAGCAGTTTGGGGGGGGTCGTGGGGGGGGGAATTTGGGGGGTTTTTTGTGGGAGGGGCTGAGGCGCAAATTAAAGGAGCCTGAACTGGATGTGTCGCTCTCCGCTCGGTTTGGGGGGATTTGGGGGATTTTTAGGGTTTTGGGGGGGGGGTTGGGGGGGTTTTGGGACGATTTTTGAGGGTTTGGGCGGATTTTGGGGGGATTTTTAGGGTTTTGGGAATTTTGGGACGATTTTTGAGGGTTTGGGGGGATTTTGGGGGATTTTTGGGTTTCCCCCCGCCCTGAGAACTTTGTGGGGGTGACAAAACCGCGCGTGGGTTTTTGGGGCAGATCTGGGGGGACCCCAGACGCTTTTTGGGGCGCCAGCAGGGTTTGGGGACACTCCGTGGGTGGGGGAGGGGGTGGTGGCCCCGTGGTGGCCCTGTGCGACACTCGGGGTGGCGCGGGGCTGTCAATGATTAACGCGCGGTGCCGGGTGGTGGTGGCACTGCTGGTGGCACTGGTGACACTGCGGGTGGCAGCGCCCGGTGGCACTGGGGAGCAGCCTGGGGACAATCCCGCTGTGCCCGAGGGTCGCGTGTGTCCCCTCCCCATGCGACGGGCAGGTAACGGCGGTGGCGGGCGACAGGACACCGGCCATTGTCCCCAAGGGCTGGCACAGGGAGGGGACAGGACACGGGGTCCCTGGGTGTCACCAGTGGGTGTTTCCCGCTCATCCCAGCCCAAATTGGGGAGGGGGACAGGGACCCTCTGAGGGACACGGTGGCCTCGTGGTGCCACCGAGGAGGGATGGCCGCCGGTGGCCCGTGGGGGAAACTGAGGCACGGCGACACCGCATCTTCTGTGTCCCCTCCAGGGGTGGCCTCGAAGCGCCAGGAGCCCCCCGGGGGTGCCGCGGTCGCCAGGAGCGGTGACATCCCCGCGAGGTCCCCGCCGCGTCCCCCGGCACGGCGGCGACAACGCCACCTCAGCGCCGCCGCCCCTCGTGCGGCGACGTCGCCGCCAGCGCGTGCCAGGCGTGTCACCTTCGAGGACGAGCTGGTGACAGCGCGGGGGACGCTCGGTGCTGCCGGGCTGCGGGGGAGGCCGGGGGGTGGCGCTGGGTCCCCAAAAGGGGCCCCAAAAATGTCACCGCGGGCAGAAGTTATGTCCCCAAAAATGTCACTGTGGCCGGACGATCCATCCCGACGGCAGTGGGATCCATCCCGACATTCCAGATCCCAGCTGGATCCATCCCAAACCCGGTTGGATCCATCCAAATTTTCCCAATCCCGGCTGGATCATTCCCGACATTCCCAATCCCATCTGGATCCATCCCGATCACATCTGGATCCATCCTGGAAGGATCCACCCCGACATTCCCGATCCCGGTGGGATCATTCCTGGCTGGATCCATCCCAGCGTTCCCCATCCCGGTTGGATCCATCCCAACAGGATCCATCCCAATCCCAGTGGGTTCCATCCTGGAAGGATCCACCACAACATTCCCGATCCCGGCTGGATCCATCCCGATCCCAGCAGAATCATTCCAAACATTCCCGATCCCAGGTGGATCCATCCCAGTGGGATTCCCGACATTCCCGATCCCAGCTGGATCATTCCCGACAGAATCCATCCCAATCCCGATGGGATCCATCCCAACATTCCCAATCCCGGCTGGATCCATCCCGATCCCAGTGGGATCATTCCCGGCATTCCCGATCCCGACTGGATCCATCCCGACGTTCCCGATCCTGGTGGGACCATTCCCAACATTCCCAATCCCGATGGGATCCATCCCAACATTCCCAATCCCGGCTGGATCCGTCCCAGTCGGATCATTCCCAACATTCCCGATCCCAGTGCAATCATTCCTGACCCGATCCATTCCCAGCATTCCCGATCCCGGCCGGATCATTCCCGCTTGGATCCATCCCAGAATTCCCCATCCCGGTGGGACCATTCCTGGCTGGATCCGTTCCCGCATTCCCGGTGATCCCGGCTGGATCCATCCCGATCCCGGTGCCTCCGGAGCCGCGACAATCGGGGACAGCCGGGGACACCCTGGGCTGTCCCGCCCATCCCCTATTTTGGGGTTTTTAGGGGGGCCCGGCCCCCTTGCGCCCCCCTGGATGTGTCCCTTGCCACCCCCACCCCGGGAACTGAGGTAATTAAACACTAATTAATACATTAATTACCTTTGGTAATTAACACAAAAAAAAATCTCCGCGGTTTTTTTCGGGGGGCGAGACAACCTTACGCAGCCCCCGCTTTGGGGACGCTCCTGTCCCCAAATTTCCCCTTCAATTCCCCCAAAATTTCCCCCAAAACTCCCCCGGGGGCTCCTCCCGGTTGGGCCCCGCCCCCTTTTAACCCCTCCGTGCCCGGTGCTGCAGCCCCCCCCCTCCCCCCCGCCCTCCCCGGGGGCGGGACCCGGGGCCGGTCCCGCAGCGCCGCCGCCGCCGCCGCCGCCGCCTCCGCCGCTCCCGGCTGCCATTTTAAGGTGAACAAAGCGGCGGAGGAGGCGACAGGTGAGCGGCTCCGCGGTACCGGGAACTCCCGGTGTCGGTACCGGCACCGGCAGCAGCAGGCGGGGGCAGGGCGGTACCGGAACGGAGAGGGAGCACCGGGGGTCTCCGCTCCCCGCTGCGCACGGGGAGGGGGGGTTCGTCCTTCCCCGAGGCACCGGGGGCCCCGCTGGGCTTCTCTCCGGTACCGCGGGCCGGACTGGGAGCGGCCACGGGGTTCCAGAGCGGTACCGGGATCCCCACCTGTACCTGGGTCCCAGCCGGTACCGGATTCTAAAGCGGTACCGGGGTCCCCACCGGGTCCACACCGGTACTGGATTGTCCACCGGCACCCGGGTCTCCCCCGGTACCGGATTCCAGAGCGGTACCGGGGTCCCCACCGGCATCCGGGTCTCCACCGGTACCGGATTTCAGAGCGGTACCAGGGTCCACATCGGGTCCACACCGGTACCGGGGCCCCAACGGGTTCACAGCGGTACCGGCCACGGGATTCCAGAGGGGTACCGGGGTTCCCAGCGGCACCCGGGCTCCCGTCGGTACCGGATTCCAGAGGGGTACCGGGGTCCCCAGCGGCTCCGCACCGGTACCGGGCTCCCCGACACCATCGAAATCGCCTCCGTGCTCCCCCTGGTAGCGCTCCCGGTACCGGAGCCGTCCCCGGCCCCGCGGCTCCTCCCGTGTCCCCACACGGGCAGGGACCCCCGAGTCCCCCGAGTCCCCTCCGCCACCGGCGACCCCGGCGACACCGCGCTCCGGTCCCCGCTCCGGGTCCCGGTGGCCTCCCGGGGGTCGCCGGTGGGGTCAAACGGGGGATCCGCCCGGAACCGTGGCATTTGGGATCGGGAGATTTAGGATCGGTTCGGTACCGGGGGATTTGGGATCGGTTCGGTACCGGGAGATTTGGGATCGATGGGATCGAGAACCGGGACGTTTAGGCCCCCCCAAAACTCCTCCCCGCCCCACCGAGCCCCGGTACCGCCGGTACGGGCGCCCGGTTTGGGTTTCCCACAGGAATTCGCGTTTCCCGCAGCGATCTGGGGTTTTATGGGTTATTTTTTTGGGGGGGTGTCTGCATGGCCCGGGGGGTGTCCCCCCCATTAATTTTGCTGATTTTAAGCCCCCACCCCAAATTTTCCAACCGCTCTCCTCGTGGCTCTGCCTCACGCGGCCTCAGTAATTATGGCGATTTTTAATTATTTTGATTTTGATTGTGATTATTTTGATTTTTAATCCGGCCGGATCAGCTTAGGCCCCCCGCTTCCCATGGTGGGGGGGAATTCCAACAATCCCGGTTAATTCCCTGCCGGCCCCGGGGTGTTGGGGACAGGGAGGTGACACCGAGAGCCCAGCGTGCCTGGGGTGGCACCGGCTGGTGACTCACTGTGCCTCAGTTTCCCCACGTCAACTCGCGGCGACGCCATGCCTCAGTTTCCCCATGAAACTTCTGTGGCGCCTCCAAGGTTTTTAGGGGGTCTCCAAGGGGGTTTTTGGGGGGTTCTCCAATTTTTTTTGGTGGGGTGTCCAAGGTTTTTTTGGTCGGGTCTCCAAGGTGTTTGGTGGAGTCTCCAAGGTTTTTTGTGGGGGTCTCTCCAGGTTCTTTCGGGGGAGGTTTCCCAGGTTTTTTTTTGGTGGGTTCTCCAAGGTTTTTTGTGGGGGTGTCTCCAAGTACTTTTTGGGGAGGTTTCCCAGGGTTTTTTTTGTGGGGTCTCCAAAGTTTTTTTTTGTGGAGTCTCCAAGGCTTTTTCTGGGTTCTCCAAGGTTTTTTGTGGGGATCTCTCCAGGTTCTTTTCGAGGAGGTTTCTCAGTTATTTTTTTGTGGAGTCTCCAAGGTTTCTTTCCTGGAATCTCCAAGATTTTTTTTTGACGGGATCTCCAAAGTTTTTTGGACGCCCCCAACTCTGTGTCACAACCCCCGTGCCTCAGTTTCCCCGCACAAACCTCCTTGCCTCCCACTCCCTCTCCAGCTGGGTGGCGACGGTGACAAAGGGACCAAAGTCCTTCCTCCGCCACCTCCTCCGGCGACAGAAACTCCCTCGAGCGTTCTGTCCCGTGTCCCCTGCAGGGATGTTCACCAAGAAACCCTACGACAGCGCCTACGGGCCACCCGCCACCTCCTACGGGCCACCCACGGGCGACTACGGCTACGATTTCGGCGCCCGCTCGCCGCCACCGGGCTCCTACTACATCGAGGACGTTCCTCAGCATTTCTACAAGTGGTCGTCGCCGCCGGGGCTGGTGAGGCTGCTGGAGGGCGCGGTGATGCTGCTGTGCATTGCCGTGTTCGCCTGCGTGGCCTCCACGCTGGCCTGGGACTACGGCTACGGCTACGGCGGCGTGCTGGGCACCGGCCTGGGCGGCTTCTACGGCTCCGGTTACTACGGCAGCGGGGTGAACTACGGCTACGGCTACGGGGGGTACTACGGAGGAGTCACCAACCCGCGGGCGGCCAACGGCTTCATGATCGCCATGGCCGTGCTCTGCTTCCTGGCCCAGCTGGGGCTGCTGGTGGCCAGCTTGAGCAAGTCGGGCAGCTCGCGGTCGCGCCGCTTCTACCTGGTGGTCATCGTGGTGTGCGCCGTGCTGGCCTTGGTGATGCTGGTGGCCAGCATCGTCTACGTGGTGGGGGTGAACCCGCAGGCGCAGATGAGCGGCGGGGGTTACTACTACAGCCCGCTGCTGGCCATGTGCAGCCAGGTGTACGCCGGCGGCGCCGTGCTCAACCAGTACCTGTACCACTACTGCACTGTGGACCCGCAGGAGGTCAGCGGGGACACCGGGGATGGGGAGCACCGGGGTAGACTGGGGCTGCTGGGAGGGGATGGGGACATCTGAGAGGGGATGGGGGCTACTGGGAGGGTATGGGGGCTACTGAGAGGGGACTGGGGCTACTGAGAGGGGATGGGGGCTACTGGGAGGGGATGGGGGCTACTGAGAGGGGACTGGGGGCTACTGAGAGGGGATGGGGGCTGCTGGGAGGGGATGGGGGCTATGAGAGGGGATGGGGGCTACTGAGAGGGGATGGGGGCTGCTGGGAGGGGATGGGGGCTATGAGAGGGGATGGGGGCTACTGAGAGGGGATGGGGGCTGCTGGGAGGGGATGGGGACCACCAGGGGACAGGGACCACAAGGAGGGGACAAGGACTACTGGGAGGGGACAGGAACTACTGGGGGGACAGAGGCCACCAGGAGGGGACAGGGACCATTGGGAGGGGACGGGGACCATTGGGAGGGGATGGGGACCACCAGAGGACAGAGATTACCGGAGAGGGGGCACCACCAGGGGCTACTGAGGGTCAGGGACTACTGAGAGGAGATAGGGGCTACCGGGGTGGGGAAAGGGACTACCAGGAGAGGATAGGAACCACGAGGAGGGGACAGGGACTACCAGGAGGGGATGGGGACCACTGGATGATAGATGACCAGGAGGGGACAAGGGCTACTGGTGGATAGAGACACCTGGGGGGATGGGGACCACCAGGGGACAGGAACCACTGGCGGGACAGAGACCACCAGGAGGGGACAGGGACCATTGGGAGGGGATGGGGACCACCAGAGGACAGAGACTACCAGGAGGGGACAGGGACCACCAGGGGACAGGGACCGCTGTGGGGGAAGCAGGGGCTACTGGAGGACAAGGACCACTGGGAGGGGATGGGGACCACCGAGGAGAGGGACAACCAAGAGGGGCAGGGACTACCACGAAGGGATGGGGACCATTGGGAGGGGATGGGGACCACCAGGAGCAGATGGGGACCACCCGGTGGGGTGGACAACAGGGGCTACTGGGGGACAGGAACCACCGGGGCAGGGATGGGGACCACCGGGAGGGGACAGGGATCACCGGGAGGGGACAGGGATCGCCGGGGAGATGGCAACCACCGGCAGGGGAGGGAAGGACCCCCAAAAGATGAGGGAAAGACTACCAGGGGGTGAGGGAAGGACCCTCACGGAAAGGCTTGGAATTCGGGAGGGTTTGGGATTCGGGAAGGTTTGGGATTCGGGAAGGGCAGAGAAAAATCTGGGATTCGGGAATCAGCCCTGCCCCCTCGCTCACCTCCCCCCTGCTCTCCCCGAGGCAGCCCCAAACCCGATCCAAAGCATTCCCGGCATCCCGGGCCAGGTCCCAAATCATCATTCCCAGATCCCAATCCCGGTTCCGGGCCCGGATCCCGGCCCCGGTACCGATCCCAGTCCCGATCCCGTTCCTGGCCAGGCCGGGGCCGCTCCCCCCGCCGGGGCTGGAATTGGAATGCGGCGCTTCCAGCCCGGCCGGTGGGACCGGGAGCGCCCGGGGCCGCCCGGGACTGGCACGGGATGGGGCCGGCCCGGGATGGGGGCCCGGGACTGGCACGGGATGGGGCTGGCACGGGATGGGGGCCCGGGACTGGCACGGGATGGGGCTGGCCCGGGATGGGGGCCCGGCAGTGCCCGGCTGGCACCGGGAGCCCCCAGATCCTGCCCGTCCTTCCCAAAACCCCGAACCTTCCTGATTCCCAAACACTTCCCGTCTTTTTAGAATCCCCAAACTTCCCAAATCCCACTGTTGAGTTTTGGGAAGGAGAGGGAAAGGTTTGGGATTTGGGAAGGTTTGGGGTTTGGGATTTGGAAAGGACAGGGAAAGGTTTGGGATTTGGGAAGGTTTGGGGTTTGGGATCTGGGAAGGACAGGGAAAGGTTTGGGATTTGGGATCTGGGAAGGTTTGGGGTTTGAGAAGCACGCAGGGAATCTTTGGGATTGGGCTCACCCAAGGATTTTGGGGATGAGAATCCCCATGTTAGGAATCCCCAAATCCCAAATTCCCAAATCCCTGAATCCTTGAACTCCCAAATCTCCAAACCCCAAATCCCAGAATCCCTGAATTCCCAACCCCGAATCCCCAAACCCCAAATTCCCGAATAATTCCTGAATAAAATTCCCAAATAAAATTCCCTTAGGCCGTGGCCATCGCCTGCGGGTTCCTGACCGTGCTCCTGCTGTGCCTCATCTGCGTCCTGGCGCACAAAACGCGCAGCAAGATCTGGAAATACGGAAAACACAACATTTACTGGGATAAAATCCCCGCCGAGCCCCAGGGACCCGACGTCGAGGAGTGGGTGAGAGCCACGAGTTCGGGATTTGGGATTTAGGATTTGGGATTGGTTGGGATTTTTGGGATTGTTGGGGTTTTGGGGTTGTTGGAATTTTGGGATTGTTGGGATTTTTTGATTGTTTGGATTGTTGGGTTTTTGGGAGTTTGGGATTCTTGAGACTGTTGGGATTGTTGGGGTTTTGGGGTTGTTGGAATTTTAGGATTGGGGGATTTTTGGATTTTGGGATTGTTGGGATTGTTCAGATTTTGGGAGTTTTGGGTTTTTGGGAGTTTGGGATTCTTGAGATTGTTGGGATTGTTGGGGTTTTGGAGTTGTTGGAATTTTAGGATTTGGGGATTTTGGGATTGTTGGGATTGTTTGGATTGTTGGGATTGTTGGGTTTTTGGGATTGTTGGGATTTTTGGAAATGTTGAGGTTTTGGGGATTGTTGGGATTGTGGAAATGTTGGGATTGTTGGGAATATTGGGATTGTTCAGATTTTGGGATTGTTGGGATTGTTCGGATTTTGGGAATTTTGGGAGTTTGGGATTGTTGGGAGTTTTGGGGACTGTTGGGATTTTGGGAGTTTTGGGGACTGTTGGCAATGTTGGGTTTGGGGGATTTAGGGGATTTGGGGACAGTGGGAAGTGTTTGGGGACACCAGGAGGGGACTTCAGGGGAATCTGGGGACTTCAGGGGGCATTTTGGGGACTTCAAGGCAGATGTGGGGACACCAGGATTGTGTGGGGACCCCAAGAGGGTTTGGGGACATCAGGAGGGGTTTGGGGACTTTGTGTGGGGTCTTCAGGGGGGGATTTGGGGACGCCAAGAGGGCTCGGGCACACTGGCAGGTGACACTGGCAGGTGACACTGGCAGGTGGCACCGGGGCCACGGCGCGGTTTCGGTCTGGCCAATGATTAACCGGGAGGTGGCACCGGGAAAAGCCGGAGTGGTGGCACTGGATGGGGACCTTGGGGACATCCTGGTGAGGCCAGCGTGGCCCGGGATGTGTCACCTGCCGGGGGAGGGGTGGGAATGTCACAGGGTCCCCGTGGGAAGGGTTGGGACAGTGGCTTTGGGGACACTCCTGTCCCTGTCCCCTGTGCCTTGTCCTTATGTCTGTCCCCTGACCCCATCCTCTGGTCCCCTGTGTCCCTGTTCTTGTCCCATGCCCCCATCCCTGTCCTTTGTCTCTGTCCCGTGTCCCCATCCCTGTCCCTGTCCCCTGTCCCCATTCATGTCCCTGTCCCCATCCCTGTCCTTTGTCCCTGTCCCTGTCCTTGTCCCGTGTCCCCATCCCTGTCCCTGTCCCCTGTCTCCATTCATGTCCCTGTCCCCATGCCTGTCCCCATCCCTGTCTCCTGTGTCCCCATCCCTGTCCTTTGTCCCTGTCCCCATCCCTGTCCCCATCCCTGTCCTTTGTCCCTGTCCCTGTCCCCATCCCTGTCCCCTGTGTCCCCATCCCCATCCCTGTCCCCTGTCCCCATCCCCGTCCCCACGCCACCACTCCCCGTCCCGTGTCCCTGGGGCCGCGCTCTCTGTGTCGATTTCTTAATTTATTTTCATTTTATTTATTTTCATTCCTTTTGATCCCGCCCGCCTTTCATTTGCTCTCAGCCCCTCCCTGGCCGAGCATTTCCTGTCCCTTTGGGGACACGGTGCCACCCCAGGTGCCACCCCCAGGTGCCACCCCCTCCCCTCACTGTGCCACCTCCCCCGCTTTGGCGATGTCACCCCCTTGGGGACATCTCTGTCCCCAGATGCCACCACGGCTTGGGGACACACCTGGTGGCCCCCGGGAGGGGACAGCGGCGGAAGTGGCGTGTCCGGCCGGATGTCCCCAAAGCCACCAAGGCGGAGGGGACCGGCGTCCGGCACAAACAACCCACAAAGGGCCGGAAGGAAGGGGACAGGGGACAGCCGGATGTGCCTTGTCCCCCTATGGGGCCACCCCAAACCTTTGGGGGCGTCACCCTGAGGGTGGCACCAACCCCGACCTCTGTCCCTTTGTCCCTTTGTCCCTTTGTCGCTGTCTCTCCACGGGCATTTGGGGGTTTTGGGGTTTTTTGGGGTTTGGAGGTTTTTTGGGTTTTTTTTTTTGTTTTGGGGTTTTGGGGTTTTTTGGTTTTTGGGGATTTGGAATTTTTTGGGTTTTGGGGTTTTTGGGGTTTTGGTTTTATGGGGTTTCGGGATTTGGGTTTTTTTTGGTTTTAGGGTTTTGGGGATTTTTTAGGGCCCTGGAGAATTTGGGGGACGCCAGGTGGGGCAACAACCCTTGGTTTGCGCGGACTTTCTGTGGGATTTCTCGGGGAATTTTGGGGGATTTCTTGTGGGATTCTCAGCGGTTTCTTGGTGAATTTTCAGGGAATTTTCTGTGATTTTTTCGGACAATTTTCAGTGAATTTTCAGGGTTTTCTTGGTGAATTTTCAGGCGGTTTTTTTGGTGAATTTTCATTAAATTTTTAGGGATTTCTCGGTGGATCTTCAAGGAATTTTCAGGGATTTCTCCGGGAATTTTGGGCCAATTCCCACACAATTTTTCCTCGGGGCATTTCTCGCCGATTTCTCCTTTGTCCCAGCTGAGTTTTCCTCCCAAAATCCCAAATTTTTCCAGGTGAAGAACGTGTCGAGCGGGACGAGCGTTCCGGACGAGGCCGCCACCGTCGCGTACTCGGAGAAGGGCGGGACCCCCGGGCCGGCGCCGCCCTACAGCCCCCCCTTGTACAGCGACCCCCCCCAGAAGGGCTGGAAAAGGTGGGGAGGGGGCGGCAGTGCCAGGGGAAGGGGTGGGGAATGGGGGGAATATGGGGGAGGGGGCGGGGAAAAGATTGGAGGGGTCGGGGAATTTGGGGGAGGGGTCAGAAAAGGGGTGGAAAAAATAGGGAAGGAGTGGAAGAAGGAGGGAAAGGTGAGGAGGTGTCGGGAAATTTGGGGAGGGGTCGGGGAGGTGGAAAAAAGTGGGAAGGGGAGAGAAAGGGGTGAGGAATATGGGGAGGGGTCGGGGAAAGATCGGAGGGGTTGGGGAATTTGGGGAGGGGTCAGAAAAGGGGTGGAAAAAATGGGGAAGGAGTGGAAGAGGGAGGGAAAGGTGAGGAAGGGTCGGGAAATTTGGGGAGGGGTCGGGGGGGTGGAAAAAAGTGGGAAGGGGAGAGAAAGGGGTGAGGAATATGGGGAAGGGTCGGAAAAGGTGTTGGAATAATGGGGAGGGGGCAGGAAAAGATTGGAGGAGTCGGCGAATTTGGGGAGGAGTCAGAAAAGGGGTGGAAAAAATAGGGAAGGGGTGGAAGAGGGAGGGAAAGGTGAGGAGGGGTCGGGAAATTTGGGGAGGGGTCGGGAGAGGGTGGGGAAGGTTCTGAGGGGTCGGGAAAGGGGGAATCCCCCCGTGCGCCCCCAGGGCCGTGTGTCCCCGCGTCCGATGTCCCCGTGCCCCCCCAGTGACCCCCCCTCGGACCCCCCCTCGCCCCCGGAGGAGCCGGACGCCGCCCACCCCCCCCACAAGCCCCCCGCCCGCCGCGGCCGCCGGGGCCGGCGCCAGCCCGAGGGCTCACAGGGCTCGCAGGGCTCCCAGTACGACACCGACCCCGCCACCGCCCCCGAGTCCGGCGACGAGCGCGACAGCGAGCAGTGGCACAGGTGACGCTCGGGGACAGCGCCGCTCACTGGGTCCCCGCGTGACACCACGTGCCTGGTGTCCCCGTGTCCCCAGTGTCCCCCATGTCCCATGTTCCACACCCAGTGTCCCCATATCCCAATGTCCCCAATGTCCCCAATGTCGCTGATGTCCCCAGTGTCCCCATATCCCAAATCCAATGTCCCAAATATCCCCAATGTCCCAATGTCCCCATATCCCATATCTAATGTCCCAATGTCCCCAATGTGTCCCCATATCCCATATCTAATGTCCCAATGTTCCCAATGCCCCCAATGTCCCACTGTCCCCAATGTCCCCAGTGTCCCAATATCCCCAATGTCCCCAACGTCCCCAAATCCCAATGTCCCCAATGTCTCCAATGTCCCCATATCCCAAATCCAATGTTCCCAAAGTCCCCATATCCCATATCCCAATGTCCCCAATGTCCCCATGTCCCCATATCCAATATCCCAAATATCCCCAATGTCACCAATATCCCCAGTGTCCCAATGTCCCCAATATCCCATATCTAATGTCCCACTGTCCCCAATGTCCCCAGTGTCCCAATGTCCCCAATGTCCCCAATGTCCCCATATCCCAAATCCAGTGTCCCCATACCACATATCCCAAATACCCCCAGTGATGTCCCCGATACCCCCATGTCCCCGGCGATGTCCCCATGTCCCCGTGATGTCCCCATGTCCCCACTGATGTGCCCCCGTCCTCCCGCAGGCTGTACCCCCCGGTCAGCTCCCCGGGCACGCGCCAGCGCTACAAGGCGGAGTTTGGGCAGGAGCTGCGGCGCTACAAGGAGCTCTGTGCCCACATGGACGGGCTCAATGAGCGCCTGGCACAGCTGGCAGCGCAGCTGGACCAGGTGCCCGAGGACAGCGCCCAGTACCAGGTGTGCCCCCGCTGCCCCCCGACCGCCCTTGTCACCCCTTGTCACCCCTTTTTGCCCCTTTTCCCTTCTTTTTCACCCCTTTTGCACCTCTGCTCCCCCCTTATTTCTTCCCCCATTCCCCCCCCATTGTCCCCTCCCTGTCCCTTCCATGTCCCTGTCCCCTCCCGTTCCTCTGTCCCTTCCTGCCCCCTCTGTCCCTCTGTCTCCTCTGTCCTTGTGTCCCCCGTCCCTGATCCCGCTGTCCTTCTGTCCCCTCCCTGTTCCCTCTGCCCCCTTTGTCCCCCCATCCCCTGTCCCTCTGTCCCTGTCCCCCCGTCCCCCCTGTCCCCCTCTGTCCCTGACCCCTCAGTCCCCTCCCTGTCCCCTCTATCCCCTCTGTGTCCCCTGTCCTTGTCCCTTCCTATCCCCTGTCCCCATCCCTGACCCTCCTGTCCCCTCTGTCCCTGTCCCCGCTGTCCCCTCTGTCCCTGACCCCGCTGTCCCCTCTGTCCCTGACCCTGCTGTCCCCTCTGTCCCCTCTGTCCCTGACCCCTCTGTCCCCACAGGCACTGGCCGAGGAGTACAACCACCTCAAGGACGTGAAGCGGGTGAGTCCTCGGGGCTGATTTTTGGGGTCTCCCTCCCCTTTTTAGGGACACCCCCCATGTCCCCAAAACGTCCCCAAACGTCCCCCGCTAAAGTGCCCCAAATGCCTTCCCAGAGCCCGGAGTACCAGGACAAGAAACGGGAATCCAAAACCCTCCGGAACAAACTCTTCCACATCAAAAGGATGGTCAGCGACTACGACAAGCTCCGGGGCTGACCCCAAAGCCACCACCCCAAAAAAAAGGGACATTTGTAGGGGGGACACCCCCCAAAAAAAAACCCAACCCCCTCCAAAGACTTTTATGCCTTTTTTTGTCTTAAAAAAACCCTAAAATTCCTCGTTTTGATCCCTCCCCGGTGCCAAGGGTGGGGGAGGATGGTGGCAGCTGTTGTGACCCCCCCCCTCAATCCTAAAATGTCCCCAAATGTCCCCCACATCCTTAGGGATCCCCCCCCAGTGCCTTCCCCTGGTTGTAAATAGGGTTTTTTAATGGGGTTTGCACTCCCCTGGCTGCCTTAAAGGGGTTTTTGGGGGTCCCAAATTGGGGTTTGGGGGACAAAAGAAAACCCTTTTGGGGTTTTTTTTTGGGGGGGGACACCCAAATCCCGAAATATTTCGTAGGGAATTGGTGGGAATTGTGGGAATCGTGTCATATTTTAATTGTTTTGTAATAAATGAAGTGTAATTGTTGATTTTCATTTGAGGTCAGGGTGAAATGGGAAGGCTGAAATTCCCTTAAATTTGGGAGGGGACCCCAAAAACTCTCCCAGTTTTGGAGGGGAAATCCCAAATCTCTCTGTTTAGGAAGAGAAATCCCAAATCCGTGCCCCCCCCCCCCCCAACCTTGGGAAATCCCAAAATCCTGACATCCCAAAATCCTGAAATCCCAAAATCCTGAAATCCCAAATCCCCAAATCCTGAAGCCCCAACTCCCAAAATCCTGAAATCCCAAAATCCCAAATCTTGGCTCATTCCAGACTGCCGGGGTTGTAGGAAACATCTTTAATTGGCGTTAATTAATGAGTTTATATGGCGGAGCGAGGATTCCATCGGCCAGGAATGGTCCCGGAATCCCAAAATCCCAAATCCTGAAATCCCAAATCCTGGCTCATCCTGGTGCCAGCTGGGGGGGGACAGTCCCAGGGGGCTCTGTGTCCCTTGTTTGTCCCCTCCATCTTTGGGGACACCCTGGGGACAACGCCAGGACCCCAAAACTATTTGGGACAACACTGGGAGCTCTTTTGGGAACAACACCAGGACCCCAAAACTTATGGGGACAACCTCAGGACCCCAAAACCTTTGGTGACAATGCCAGGACCCCAAAACTTTTGGGGACAATGCTGGGACCCCAAAAATTTTGGGGACAATTTGAGGACAACATTGGGACCTCTTTTGGGGACAACACCAGGACCCCAAAACTTTTGGGGACAACACTGGGACTTCTTTTGGGGACAACCTCAAGACTCCAAAACTTTTGGTGACAATGTCGGGACTCCACAAATTCTGGTGACAACACCAGGACCCCAAAACGTTTGGTGCCAACCCCACAACTTTACAGGCACAACCCACGAGGGCGCGCCCCCGTTCCAGCAGGGCCAGGAGCCGCCGGCATTGCGGAGAATCCCGATCCCCTTCCCGGGGAGCGTCCGTCCCGCTGTCCAGCCCATCCCGTTGTCTGTCCATCCCGCTGTCTGTCCATCCTGCTGTCCAGCCCATCCCGTTGTCTGGCCCATCCGTTGTCCAGCCTGTCCCACTGTCCGTCTGTCCCGCTGTCCATCTGTCCCACTGTCTGGCCTGTCCCATTGTCCAGCTTGTCCCATTCTCTGGCCCATCCCACTGTCTGTCTGTCCCACTGTCCGTCCGTCCTGCTGTCCAGCCAGTCCCATTGTCCGGCCAGTCCCATTGTCTGGCCCATCCCATTTTTGGGCCCATCCCATTGTCCGGCCTGTCCTGCTGTCTGTCCATCCCATTCTCCAGCCCATCCCATTGTCTGGCTGGTCCCATTGTCTGGCCTGTCCCGCTGTCTGTCCACCCCACTGTCCAGCCTGTCCCGTTCTCCGGCCTGTCCCGCTGTCTGTCCATCCCATTGTCCAGCCTGTCCCATTGTCCAGCCTGTCCCATTGTCCAGCCTGTCCCATATTCCGGCCCATCCCATTTTTGGGCCCATCCCATTTTTGGCCCCATCCCATTTGTCCAGCCCATTCTGTTCTTTGGCCTGTCTCACTGTCCATCCATCCATCCATCCATCCCGCCGTCCGTGCGTCCGTCCGTGTGTCCGTCCCTACTGCCCGGCGCCGTAGGGCCAGTTGAAGGTGCTGCCGGACAGCAGCATGTCGCGGATCAGGGTCTCGATGGGCGTCTTGCCCACCAGGCGCATGAAGAAGAGCTGTGAGATGAGGGCGGCGGGCACGGCGCGCAGCGCGGGCAGCCGCAGCAGGAGCCGCCCGAAGCGCTGCGGCTGCGACGGGAACTGCGAGCGCTCGTACTCGGTCAGCGCCACCTGCGCCTTCTCCTGCAGCGTCTCCACGTGCGCCGGGTCCGAGAGCCCGCAGGCGTCTGCGAGGGAACGGGAGCAGGGTTGGAGGGTGGTGGGGTTTGTCACGGGATCTCTTGGGAATGTCCCCAGGGGGGTATCCCAAAGTTCTGTAACCCCAAAATCCATTGGGAATGCCCTGAAATCCAATATCCCCAAAATCCATTGGGAATATCTTATCTCAAAATCTATTGGGAATCTCTCAAAACCCATTGGGAATATCCCCAAGGGAATATTCCAAAATCTAATATCCCAAAATCCATTGGGGATATCTCAAAATCCGTCGGGAATATCCCAGAATTTACAGGGAATATCACAAAATCCAATCTTCCAAAATCCATTGGGAATGTCCCCAAGGGAATATCCTCAAATCCAGTATCCCCGAAATCCATTGGGAATGTCCTCAAATCCAGTCTCCCAAAACCCATTGGGAATCTCTCAGAATCCATTGGGAATAGCCCAAAATCCATTGGGAATATCTATCTCAAAATCTATTGGGAATCTCTCAAAACCCATTGGGAATATCTCCAGATCCATTGGGAATATCCCCAAGGGAATATCCCAAAATCTAATATCCCAAAATCCATTGGGGATATCTCAAAATCCATTGGGAATATCCCAGAATTTACAGGGAATATCGCAAAATCCAATCTTCCAAAATCCATCAGGAATATCCCCAAAATCCATTGGGAATATTCCCAAGGGAATATCCCAAAATCCAGTATCCCCAAAATCCATTGGGAATGTCCCCAAATCCAGTCTCCCAAAATCCATTTGGAATCTCTCAGAATCCATTGGGAATCTCTCAGAATCCATTGGGAATAGCCCAAAAATCCATTGGGAATATCTATCTCAAAATCTATTGGGAATCTCTCAAAATCCACTGGGAATATCCCCAAATCCATTGGGAACATCCCAAAATTTATAGGGAATATCACAAAATCCAATCTCTGAAAATCCATTGGAAATATCCCCCAAATCCATTTGGAATCTCACAAAATCTATTGGGAATCTCCCAAAATCCATTTGGAATCTTTTAAAATCTACTGGGAATATCCCAAAATCCAATATCACTAAATCCGTTGGGAATATCCCAAAATCCATTGGGTATCTCTCACAATCTATTGGGAATATTCCCAAAATCCATTGGGAATGTCTCCAAGGGAACATATCCCAAAGTCCAGTATCCCCCAAATTCATTGGGAATATCTCCAAATCCACAGGGGATATTCCAAAATCCAATCTCCCAAAATCCATTGGGAATCTCTCAAAATCTATTTGGGATACCCTGAAATCCAATATCACAAAATCCATCGGGAATATCCCCAAATCCATTGGGAATCTCTCAAAACTCGGAAAAACCTCTCCCTACTCATTCCCAACTCCAGACAGACTCAGCCACTAACTCTTGGGAAAACACAGGAAAACGTCTCCTTACTCAGAACCCCCAAATCCTCAGAAAAACCTGCAAAAACCTCTCCCTACCCATCCCCAACCCCAAAAACCCTTGGAACAACATCTCCCTACCCATCCCCAACCCCAAAAACCCTCAGGAACAACCTCTCCCTACCCATCCCCAACCCCAAAAACCCTCAGGAAAACCCCGGTCCCCCCAACCCGCCCCCCAGCCCCTCACCGGGCGTGAAGAGCGCGATGGCCTTGAGGCAGCTGTACTCGGCCGAGTCCACCTGCAGCCGGTTGAGCTTCTCCACCTGCTCCTGGAAGACCCGGATCTGATCCATGAAAGCCACCACCCTCTCGGCCGACATGGGCGAGGCGTGGAAGCCGGCGGCCGCCAGCAGCGGCGCCATGTGCAGCGGCAGCGCCGACTGCGCCGCGTTCAGCACGAACAGCTCGCTCCAGCTCAGCCGCAGCAGGGCCACCTGGTCGGACACGGGCAGCTCGGGGAAGAAGGGGATGTTCCGCGCCCACTCCACCGTGCTGAAGAGCAGGCGGGCGGCCAGCTCGCAGATGTTGTCGATGCCCATGACGCTGCCCGGCGGCTGCTGCTGCTGCGCGTACTGCGAGCCGTAGCGCGCCGCCGGGTAGGGCTCGGCGCGCAGCAGCTGCGAGATCAGCTCCGACACCGGCTGCCCGTTGAAGAAGTCGCCGGCTGGGAGGGGGTTGGGGCTGCTGCTGGAGTGGCTGGGGGGGATTCGGCCCCGCTGGACGGCTGGAGGGGGAGGAAGGTCGGGGTTTTCATGGTGAGCGCAAAAAAATCCCATTGGATTCGCATCCCAATCAAAAAAAAAAAAAACCCATCGGGTTTTTATTCTGAGCCCGCAAAGATCCGACTGGATCTTCATCCTGATCCTACATGGATCCTACTGGATCTTCATCCCAATCCCAAAGAAACCTACTGAGTTTTCATCCCAATCCCAAAAAATCCCACCAGATTTGCATCCCGATCCAAAAAATCCCACCGCATTTTTATCCCAACCCCATATGGATCTTACATGGATCTTCATCCTGATCCTACATGGGTCCTACTGGATCTTCATCCCAATCCCAAAGAAACCTACTGGGTTTTCATCCAAATCCCAAAGAAACCTACTGGGTTTTCATCCCGATCCCAAAAAATCCCATCGGATTTTCATCCTGATCCCAAAAAATCCCACTAGATTTTAGTCCCAATCCCACACTGATCCTACTGGATCTTCATCCAAATCCCAAAGAAACCTACTGAGTTTTCATCCCAATCCCAAAAAATCCCATCGGATTTTCATCCTGATCCCACACTGATCCTACAGGATCTTCATCATAATCCTACATGGATCCTACTGGATTTTCATCCCAATCCCAAAAAATCCCACTGGATTTTCATCCTGACCCCAACATGGATCCCCCAAAAATCCCCCCAAAAAAAATCCCCAAAATGGGGAAAGATTGAGGGTTTTTCCCCCCCCCACCCGAAACCTGGGATTCCAAGGATTCCTGGGATTCCTTGGGAATTTTTCCCCTACCTTCCTTCCTCATGCCCACTCGGAAGCACTTCTTGAGGCGGCAGTACTGGCACTGGTTCCGGTGGTGTTGGTCGATCTGGCAGTCCCGGTTGGACCTGCGGGAACCATCGGGATCAGCCGGAATTCCCAGGAATTTCAGCGCCCCCCCCAAATCCATCTCGAGAATCCCAGAGCCCATTCCCCAAATTTTTATGGGATTTGCTGGGAATGGGCATTGCTGATGGGTTTTGTTTTCATGGTGATCCCAAAAAAATTCCCACCGGATTTTTATCCTGATCCCACATGGATCTTCATCCTGATCCTACATGGATCCTACTGGGTTTTCATCCGGATCCCAAAAAAATCCCACCAGATTTGCATCCCGTTCCCAAAAAATCCCATTGGATTTTATCCCAACCCCACACTGATCCTACTAGATCTTCGTCCTGATGCTACGTGGATCCTGCTGGATTTTCCTTCCAATCCTAAAAAATCCCACCGGATTTTCATCCCGATCCCCGCCGCCTCTGGAAAAGTTTTTGGGATCTAATTGTTGGTGAGCCCATGGAAGCGGCTCCAGGGATTCCAAGGAATTCCAGGAATTTCCTGCGGGGCTGGGCACGAAATCCCTCAGGCAGCGCTGACCCCAAATCCCACGGGATGCTGGGATAAAGGGAGAGAATTCCCAAAACTCCTCAGAGCCTGCAAAAAGGATGGATTCATCCCAAAATTCTTCAAATTCCCAAAATCGTGGAAAAAGGGGTCCTGGCCCATGGATCCATCCCAAAATTCCCAAAATCCCTGGAAAAGGGCTCCCATTCCCACATGGAATCTCCCATCCAACCCCCCCAGATCCCATTCCCAGGCTGATCCCAGAGCAGGAAATCCCTTCCCAGCCGGAATCGGGGCGCGAAAAGAGAATTTGGGATAAATTCCGGGGCCGGAGCCGCGGGAATCCCGCCCACGGAACCTTCCGGAATCCCAACACGGAATTAATTCATCCCCAACATCCCCGGCGCGGCCGGGAACGTGATCCCGATGAAAAGCAGGATCAGGAGCAGCCCTGACGTCTTCATCCAGGCCTGAATTCCCAGAAAAAAAGGCCGGGAAAGGCTCAGAGAACTGGGAAAAAAGATGGGAATTATCCCGGAATTTTTGGTTTTTTTCCAGCGGATGAAAACACCTAGGGGAGCTGGCAAGGGCTGGAAGCAGTGGGAAAAGCTCCCAAAATTATCCTGGATTTTTTTTTTTTTGGGAAAAGATCCCAAAATTATCCTGGATTTCTTTTCCAGTGGATAAAACCATCGGGACAATTCCTTGGAATTTTGGGAAAAGATCCCGAAATTATCCTGGATTTTTTTTCCCTGTGGATAAAGTCACCGGGATAATTCCTTGGAATTTTGGGAAAAGATCCCCCAAAATTCCAAGTAATTATCCCGGTGACTTTCGGAAAAGATCCCAAAATTATCCCAGATTTTTCCCAAGATAATTCCTTGGAATTTGGGAAAAGTTCTCCAAAATGATCCCGGATTTTTTCCCAGTGGATAAAACCATCAGGACAATTCCTTGGAATTTCGGGAAAAGCTCCCCAAAACTCATCCCAGATTTCTCCCAATCCCACCAGGAATTCCCTCAATCCCTCCCAGCTCCAGGGGCAGCACAAGCCAGAATCCAAAAAAAGGAAAAATCCAAAGGTTTTTTTCCCTTTTTTTTAATTTCAAAAGCCAGGAAGTGACTTGGGAATTTTTGGCTTTTCCAGAGGAACAAAGCTCCAGGATCCCGCTTTTGTTCCGGGAACCCAAAGCGGCCCCGAGCTCATTTGCATATTCAAAATGCCTTTAATTATCGCTCCCGCTAATTACCCGCCCTAATTAAGTCATTAGCACAGCCCGGGCCTTTTGCAGCTTCCCAAATTTCCCAGCTCGCTGCCGACTTTCCCATTGGAAAACTCCGGAGGGGATTTTTGGGAATTTTTTTTCCCAGATAGTGGGGGCAGGTTCGGGGAAAATCCGGGAGGAATTTTGGGAGCATTTCCCGAAATTCCAAGGAATTACTCAGGTGGTTTCATCCACTGGGAAAAAAATTCCGGGACAATCTTGGGAGCTTTTCCCAAAATTCCAAGGAATTATCCTGGAAAAAAAATCCGTGATAATTTTGGGGAGCTTTCCCTGAAATTCCAAGGAATTATCCTGGTGGTTTTATCCACTGGGAAAAAAAAATCCGGGATAAATTCTGGGGAACTTCTCCCAAAATCTGCGATAATTTTAGGATTGGGAGTTGATTCCAGCTGGGATTGAATCCAGAGGCTCCCGGATGATTCCTGATCCTTTTCCATTCTCCCAAAAATTCCAGAGCCCTCCTTGAGCCGGGAGGAGGGAATGGGGACCCTCAGAAATTTGGGAATTCTGCCCTCCGGGAGCAGCCTGGGATTGGGAATTCCCCCATTCCAAACTCCGGGAATTCCCAAGGTTCCCCAGCAGCTCCGAACTTCCCGGGGATCCCATCCCGGATTCCTCAGGGATTCCGGAATTCCAGGGGATCCCTGCTCCATTATCCCAGAATTCCAGGGATTTCCTGCTCCCGGATCCTGGAATTCCAAGGGATTCCTTCTCCATTATCCCAGAACTCCAAGGGATCCCTGCTCCATTATCCCGGAATTCCAGGGGATTCCTGCTCCCGGAATTCCAGAGGATTCCTGCTCCCATTATCCCAGAATTCCAGGGGATTCCTGCTCCCGGAATTCCAGAGGATTCCTGTTCCCATTATCCCAGAATTCCAGGGGATCCCTGCTCCCGGAATTCCAGGGGATCCCTGCTCCCATTATCCCGGAATTCCTGCTCCCAGATCATGGAATTCCAGGGGACTCCTGCTCCATTATCCCGGAATTCCGGGGGATCCCCACTCCCGGTATCCCGGAATTCCAAAGGCTCCCCGCTCCCGGAATTCCAGGGGATCCCTGCTCCTGGTATCCCGGTTTTCCAGAGGATCCCGCTCCTGCTGGATCCCGGTGTTCCCGGTCCATCCCGGTCCATCCCGTTGTTGCCGGCGCTCCCGGCATTCCCGCGGCTCCCGCTGGATCCCGGCCGTGCCCGGGGCGAGTGAGTCACGGGCACCGCGGGAATGCCGGGAGCGCCGGGAACACCGGCATGGACCGGAATGGACCGAGATGGACCGGGAATATCGAGAATGGATCCCTGGGCATGGACCGGGAATGAACGCCGGGAACACCGGGAATGGACCGGGAATGGACCGGGAATACCCGGAACGGGGGCGGCCGGGGGTGGGGAAAACCGTGCTGGACTGGGGGATACTGGGATGGACTGGGGGATACTGGGATGGACTGGGGAGAAAGCTCAGCTGAACTGGGAGCCACTGGGCCGAACTGGGAGCGCTGTACCGAGCTGCACTGGGGACCCCTCATTTGCACTGGGAGTCAATGGTTTGTACTGGGAGACCCTCTTGCCGCACTGGTTTGTACTGGGAGAGCCCTAATTCGCACCGGGGAGCCTCGTGCTGCACTGGAACCCACTGGTTTGTATTGGGAGCCACTGGTTTGTACTGGGAGCCACTGGTTTGTACTGGGAGCCCCTCGTGCTGCACTGGAACCCACTGGTTTGTACTGGGAGCCACTGGTTTGTACTGGGATACCCTCTTGCCGCACTGGTTTGTACTGGGAGAACCCTAATTTGTACTGGGGGGCCTCGTGCTGTAGAGGGAGCCGCTGGTTTGTACCGGGAGCCCCCCAGCACCACCACACCGAGACCCCAACTCATCCCCCACCGGGATCCCCCCGCTGTCCCCCCGCTGTCACCTGCAGGTGTAGCTGAGGTTCCTGCGGATGCTGCGCTTGAAGAAGCTCTTGCAGCCCTCGCAGGTGAACACGCCGTAGTGCTTCCCGCTGGATTTGTCCCCGCACACCACGCAGTCCGCGCCGGCCCCGGGCCGCTCCTCCTCGCCGTGCTCCGCGTCGCTGCCGCCGCCGCCGGGGGACGCCGCCTCCTCCGCTCCGCCGCCGCCGCCGCCGCCGCCCCCGGTGCCACCGGCTCCGCCACCGTTCGGTTCGCCCCAAGCGCCGGCCACCATGGCCATGGCTCCGCGGGGCCGCGGGGGCTCAGCGCCGCATCGAGCGGAGCCTGCCGGTGCTGCTGCTCCTCCCGGTGCTTCTCCTCCTCCCGGTTCTTCTCCGCCCGGCGCTGCTTCTGCTCCCGGTGCTGGTTCTGCTCCTGGTTCTTCCCCTGGTTCTTCTTCTCCCGGTTCTTCCCCTCCCGGTTCTCCTCCCGGTGCTTCCCCTCCCGGTGCTGGTTCTGCCCCCGGTTCTTCCCCTCCCGGTTCCCCTCCCGGTTCTTCCCCTCCCGGTGCTGGTTCTGCTCCCGGTTCTCCTTCTCTCGGTTCTTCTCCTCCCGGTGCTTCCCCGCGTCGAGTTCGGTTAAGTTTTTACCGAGGAACCGCCGGCTGAGAAAAGCTCCGCTTTTTGGGGTAGTTTTTCTTTTTTAGGTTTTTTTTTGGGGTCGCCCCCTCAGGGATTTGTCGCTCTCCTCCTCCTCCTCCTCCTCCTGCCGGTTCACGGCCCCGCGGAAAGTTTGCGGCGGCGGCGGCGGCGGGGCCGGGGCGCGGCGCATCCCCCCGCGGGCACCGGCCGCATGCGGGGCCGCTCCCGCCCCCGGTGGCTCCTGCGCTCCGCGGCACCGGCTGGAAGGAGGAGGAGGAGAGAAGGAGGAGGAGGAGGGAGGAGGAAGGAGGCGGCGCTGCCCCCGGTTCGCCCTCTCCGCTCTCCGGGCCCCGCCGCCGCTCGCAGCCCGGTGCCGGTGCGGCTGCGGGTGCGGCGGGACCGGCTCCGCCGAGCCCCGGGGCTCTCCCCGCCTCCCGTGAAAGAGCAAAGTTCAGCCGCTGCCGCGGTGGCCGCCCTGGATGCTCCTCCCCGGCCTCCTCCCCTTCCGCTCCCGGGTCCTGCCCCGGTCCCGGCCCCGCCGCCGCCGCCGCCGCACCGGGGCCGCTCCCCGCCCCCCGCGCCCCGCGGGTCGGGAACGGCCACCGGGAGCAGCGGGGCCGGGGGGAGCGGGGATGGAGAGCGCGGTTCGGGCACCGGAGGCGGCGGCCGGGGCCCCTCCCGGGCTCCCGCGGCGGTTCCGGCACCCCCGGGGCTCGGCCGGCACCGGGAGCGCTGGGAAACCGGGATGGGGCTGAGAAACCGGGATGGGGCTGAGAAACCGGGATCAAACTGGGAAACTGGGATGGGGCTGGGAAACCGGGATGGGGCTGAGAAACCGGGATGGGACCGGGAAACCGGGATGGGGCTGGGAAACCGGGATCAAACTGGGAAACTGGGATGGGGCTGGGAAACCGGGATGGGGCTGAGAAACCGGGATGGAGCTGAGAAACCGGGATGGGACCGGGAAACCGGGATGGGGCTGAGAAACCGGGATGGGGCTGGGAAACTGGGATGGGGCTGGGAAACTGGGATTTGACCGGGAAACCGGGATGGGACCGGGAAACCGGGATGGGGCTGGGAAACCGGGATCAAACTGGGAAACTGGGATGGGGCTGGGAAACCGGGATTGACGAGAAAGGATGGGGCTGGGAAACCGGGATCAAACTGGGAAACTGGGATGGGGCTGGGAAACCGGGATCGGACTGGGAAACTGGGAGCAAACTGGGACACCAGGACGGGACTGGGAAACTGGGATCAGACTGGGAAACCGGGATCAAACTGGGAAACCGGTATGGAGCCAGGAAACCGGGATGGGGCTGGGAAACTGGGAGCAAACTGGGAAACTGGGATCAGACTGGGGGCCTGGCACTGGGATCCCAGGATCAAACTGGGATCCAGGCGGGGGCCTGGCACGGCTCGGGAGTTCCTGGTTCAAACTGGGAGCCCCAGACTGTGCCAGGAACCCGGCACTGGGACAGGAGCCCCACGTGGCACCGGGATCCCAGCACGGAACTGGGAATCCAGGATCACACCGGGATCACTGGGATTCCAGGATCACACCGGGATCACTGGGATTCCAGGATCAAACTGGGATCCCAGCATCACACTGAGAGCCTGATGTTGTACTGGGAGCCCCACATTGTACCAGGAAAAAAATCCTGTGGCCCCATAAAGTCCTGTGGCCCCGGAACGTCCCCACAACCCCAAAAAATCATGTGGCCCCATAAAATCTCACAGCCTCAAAAAGTCCCTATGACCTCAAAAAGTGCCATGACCCCATAAAGTCCTGAGGCCCCAAAAAGTCTTGTGGCCTCATAAAGTCTTGAAACCCCAAAAAGTGCCATGGCTCCATAAAGTCCTGAGACCCCAAAAAGTCCTGGGACCCCATAAAGGCCTGCAGCCCTATGAAGTCCTAAGACCCCAAAAAGTCCTGTGGCCCCATAAAGTCCCATGATCCCATAAAGTCCTGAGACCCTCAAGAAGGTCCCATGAAGTCCTGAGACCCCATAAAGTCCCCACATTCCCAAAGGTCCTCACGGCCCCAAAAAGCCCTGTGGCCCCATAAAGTCCTGGGGCCCCAAAAAGTCCTGTGGCCTCATAAAGTCCTGAGACCCCAAAAAGTCCTGTGACCCCATAAAGTCCCATGATCCCATAAAGTCCTGAGACCTCAAAAAGGCCCCATGAAGTCCTGAGACCCCATAAAGTCCCATAGCCCCATAAAGTCCTGAGACCCCATAAAGTCCCCACAGCCCCAAAGGTCCTCGCAGCCCCAAAAAGCCCTGTGGCCCCATAAATTCCTGAGACCCCAAAAAGTCCCGTGACCCCATAAAGTCCTGAGACCCCCAAAAAACCCCCATAAAGTCCCCACGGCCCCAAAGGTCCTGCGGCCCCATAAACGCTGCTGCAATGCGGTTGCCGATCCAGTCGGACCCGTCTCCCGGTGGGTGCTGGGATTCCTGGGAATCATTAACCCGGGATAATCGGGATAATCCCAGCGGGAAAAGGTGCCTGACCCCGGCACCCCGCCCTGCCCCGGGCACTTTGGGGGCAAAGTCCCCAAAGTGACCCCAAAAACCCCGCGGAGTCCCCAAGGTGCCAGGCTGGGATCGACCTTGGAGTTCCTGATCCAGGTTCTTGGGTCGGGATTTAGGGAAAACAAAACTGAGCCTGGAATTGGGGTGCGGCAGAGGTGGCCATAAATGGAATTAAACCCCGAATTCCCTGGATTTAGGGGTTTGATCCTAAAGCCAAACAAATCATGGGATAACCTGTGGAAAATCCTGCTGGGAATGGGGCTGGGTTTTGGGGTCAAGAGTCCCCCTGTCCCCACAATGTCCCCAGGAGTGGGGTGCCCCAATTCCCTGGATTTAGGGGATCCCAATTCCCCAAATCATGGGACAATCCCTGGAAAATCCAGCTGGGAACGGGGCTGGCTTTTGAGGGATCCCGACCCTCTGTCCCCACAATGTCACCAAGAGTGGGGTGCCCCAATTCCCTGGATTTAGGGGATCCCAATTCCCCAAATCACGGGACAGCCTCTGGGAAGCCCAGCTGGGGATGGGGCTGGCTTTTGGGGGATCCCAATCCAGGCCCAGCGGGGTCACCCCCACCTTTCCCCCATGCCAGGCTGGGATTTATGGCCTCGGATTTCCTGGAGAAAAAAAAAAACCAACCCAAACCCCAAGAAAACCCCAAAAGAACGACCCAGGAACAAAGGTGGAAATCGGATCCAGGTTTGTTTTGACCTCCTTGGTGTCTGGAGAAATTCCAGTTCCCGAATTCCCAAATTCCTGAATAATTCCCGTTCCTACCCCTCCAGAGAAATTCCAGTTCCCGAATTCCCGAATAATTCCCATTCCCAGCCCTCCTCCTCCTCCTCCTCCTCCTCCTCCTCCTCTCCTCCTCCCCTCCTCCTCCTCGTTCTGCTCCGCTGCTCCCGCCCCACAAAAGGGCCCCGGGACGGCTCTGAGGTTTTTCTGGGCTCCTTTTTGGGGTCGGCTCCGGAGGCTTCAGGATGGTTTGGGGTTCTGGTGGGGTGTGGAAGGTGGGGATGGGGTTGGGGATGGTGGAAAAGCAGGAAAAGATCTCCAAAATCGTCCCAGATCCTTCCTGGATTTTTTTTTTTTGGTGGGTGAAATCGCCTGGGGATCCCCAGTGTGGATTTGGGATCGGATCGGGATTGGACTGGGATTGGATTGGGATTGGATCAGGATTGGACTGGGATCATACTGGGATTGGACATGGATCGTACTGGGATTGGATCAGGATCATACTGGGATTGGATTTGGATTGGACTGGGATTGGATCGGGACCACCCCATCCCTCCGTCCGTCCATCCCCCCCAATACCCCCTGGGTGAAATTGGGAAATTTGGGGTCAAATCCCTGATTTTTCAGCCACTCTGCTCATTCAAGCCTCGCTGTCCCCACATTGCCACCCCCCCCAGTGTCACCCCAAGGAGCAGTGACGGTGACACCTCTGGACAATCCCTGGGGCTGACCCTGACACCTGCTGTGTCCCAGTGCCACCTGCCACATCCAGTGCCACCTGCCGTGTCCCTGTGTCCCCTGCCGTGTCCCGGTGCCACCTGCCCCGTGTCCCCTGCTGTCCCCAGCCCCGCCGTGGCCCCGCCTGTCACAGGGCCCTGACCCCGCACAAAGCGAATTTGAATCTCAAAAGGGGCCGAGCCCTGACCTCTGACCCCGGGGTCAGCCGGGCCCCCGGACACAGACACGGACTCCGGAAAGACACCGGACACGGACACTGGAAAGACACCGGACAGACACCGGACAGATTTCCAGATTTTCCCATATATTTCCCCATGGATTTCCGGGTTTCCCCATGGATTTCTGAGTTTCCCCAATGGATTTCTGAGTCTCCCCACAAATTTCCAAATTTCTCCACGAATTTCAGAGTCTCCCCAGGGATTTCTGAGTCTCCCCACGAATTTACGAATTTCCCCACAGATCTCCGCATTTCCCCACAGAATTTCCAAGTTTCCCCACAGAATTTCCCAGTAACCCCACAGAATTTCCGAGTCTCCCCACAGAATTTCCGAATTTCCCCAGGGATTTCCGAATCTCCCTACAGATTTCTGAGTCTCCCCATGAATTTCCGAGTCTTCCCACGAATTTCCTAATTTCCCCATGAATTTCCGAGTATCCCCACGAATTTCCCAATTTCCCCAGGGATTTCCAAGTCTCCCCACAGATTTCCGAGTTTCCCCACAGAATTTCTAGATTTCCCCATGGATTTCCGAGTATCCTCACGAATTTCCGAGTCTCCCCAAGAATTTCTGAGTCTCCCCACGAATTTCCGGGGCTCCCCAGGGATTCCGAGTATCCCCAGGGATTTCCAAATTTCCCCACAGATTTCTGAGTCTCCCCAGGGATTTCTGAATCTCCCCACGAATTTCTGAGTCTCCCCAGGCATTTCCGAGTCTCCCCACAGATTTCCAAATTTCCCCGCGAATTTCCGAGTCTCCCCATGAACTTCCGGGGCTCCCCATGAGTTTCCGAATTTCCCCACGAATTTCCGTGTTTCCCCACGGATTTCCGAGTCTCCCCACGGATTTCCGGGGCTCCCTAGATGCAGGTCTCTCCTCCTCCTCGCTCCAGCTCCCGCAGTGTCCGGGCCAGCGCTCGCTCCCTGCGGCCGTGCTGGCCCCGCAGCGCCGCCGCCCGCGCCCGCAGCCGCCGCAGCTGCTCCGCCTGCTTGCGCCGCGCCCCGCGGTACGCCAGGGCCAGCGAGCTGCGGGCACCGGGGGCGTCAGGGCACCGGGGGCACCCGGGGGGAGCAGGGGGGCTTGGGGGGATTTGGGGGTTTAAGGAGCCGGGGAATTGGGGGAGCTCGCGGGGTTTGGGGAGTTGGGGATTTAGGGAGTTGGGGGAGCCGGGAGGATGAGGGGGAGCAGTGGATTTTTGGATTTTTGGGTTTTTGGGTTTTTGGGTTTTTGAGTTTTTGGGGGTTTGGGTTTTTGGATTTTGGGAGTTGGGGGGATCCGGAGGATTCAAGGGAGCCGTGGATTTGGGGGTTTAGGGAGCCAGGGAGTTGGGGGAGCCAGGAGGATGAGGGAGAGCAGTGGATTTTTGGATTTAGGGATTTAGGGAGTCGGGGGGTCCAGAGGATTCAGGGGAGTGGGGGATTTGGGGGTTTAGGGAGTCTGGGAATCGGGGGAGACGGGGATTTGGGGGTTTAGGGATTTAAGGAGTCAGGGGAGCCGGGGGATACAGGGAGCTTAGGATTTGGGATTTAGGGAGTGACAGAATTGGGGGAGACGGGGATTTAGGGAGTCAGGGAGCTGGGGGAGCCGAGGATTTTGGGATTTAGAGAGCCAGAGGAATGAGAGGAGTCAGAGCTTCCAGAGATGCAGGGAACCAAAGGGAGTCAGGGGACACTCAGGACACCCAGGGGACGCTCAGGACACCCAGGGGACGCCGGCCCGAGGCCCCGTGCCCACCTGTGCGCCTGCAGGAGCTCCAGGGTGACGGTGGCGCTGTGCCCCTGCTGGGCGCGGCTGGCAGCGCTGCCCCGCTCCAGGGCCAGCGCCAGCTCCCGGGCACGGCCACGCAGCTGCTCCGTCCTGGGGACACGGGCCAGTGTCACCAGGGCCACCCCCAGCCCGAACAGCACCATGCCCGGCCCCACAGGATTCCCTGTCCTACAGAATTCCCAGTTCCGCACAGTTCCCAGTCCCACACAGTTCCTAACCCCACACGGTTCCCAATCCCACACAATTCCCAATCCCACACAATTCCCAATCCCACATGGTTCCCAATCCCACACGGTTCCTAATCCCACACGGTTCCCAACCCCACACAATTCCCAATCCCAAACAATTCCCTGTTCCAAACAATTCCCTGTTCCACATAATTCCAGCCCCACACCATTCTCAACCACACACAATTCCCAATCCCACACGGTTCCCAATCCCACACAATTCCAAACCCCACACAACTCCCAACCCCACACATTTCCCTGTCCCACACCATTCTCAGCCCCACACAACTCCCAACCCCACACATTTCCCTGTCCCACACCATTCTCAGCCCCACACCGTTCTCAACCCCACACATTTCCCAACCCCACACAATTCCCAATCCCCCACAGCTCCCATCCCTCACCTGGCCAGGATCCGGAGCAGCTCCTCCCTTGTTCTCTCGGGGTCCGGGGGGTTCCCCGGGGCCATCGCTGCCCCCCGCCCCATCCGCGCCTCCTGCAGAGATGTCCGAGCTCTCTCCCATCCCTCGGCATCCCCCAAATCCCGGGAACCGCCCCACGGGATCCATCCCTACCTCCTCGGAGCTGCTGCCGGAGCTGCTGCCGGAGCTGCTGCCGGAGGCTCGGTCCCGTTCCCACTCCCGTTCCCGGTCCCGGTGCCGCTCCCGGTGCCGCTCCCGCTCCCGTTCCCGCAGCAGGAGGCGCAGCGCGGCCTCGCGGGGCCCGTGCGCGGCCAGCAGCAGCTCCAGCGCTCGCTTCTCCTTCTGAGCCAGCTGCAGCCGCGTCCGCAGCTCCGCCAGCGCCTCCTGGCACAGCGGGGAAACTGAGGCACGGCCGGGGGGACAGGGAGGGAGGGACCGGGGAGGGAACCGGGGAGAGTCCCAGGGAAGGATTCAGGGATGGGTCCGGGGAGGGATTCAGGAAAACATCCAGGGAGGGATCCGGGGAAGGACCCAGGAAAGGATTCAGGAAAGGATTCGTGAAGAAACCCAGGGAGGACCCAAGAAAGGATTCGGGGAAGGATTCAGGGAAGGATCCATGAAGAAATCCATGGAGGGATCCAAGGAGGGATCCAAGGAAGGATTCAGGGAAGGATCCATGGAAGGACCCAGGAAAAGATTCAGGAAAGGATGCATGGAGGGATCCATGAAGGGAGCCAGGGAAGGATCCATGGAGGGATCCATGATCTTTGAAGGGATCCAGGGGAGGATCCCAACCCCACCTTGAGCACCTCCAGCTCCTGCAGCAGCTCCTCCTTCTCCGGCCGCCTCCAGCCGGGCAGCAGCGCCCGCGCTTCCCGCAGCGCCCGCTCCGCCCGGCCCCGGGGGGTCGCGCTCCCGGGGGCTCCGAGGGCTCGGCGGCGTCCAGCAGGGACCCCTGCACCGCCGCCTGCTCGGCGCGGAGCCGCCGGATGAGCTCCCGCAGCGCTCCCTCCTCCTTCTCCATCGCCCGGGGCTGCGGGCGGGACGGCGGCGGCGGTGGGCACGGGCACCCGGGGAACTCAGCGCCGGGACCCCCGCGCCCCGGTACCTGTGAGCCCCCGGGCTGTCCGCGGGGTCCTCACGGCTGTCCGGCTCCGCTGGCTCCGGTGTGGCGGGGCCGGGTCCCCGTTCGCTGCCCGGGCTCGGTTCCGGTGTGGCGGGGCCGGGTCCCCGTTCGCTGCCCGGGCTCAGTTCCGCCGCGGTTCCTGGGCACGGTGCGGGCACTGCCGCTGCCCAGGGGTGCCCGCAAGGGGGTGTGGGGGGCATTGGGATGCCCCACAAGCTCCCTGCATCCCCCCGAACTCCTCCCAGTACCTCCCAGTATGCCTCGTGCATCCCCCAGTATCCCCACGCGTGCCTCCCGCATCCCTTTGGCATCCTCCCTGATTTCTCCCCAGTATTCCCAGTATCCCCCCAGTATTCCCAGTATCCCCCAGTAGTCCCAGTATCACCCCAGTATCCTTCCCATCACCCCAGTATCCTCCCCAGCAGTCCCAGTATCTCCCCAGTCTCCTCCCAGGTCACTCCCCAGTATCCCCCCCATAACCCCCCAGTCTCCAACACTCTCCCCCAGCCCCCCGTGTCCCCCCGCTGTCACTCACCCCCTCGGGTGCCACCCTCCGGTGCCATCTTTGCCCTCACCAGGTCCAGGAGGGCGGCATAGGCGCCCCCGCAGCGCTCGCTGCGGGACGAGGGGTTCAGGGGGACTGTCCCCAACCCTGTCCCTGTCCCCATTGCTCATCCTTGTCCCCCATCTCCATCCGAGTCCCCATCCTGATTCCGATCTCAGTGCTTATCCTGATCCCTGTCCCCATCCCATGGATCCCATCCCATCAATTCCATCCCATCAATCCCAACCCAATCCCATCCCACCCCATCCCATCCCTGTCCCCATTCAGGTCCCCACCCCTGTCCCCATCCCTGTCCCCGTCCCTGTCCCCATCCCTATCCCCTGTCCCCTGTGTCACCTGCAGGGCAGCCGCAGCCCGCTGCAGCGGGACAAGTGGGGCTGTCCCCATCTCTGTCCCCTGTCCCGTGTCCCCATCCTGTGTCCCCTGTCCCCATCCCTGTCCCACCTGCAGCTCAGCGCCAGCCGCAGCCCGCTGCAGCTCAGGCTGTCCCTGTCCCCATCCCTGTCCCCTGTCCCGTGTCCCCATCCTGTGTCCCTTGTCCCACCTGCAGCTCAGTGGGGCTGTCCCTATCCCTGTCCCCTATCCTGTCACCTGTCCCTGTCCCCATCCCTGTCCCCTGTCCCTGTCCCCATCCCTGTCCCACCTGCAGCTCAGCGCCAGCCGCAGCCCGCTGCAGCGCGCCTCCCGCCTGCCCAGCTCCATGCTCAGCCGCTCCGCCTCGCCCTTGCACTCGCCCAGCGCCGCCAGCAGCTCCCGGTTCGCCTCCTGCAGCCGCGCCAGCGCCCTGCGGGCCCGCGGGCACCGGAGCCGTGCCTCAGTGTCCCCAGGGAGTTCGAGGGACTCGGGGTTCGGGGGGGACTCGGGGTTCGGCGGGGACTCACCCCTGCAGCTGCTGCAGCCGCTCCTCCTGCTCCCGGCCGGGTCCCGCCGAGGGCTGGGGGGACAGCGGGGCGCGGGGCTGCAGGGGAGGGGGCGACATGGAAGGGAGCGACCCGGGGGGGTCATCCCGGGGGGCGGCACCCCGTGGGAGCGAGCACCGCCACCACCCCGGGTGACACCGCGCGGAGGGGACCCCAGAGCCCCGTGCCAGGGCAGCACCCCCCCCACCCCGTGCCCCAGCCCCGCACTCACCCGGTGCCCCGGGGGGCTGCTGGGCCCGGGGGTGTCACCGTTCCCGGGAGTGTCACCGACTCCAGGGATGTCACCGTTCCCGGGGGTGTCACCAACTCCGGACGTGTCACCGGTCCCGGCTGCGTCACCAACCCCGGGAGTGTCACTACCGGACTCCCCCGCCTCCTCCAGCCTGGCCAGCGCCTCCCGCAGGTCCCGCACCTGAACCGGACACGGGGCTCAGCCCCGGCACCGCTCCGGTGACACCCCGAGGGTGGCACCCGCTGTCCCGCACCCACCTTGCCCTGCAGGCGCTCCCGCTCGCCCCGCAGCGCCCGCAGCGCCGCCGTGGCCTGGCCCAGCTCCTCGTCCCGCTGGCCCAGGGCTGCCCGCAGGCTCGCGTTCCTCGCCGCCGCCGCCGCCGCCCCCCTCCGTAGCCCCGGCCGCCGCCTCCGCCAGCAGCGCGCGCCAGCCCGGTGTCCGGCTCAGCTCCTGCAGGCTCTGCCCGTGCCAGGCCGGTCAGCCCGTGCCGCCCGTGCCGCCGCGGGCACCGCGGCGGGCGTGTAGGCTCACCTGGAGCGCCCGGGTGCCAGGCGGGGCGGGCGGCGGGCCACGCGGGGGCTGCCGGTGGCGGGAGAAGGCGGCGCGCTCCAGGGAGCTCACGGCGTGCTGCAGGCGCTCGAAGAGATCCGGGCTGCGCGCTGGGGACAGCGACAGCGACACGGCCGCCGTCAGGGCAGGGACAGAGCGGCGGTGGCACCTCCGGTGGCACGGGGGGCGGCGCTCACCGTCCGGGCTGGCGGCGGTGACGGTGGGGACAGTGGCAGTGGCCTCCCAGCCGTCCTCATCCTCCCTGCGGGGCGAGGAAGGGCACGGTAAGGTCCCGGTGTCTCGTCGGGCGCGGTGTCCCCTCGATTCTGGTGTCCCTGCGCTCCTGGTGTCCTTGCGCTCCTGGTGTCCCCGCGCTCCCGGTGTCCCCTCGGTCCCGGAATTCCCTTGGTCCCGGTGTCCCCTCTGTCCTGGTGTCCCCTTAATCCCGGTGTCCCCTCGATTCTGGTGTCCCCTCGCTCCCGGAATTCCCACACTCCCGGTGTCCCCACACTCCCGGTGTCCCCACGCTCCCGGTGTCCCCACGCTCCCGGTGTCCCCGCGGGTGGCGCTCCCGGTGCCGGTACCTGGCGTGCCGCTGCTGTCGCCGCTGCTGTCGCGGGGCCGCCCCTGCCAGCAGCGGGATGTCCTCGGTGTCCCCGGCCACGTCCTCCTCTTCCTCCTCTTCCTCTTCCTCCTCCTGGCGCGGGGGCCGGGCCGGGGTGCCCGTGTCCCGTTCAGCGCGGGGGGCAGAGCGGGTGGCACCTACCGGGCTCTCCTGGCACAGGGACGAGCTGTGGCCACCAACCCCGTCCCGGTGCCCGGAGCACCGCGGAGTGCGGCACGGGGAGCCCCGGGACCGGGTGGGCCCAGTCCCGGGCTGTGATCCCGGTTTGGGGTCAGCCCCGTTTGGTGCCAGCCCCACACTGTGCCCGGCACGGGCAGTGCCCACTCACCTCCTCCATGCCGGGATCGTCCTGCCCGCGGCTCCCAGCACGTCCCAGTTCCACCCTGAGGATCCCAGCGCGTCCCAGTTCAACACGGCGGCTCCGGGATGTTCTGGCTCCACACCCGGGCTCCCAGTAGGTCCCAGTCCCACCCTGGCGTCCCCATTCTATCCCAGTTCCACACCGAGGGTCCCAGCAAGGCCCCGCTCTCTCCTGGGGTTCCCGTTCTGTCCCGGTTCCATCCCTGGGGTTCCAATTCCACACCAAGAGTCCCAGTAGGTCCCAGTTCCCTCCCAGTTCCATCCCAGGCTCCCAGCAGGTCCCGGTCCCACCCTAGGGGTTCTTGTTCTGTCCCAGCTCCACCCTGGGGTCCTGTTCAATCCCAGTCTCACACTCAGGCTCCCAGTAAATCCCAGTTCCATCCCGGGGTTCCCGTTCTCTCCCGGTTCCCCCCATTCTGTCCCAGTTCCCCCGGTTCCCGTTCTCTCCCGGTTCCCCACCCAGTTCCCGTTCTGTCCCGGTTCTCTCCGTTCTGTCCCAGTTTCCCCCATGTTCCTGTTCTCTCCTGGTCCCCGTTCTGTCCCGATTCCCCCCGTTCTCTCCCGGTCCCCCCTGGTTCCCCCCACACTCCCGTTCTCTCCCGGTCCCCCCATTCTGTCCCGGTTCCCTCCGTTCTCTCCCGGTCCCCCCCGGTTCCCCCCGCACTCCCGTTCTCTCCCGGTCCCCTCCCGTCCTGCGGCACCTCCGGTAGCTCGGGCAGCGCCTCCGGCCCCCGGCCGTGTTCCTGCCGGGATTTCCTCTTCCTTTAACTGTTCCGCTGCCCCGCCTGGGGGGCACCGCGGGACCTTTTGGGGTGCTCAGCCCTTCCCCCCCAAAAAACCTCAAAATCCCCCCAAAACCCCAAATCCCCCACTCCCCTGAGTGGCCGTGCCCGCCCCGGTGCCAGGGCGCTGCCACCCCCACCCCACAGGGCACCCCCGCAACGGGACGGGGACCCCAAAACGCTTTTGGGGTGTGCAGGGGGATTTGGGGGGCTGGGAGAGCTTTGGGGTGCTGTGAGAAGTGGGGGGGTGCTGGTTTTGGGGTGCTGAGGGGGTATTTGGGGCGCGGAAGGGGAGGGGTGTGGAGTAGGGGGGATTTGGGGTGTGGGAGGTGGTTCTGGGGGGGGTTACACGAGGATTTGGTGTGCGCGTGGGTATTTGGGGTGCAGGTGGGTCTATGGGGTGCGGACATGGATATTTGGGGTGCAGGCGGATGTTCGGGGGGCGCACATGGACATTTGGGGTGCGGGAGGCAGTTTTGGGGCGCACATGGATAGTTAGGATAGAACACGAGCATTTGGGGCGCAGAGGGCGGTGCGCGGGGATATTTGGGGCGCTGGAAGCCGTTCAGGGGGGTTCACACGATGTTTGGGGTGCGGCAGAGGCGCAGCGCGGTTTAGAGGGGCATTTGTGGGGCGGGGGGCGGTGTTTGGGGGCACTGCCGGGGGTTCAGGGGGACTACAACTCCCAGCAGCCTTCGCGCGGCGCCATTTCCGGCGGAACGGGGCCGGACCAGAGCGGTGAGCGCGTGGGGCTTTGGGGGGGTTCAGGGGGGTTTTGGGGGGCTCAGGGGGCGAACACGAACAGGGGAGGATATGGGAAAGGGGGTACGTGAGGGGACGGGGGCTGGGGAGGCGTTCGCGGCTCGGAGGTCCCCCCCGTGGTAGCAGAGGGGCACCCAAAGGGACTACAACTCCCAGCAGCCTTCGCGCGACGCCATTTCCGGCGGGGCTAGAGCGGCGGTGAGCGCGGGGGGCTTTGGGGGTGCTCAGAGGGGTCTTGGGGCGGCTCAGAGGGGGAACACGAACGGGGGAGGATGTGCGGTAGGGGGTGCGTGAGGAGACGGGAGGGTGGGAAAGCATTCGGGGGTTCCCCCTCTGGGGGCAGCGGGGCACCCGAGGGACTACAACTCCCAGCAGCCCTCGCGCTGCGCCATTTCCGGCGGGGCCCGAGCGGCGGCGAGCGGTGAGCGCGGGGGGCTCGGGGGATTTTGGGGGGTTCAGGGGGGTTTGGGGGGTCGGAGGAGAACAGAAGCGTGGGGGGAGGTGGGGAAGGGAGGGCGGGAGGAGATGGGGGCGTGGGAAAGGGGGAAATGGGGCGTGGGACGGGGGGGGCGTGGGAAAGGGGGTCCGAGAATGGGGGGGAGTGGGGAGGGGGTGCAGGGAGTGGGGGACCCCCAAACTCCGCGGGGCCCCTGCCCCTTGTTCCCCCTATCTGTGGATCCCCCCCCAAGCCCCCTGGGTTTGGGGTCACAGCCGCACCGGCATCCCCACTTTTGGGGTCCCAGGCACAGAGAACCCCCCGGTTTTGGGGTCCCAGCCTCCAGCACCCCCAAACCCACTGATTTTGGGGTCCCAGGTACAGAGAACCCTCCGGTTTTGGGGTCCCAGGCACGGAGAATCCTCCACTTTGGGGTTCCAGCCTCACAGCGCACCCCAAACCCGCTGATTTTGGGGTCCCAGGCAAAAAAAACCAGTTTTGGGGTCCCAGCCCCAGCGCATCCCCAGGTTTTGGGGTCCCAGCACCCCTAACCTCCTGATTTTGGGGTCCCAGCCCCACCGCACACCCCCTGCCCCGCTAAATTTGGGGTGCCAGCTCCCCCACCCACCCAATTTCGAGATGGACACGTCGGAGCCGGGCAGCGCGGCCGAGGATGAGGAGGAGAAGATTCCAGAAGTTCGGCCCCGCACCCGCTCCAACCCCGAGGGCGCCGAGGACCGAGCCCCGAGCGGGCCGGGCAGCGTGGGGAACCGGGGAGAGGCCCCGGGGAACCGGGCAGAGGCCCCGGGGAACCGCAGCGAGGGCGAGGGGGAGGCGGCCAGCGCCGGGCACAGCCCCCCCGGGCAGCCTGGCACGGCCTGGCACGGCCCGGGCAGCCACGGGCAGCAGCACGGCGAGGTGACGGTCAGAACGCCGCGGGTGAACTGCCCCGAGAAGGTGGTGAGGGACTGGGATGGACTGGGAGGGGATTGAGGGGGACTGGGAGGGACTGGGGGGGTACTGGGAAAGGATTTGGGGCCTGGGAAGGGAGTGGAGGGGACTGGGAAGGGATTGGGGGGGATTGGAGAGGAGTGGGATGGACTGGGAGGTGAATGGGATGGGATGGAGGGGATTGGGAGGGACTGGGAGGGGATTGGGGGAAAATCAGGGGGACTGGGGGGATTGAGGGGACTGGAAGGGAACTGGGGGGACTGGGAGGGACTGGGGGGCCTGGGATGGGATGGGGAGGATTGGGAGGGACTGGGAAGGGATTTGGGGGCTGGGAGGGGAATGGAGGGGACTGGGAAGGATTGGGAGGGGATTGAGGGGGACTGGGATGGATTGGAGGGGACTGGAGAGGAGTGGGATGGACTGGGAGGGACTGGGATGGGATGGAGGGGATTGGGAGGGACTGGGATGGACTGGTAGGGACTGGGAGGGAATATGGGGGGACTGGGGTGACTGGGTGGGGATTGGAGGGACTGGGAAGGATTGGGAGGGGATTGAGGGGGACTGGGATGGACTGGGGGGGGATTGGGGAGGAGTGGGAGGGACTGGGAAGGGATTGGGGGGGATTGGGAGGGACTGGGAGGGAATTGGGGGAAAATCAGGGGGACTGGGGGGGGATTGAGGGGACTGGAAGGGAACTGGGGGGACTGGGATGGACTGGAATAGACTGGGGAGGACTGGGGGGGACTGGGAGGGAATTGGGGGGGGCTGGGAGGGGATTGTGAGGGACTGGGGTGGACTGGGGTCACTCGGCACTGGGGTCTCTGGGGACACTCGGGGGTCTCTGGGACGCTCGGGGTCTCTGGGGACACTTGGGGGTCTCTGGGGACACTCGGGGCTCTCTGGGGACGCTCGGGGTCTCTGGGGACACTTGGGGGTCTCTGGGGACACTCGGGGCTCTCTGGGGACGCTCGGGGTCTCTGGGGACACTCGGGGTCTCTGGGACGCTCGGGGGTCTCAGCCGTGCTCCCCCCCAGATCATCTGCCTGGACCTGGCTGAGGAGATGGCAGTGCCCAAGCTGGAGTCCTTCAATGGGTCAGTGCCAGGGGCTGCCAGGCGGTGCTTTTGGGGTGCTGGGTGGGTTTTTGGGGTTTGTGGTGTTTGGGGTTGGTGGTGTTTGGGGTTTGTGTGTTTTGGGGTTTGTGTGTTTGGGATTTGTGGTGTGTTTGGAGTTAGTGGTGTTTGGGGTTTTTGTGATTTTGAGGTTTGTGTGTTTTGGGATTTGTGGTGGTTTTGGGGTCGGTGGTAGTTGGGGTTGGTGGTGTTTGGGGTTTGTGGTGGTGTTTGGGGTCAGTGGTGGTTTTGGGGTCAGCGGCGTTTGGGGTTTTTGTGCTTTCGGGGTGCCCTGAGCCCGTGCCCCTGAGCAGGTGCCGCAGCAACGCCCTGACGGTGGCGCAGAAGATGATCGAGATGTTCGTCAGGACCAAACACAAAATCGACAAAAGCCACGAGTTCGCCCTGGTGGTGGTGAACAACGACGCCACCTGGGTGGGTGACACGGGGACAGGGACAGGGGGGGCTGGGGTGCCAGGGGGCACAGGGTGGGTAGGGATGGGGACAGGGACAGGGTGGGCACAGGGACAGGGAGGGACACAGGGGTGGGCACAGGGGGTGGGGACAGGGGGGGTGCACAGGGTAGGGGCTTTGGGTGGTGGGTAGGGATGGGGGGAAGACAAGGCAGGGGAAGTGGGCACAGGGACAGGGTGGGCACAGGGGTGGCACACAGGGACAGGGTGGGCACAGGGATGGGCACAGGGAAAGGGATGCACAGGGATGGGCACAAGGGACAGGGTGGGTGGGCACAGGGCAAAGGGATGGGCACAGGGCAAAGGGATGGGCACAAGGGACAGGGTGGGCACAGGGCCGGTGGCCAGGCCCGGGTGGGCCCAGTGGGCACAGAGGGGCACAGCGGGGTTCACGGGCAGACGCCACGCGACAGGTTTGGCACGGGGCGTGCCCCCGACGACCTGGTACCACCCACGTGGTTGCGCCCCCCCCACAACCCCAGTCCTTCAGTATCCTGCCGTGCCACCGGGGTGTCCTGGGTGTCCCCTGGGTGCCACCTGGGTGTCCTGGGTGGCCCTGGGGTGGGCACAGGGTCTGGGTGGCCCTGGGTTGTCACAAGTGTCGGGAGCAGCCTTGACTCCGAGCTCAGATCTGGATGGGCTCTTCAACCTCATGTGAGCACCGGGGGATTCTGGAACATTCTGGGGGTGCTGGGGGGCTTGGAGGGTGCCAGGGGAGGGTGGCACCTGTGCCCTGTCCCTGTGGCTGCCACCCTGTCCCTGTCCCCTGACCCCAGGGGTGCCACCTCGTCCCTGTGGCTGCCACCCTGTCTTGTCCCCAACCCTGTGGGTGCCATCTTGACCCCGTGGGTGACATCCTGTCCCTATGGGTGCCACCTTGTCCCCATCCCTGTGGGTGCCAGCCTGTCCTGTCCCTGTCTGTGACCCTGTGGGTGCCCCCCTGTCCCTGTCCCCATCCCTATCCCTGTCCCCATGGGTGCCACCCTGTCCCTGTCCCCCTGGGTGCCACCCTGTCCCCCATGGGTGCCACCCTGTCCTGTCCCTGTCCCCCTGGGTGCCACCCTGTCCCCATGGGTGCCACCCTGTCCTGTCCCTGTCCCCATGGGTGCCACCCTGTCCCCTCCCCGTCCCAGCCAGCAGAAGGTGGAGCTGCCGGTGACCGACAATGTCCAGACCATCCCCCCGCCCTTCGTGGTCAGAACCATCCTGGTGTTCGGGCGCCCGCGCTGCCAGCCCCACTTCTGTGGGGGCGAGCACGTCAAGGTCTGGGACACCCCAAAATCCCCCGACATCCCCAAAATCCCCCCCCCCCCCCCCCCCCCCCCCCACCCCAAAACCCCCCCTGTACACCCCCAAAATCCCCCCACACCCCATCTGCCAAAACTGCCACCCCAAAATCCCCTCCCTGTACAACCCCAAAATCCCCTGTGACACCTCAAAATCCCCCCTGTGCCACCCCAAATCCCCTGTGCCAGCCCCCCTTTTACACCCAAAATCCCCGTGACACCCCAAAATCCCCATGCCACCCCCAAAACTCCCCATTTTCTACCTAAAATCCCCCATTTTCCACCCAAAATCCCCCATTTCCACCCAAATTCAGCCTCTGCCACCCCAAAATCTCCATTTACTGCCCCATTTCCCCCTCAAATACCCCAAATCTCCCCCCAAAGCCCCCAAATTCCACTTTTCCCCCCCAGAAGTTGCTGCAGTGCCCCTATTTCTTCTTTGACGTCGTTTACATCCACAACGGGGTGGATGAAAAGGAGGACGAGAGCAGCTGGAAGGTAAAAGGAGCCAAATTCCTCCAAATTTCCCCCAAATTCCCCCCCAAATTCTCCCCAAATCCTCTTTTTTTTTCCCCTAAAAATTCCCCCATTTTTTCCCTCATTTGTCCCTGTTTTTATTTTCTTTTTTCCCCCCCAAATTTCCCCAATTTTTTGTGGGAATAGGGGGGTTTGGAGGGGGTATGGGAGAGATTTTGGGGGAAATGGGGGGAAATTGGGGGGAAAAAAGGGGGATTTGGGTAAAAAAATGGGGAAATGGGGTAGGAATGGGGGGATTTAGGAGAAATGGGGTGGGAATGGGGGGATTAGGGTGAAATAGGGGGGTTTAGGGAAAATGGGGTGGGTTTGGGGGGATTTAGGGGAAAATGGGGTGGGAATGGGGGGGTTTAGAGGGAAAATGGGTAGGAATGGAGTGGTTTGGGAGGGAATGGGGGGATTTAGGGGAAAATGGGGTGAGAATGGGGGTTTTGAAATGGGGGGGAATGGGTTTGGGGGGGGAAATGGGGTGGGTTTGTGGGGAATTTAGGAGGCCAAAGGACGCTGAGGGATCACTAACAATGGGGTGACAAAAAGCCAGAATTTTGAGGGGGAAATTTTCGGGCAAATCAGGGCGACAAAAGGAGGAAATTTCTCAGGATTTGAGGTGAGTACGAGCCAAATTTAACCCCATCATGTCCCCGCGCGTCCCCTCGCCAGGACATGTTCGGGTTTTTCGGCAGCCTGGACACCAAAGGCACCAACTACAAGTACGAGGTGGCCCTGGCGGGGCCGGCGCTGGAGCTGCACAACTGCATGGCCAAGCTGCTGGCGCATCCCCTGCAGCGGCCCTGCCAGAGCCACGCGCACTACGGGCTGCTGGACGGGGGGACAGCCCCGAGGGCGAGGCCACCAACTGACACCGGGGACAGGCCGCCCCTGAGGGGACAGCGCCATCCTCTGAGGGGACAGCCCTGAGGGGACAGCCCTGCCACCCTCTGAGGGGACAGCCCCAAGGGGGAGGCCACCAAATGACACCAGGGACAGGCCACCCCTCAGGGGACAGGCCACCCTCTGGAGGGACAGGCCTGCCACCCTCTGAGGGGACAGGCTGCCCTCTGAGGGGACAGGCCGCCCCTGAGGGGACAGCCCTGCCACCCTGTGGGGGGACAGGCCGCCCTCTGAGGGGACAGCCCCGACAGCCGCCCTCTGAGGGGACAGGCCCTGGGGCCAGCCGCTGGCGGGGACAGGCCCCCTCTGAGGGGGCAGGCCACCCGCTGACGGGGACAGCCCCATCCTCTGAGGGGACGGGCCACCCTCTGAGGGAACAGGCCCCACAGAGGGACCAGCCCTGACAGTGAGGCCACCAACTGAGAGAGGGGACAGCTCTGAGGGAGGGGAGAGCCCTGCCACTCTCTGAGGGGACAGCCCCGAGGGCGAGGCCATGTCTGAGGGCGCAGCCCTGACAGCGAGGCCATTGCTGGAGGGCAGCCCTGACAGCCCCTCTGAGGGGACAGCCCCGAAGGCCACCGCCTGGGGGGACAGCCCTGTCACTGTCTAAGAGGACAGCCCTGAGGGTTATGCCACCTCCTGAGGGGACAGCCCTGTGAAAACCACCAATCCCTTGTTTTTAAAACATTAAAAGTTGAATGGGAATGAAAACGGTTCTAAAACCATTTCATCGATTTGCTTTCCTCTGATTAATTACAGGAACGCAAATTTGGACGATTGGGATTTAGGACAATAGGTGACAATAAAAACAAAGGGTTACGGGCCGTGTGTGTGACTTTTTGTCGCGACTCCGTGGGGACATCCTGGAGTGACCATTCCCCTCTGGCCACCAGGGGGAGGGAGGGGACAGGGGACATGAACAGGGGACAGGGACATGCCCACGCTGCCCTGAGCCGCAGCCGTTCCACAAATCCCCGTTTTTTAACCCATTTCCAATAAATCCTGGCCAAACCCCCCTCGCTCTCGCTGCGGGGGACACGGAGCTCCGTGCTGGGGACAGATGGGGACCTCAGCGTCCCAGCGGTCACCGAGGCCACCCCGGCTTGTCCCCGCAGCTGGGGCAGAGCCCTGTCCCCTGTCCAGCACAAACAAAAACCTATTCTGGGCCCTGACCTGCCGCAAACCTCGGCCCACGCGCGACAATTACGGTGTCGCCAGCTGGGCCACCACCACATCCCGGCACGGCCACCGCCGGAGCGGGTCCGCCTGTACCCGGCTGTGCTCTGCTGTGTCCTCCGCTCCCCTCCGCTCCCCTCT
Source organism: Camarhynchus parvulus (assembly GCF_901933205.1). Lineage (NCBI taxonomy): Eukaryota > Metazoa > Chordata > Aves > Passeriformes > Thraupidae > Camarhynchus > Camarhynchus parvulus. The sequence goes on from NC_044598.1 coordinate 71,391, forward strand.
GTCCCCTTTGGTCCCCTCTGTCCCCGTTGTCCCCATCTGTCCCCTCCTGTCCCCTTTGGTCCCCTCTGTCCCCGTTGTCCTCTCCTGTCCCCCCCTGTCCCCTCTTGTCCCGGCCTGTCCCCTCCACTCCCCTCTGTCCCCTCCTGTCACCTCTGTCCTTCTCTCCCCTCCGCTCCCCACCTGTCCCCTCTGTCCCCTCCTGTCCCCCTCTGTCCCCTCCTGTCCCCCCCGCCATGGACCCCGCGGTGCCCCGGGCCACGCTGAAGGTGCTGGCGCTGTGCGCGGCGCTGCTGCTGCTGGTGGCGGCGGTGACAGTGGCGGTGGCGCTGCTGCTGTGGCGCTCCGAGGCGCTGGGGAAGCTGCGCGGCTGCCGGGAGCGGGCGGCCAACGAGAGCCGGGAGCTCGGGACGCGCCTGGCGGAGCTGGAGCGGCAGCGGCAGCGGCTGCGGAGCGACGGGGACGCGCTGCGCCGGGAGCTGGCGCGGGCACGGGGCGACAGCAGCAGGGACAATGCCAGCCTCGTGTCCTGCCGCCAGCAGGCGGTAGGTGGCCGGAGGACAAGTCCCTTGTCCTCTTTGGTGGCCGGAGAGATGGGGACGAGGAGGGGTTTGGTCACTTTGGGTGGCAAAGAGGATGGGGACAACACCCCTGTCCCCTCAGCAGTGTCCCCTGTCCCCCTCGGTCAGACGGATGGGGACAAGGAGGGGTTTGGTCACTTTAGGATGGAAAATGGGATGGGGACAACACCCCATGTCCCTTCAGCATTCCTTGTCCCCTTTGGTGGCTGGAGAGATGGGGACAAGGAAGGGTTTGGTCACTTTGGGGTGGCAAACAGGATGGGGACACCTGTCCCCTCAGCAGTGTCCCCTGTCCCCTTAGGTGGCAGGGAGATGGGGACAAGGAGGTGCTTGGTCACTTTGGGTGGCAAAGAGGATGGGGACAACACCCCTGTCCCCTCAGCAGTGTCCCCTGTCCCCCCTCGGGCCGGAGGGATGGGGACAAGGAGGGGTTTGGTCACTTTGGGGTGGCAAACAGGATGGGGACAAGCCCTCCTGTCCCCTCAGCGGTGTCCCCTGTCCCCATCCCTCCCTGCCCAGTGGCCAAGCCCAGGGGCTGCTCCATCCCTGGGGGAATTCCCAGTTCCAGCCGGGAGGGTGAGCTGGGACACGGGCACAGCCACCTGGGGGGACACAGGTGCCACATCCCTGCAGGGACACCCCAAAAACGAGCCCTGGATGCTCCTGGGGGGGTAGAGCCGCCCCATCCTTGCAGGGACACCCCAAACCTGACCCCTGGATGCTCCTGGGGAGTGCAGAGCCGCCCCATCCTTGCAGAGACACCCCAAAAACGACCCCTGGATGCTCCCGAGCCGCCCCATCCCTGCAGGGACACCCCAAACCCGAGCCCTGGCTGCTCCCTGCCCGTCCCGCTCCCGGCGGGGCCGCTGTTCCCGGCTCCATCCCGGTAATTACCGGGTCCCGAGGCAGCGGCGGGGCCGCAGCTCCCGGGTTTGTCCTTCCCGGGTATTTTTAGCTGCGGTCGCAGCCGGGAAAGGGCCCGGAGGAAGAGCCGGGTCCCGCCGTTCCTCTCGGGCTCATCCGGCTGAACAATGGCCCGGAGAGGCTGGAAAATGTCCCCGTTTCCCAGGGCTGGCGCCGGGAGCCGGGCAGGGCTGGGCTGGGCAGCCTCTGGGAGAGCTCCCGTCCCCCTGTCCCCTCCCTGGCACCAGCGGTGACACCCGCGGGGTGACCTCGGCCTGCTGGGACAGGTCACAGCTCCCCCAGGAGGAGTGTCACTTCAGGGAGCAGGGATTGTCCCCAAAGCCACGTCCCCGGTGCTTCGAGGGACGTGGTGGGAGGGGAACAGGCACCCAAGGCCAGCAGGAGCATGGGGACACTTGGGGACATGGGTGACCTGTGTGATTGCCATGCTCAGGCTGAGCCATCCCTCCAGGGACCTCGGGATTGTCCCCAAATCCATGAAATCCACGTCCACTCCCCTCCAAGGGACGTGAGGGGAGGGGAACAGGCACCCAAGGCCACCAGGAGCGTGGGGACACTTGGGGACATTGGGTGACCTGGGGCTCTCCTGCGCTGCCCACCCTCAGGACGAGGCATCCCTCCAGGGCAGAGGGATTGTCCCCAAATCCGTGTCACCACCTTTGGGGGAGGACGAGAGGGGGACCCAAGGCCACCAGGAGCGTGGGGACAGTTTGGGGACATGGGGTGGCAGTGAGGCAGGTGGCAGTGAGGCAGAGGGCGGGGGGAGGGGGGACACTGCCCACCGCTGTCCCCATGTGTCCCCTGTCCCCAGGCCAGGCTGGAGGCCAATGTCACCGCGCTGGGGGACGAGCTGGTGGCGCTGCGGCGCGAGCGGGCGCAGCTGGCCGGTGACAAAGCGGCGCTGCGAGGTGAGCTCTGTCCCCGCGCGGGGAGCCCGGCCGGGCAGCGGGGGCTGCGCTCCGCCCTGGGGTGACACCGGTGTCGCCGCTGTCCCCAGAGGAGGCGGCGCGGGGCGCGGAGCAGGCGCGGGAGCTGCGGCGGCGGCTGCAGGAGGCGCTGGAGGAGCAGCGGGAGCTGCGGGAGCGCCGGGAGCGCTGCGAGGCGCGACAGAGGGAGCTGCAGGACAGCCTGTAAGGGCCATGGGACCCGGACAGCCCCTGTCCCTCGGGGACACCCTCTGGCCCCCGGGGACATCCCTCTATAAAGGGCCCTGGCCCTCGGGGACATCCCTCTGTCCCCCGGAGTCATCCCCCTGTCCCTAGGGGACATCCCCCTGTCCCTTGGTGACACACCCTGTCCCCCAGTGACATCTCCCTGTTCCTCAGTGACATCCCCGTGTCCCTTGGTGACACCCCCTGTCCCTCAGTGACATCCCCCTGTCCCTCGGTGACACCCCCTGTCCCTCGGTGACATCCCCTGTTCCTCAGTGACATCCCCTGTCCCTCGGTGACACCCCCCGTCCCTCGGGAACATCTCCCTCTAAGGTCCTTGTCACCCTCCTCAGGCTGGGCCACCCCCAGAGCAGCCACCCCCCCGCCCTTGTGACACCCTGTCCTGTCCCTCCCTCCTCATGGGGACCCCTCGTGTGTCCCTCCAGTCCCCTCCTCCCTTTCCCTGTCCCTGTCTCTCCTTGGGGACGCCCTGTCCTGTCCCTCCTCCCCTTGGGGACCCCCCCCGCGCCCCCAGCCCGTGTCAGGGCCACCCCACAACGTGTCCCCTGTGTCCCCACAGCCGGGACTACGCGGCCGAGCTGGAGGCGCTGCGGCGGCGGGGCCGGGACAGAGGCAGCGGCCGCAGGTGTCCCCCGGGCCAGCGGTACTTGGGGGGACCCGGGGAGGGGGGACCGCCCGAGGGGACAGCCCGGGGAGGGGGAGAGGGGGGACAGCCCGGGAAGGGGGACAATCCGGGAAAGGGACACCCCAGGAATGTGTCACAACCCACGGACTGGGAAATCCCGCAAGGGGGGGACATCCTGGGAAGAGGGGACACCCCCGGAGGAGGGGCAGTAAGGAGCGGCGGCTTCACCGCCATTGTCGCCGTGTCCCCAGGGCAGCAGGACCCGTGCGGGACTCACTGCCCGTCCCCGCTCCTTGCAGGAAGGGCTGAGGCTCCGCAGCCCCCCCGGCCACATCCCCGGTGCCCCGGTGTCCCCAGCGCTGCCACCTCCGGGGCTGGCCCGGCCCCGGAGCCGCCAGCGCAGCGCAGGAGCCCTGGGGTGGGACACGGGTCCTCATCCCATTGTGGTGACTGATCCCATTGATCCCCGATCCCATTGATCCCCGATCCCACTGATCCCATCGATCCCCGATCCCATTGATCCCCGATCCCATTGATCCCTGACCCCACTGATCCCATCGATCCCCGATCCCATTGATCCCCGATCCCATTGATCCCTGACCCCACTGATCCCATTGATCTCTGATCCCACTGATCCCACCATGATCCCTGATCCCATTGGTCCCTGATCCCACCGTGATCCCTGATCCCACTGTGATTCTTGGCCCCACTGGGTCCCGATCCCATTCCATGTCCTGATCCTGACCCTGGTCTCAATCCTGACCCTGATCCCAATCCCGATCTCAATCCCTGATCCCAATCCCAATCCCGATCCCTGATCCCGATCCTGATCCCGATCCCGCCGTGTCCCAATCCCAATTGCGACCCCTCTGTGCCACCATCCCGTGTCCCACTCCCGCCGTGTCCCCATCGCAGCCAGACAGGGAACAGGGGGGTCCCTTCTCAGATTTTTGGGGCAGTTTCGGCTCATCCGGGCACGGATTTCCCTGGAATCCCCTCCGGGAGCTCCGGCCACGTCCACGGCGCTCCAGAACCCGGGAACAGCGGGAATTTGGGGGATTTTGGGGAGGATTGGGCAATAAAAGCTGCACTGCTCACCAGGACATGTCCCTGTGCCACCAGCCCGCTGTCCCCTGCCCCTCTGACCCCAACTGTCCCCTCCCCAAACCCAAATGTCTCCCCAAACTCCAGGGATTTCTCCCATGCCGGACCCCAAAACACCCCGAGGGGGGACTGGGGGACTCAGAGCCACCCCCCTGTCGTGGGGCCACCCCCGGGGTCTGTCCCTTCACGGGGACATCGCCGCCACGGTGGCTCCGCCCAGCCGGGAGTGGCAGAGCCGGGGTTGTCACCGTGTCCCCACCCCGATCCCACTCCCTGCGGGTCCCTGGGGGTCGGGGCAGCCTTGGGGACACCTTGGGGACATGGAGGGGACTCAGCGCAGGGAAAAGGGTGGAGTTTGGGGTGGCACGGCTGAAGCGGGGGACGCTGCCCTTTGTCCCCTCAGTGCCACCTCAAACCGGGTGTCTGGGGGTGTCCAGGTCCTGGCGACGGGCACTGTCCCCCTGTCCCCATCCCCTGGGGATGCCGCGATCCCCCAGCCCCGCAGGACGCCCGGCGGGTTCCGGGGGGTCCCCGGGGGGTTCGGGGGCCCGGGCCGCGGGGCGCCCCGGGCGCTGACCCCTGGCCGGTGGCTGTTTCCTGCCCTGGCTGCCCCGCGTCCCTCGGGGACAGGGAAGTGTCTGCGATGGCCCGGCCGGTGTCGCTGCCGGAGCCATTCTCAGCTACCGCCGCTTCCTTTTCCTGAGCTGCAAATAACAGTGAGTCACTCGCGGGGACAGTGCCACCCCCGAGGGGGGACACCGCCATCCCTGACCCCCCAGCGAGGGGACACTGCCACCCCCGTCCCCCCTCCACCTGTGTCACCTTTGGGATGCCCCATTCCAGGTCCCATCCCGAGGGCTCCTCGTAGCCTCCCGGGACGCCACAGATCCCCCCACTCTGTCCCATTCCCAAATTAACACCCCCAATTAACCCCCTGCCCTAATTAACCCATCCCCACACCGTGGGAACGCTGCTCCCAGTCCGGGATCTCTGTTCCCATTCGGGAATGCCGTTTCCAGTTCGGAATGCCGTTCCCAGTTCGGGAATGCTGCTCCCAGTTCGGGAATGCCGTTCCCAGTTCGGGAATGCCGTTCCCAGTTCGGGGATGTTGTTCCCAGTTCAGAAATGCCGTTCCCAGTTCGGGAGCGCTGCTCCCAGTTCAGAAATACCGTTCCCAGTTCGGGGATGTTGTTCCCAGTTCGGGAATGCCGTTCCCAGTTCGGGAATGCCGTTCCCAGTTCGGGGATGCCGTTCCCGGTTCGGGAATGCCGTTCCCAGTTCGGGGATGTTGTTCCCAGTTCGGGAGCGCTGTTCCCAGTTCGGGAATGCCGTTCCCAGTTCAGAAATACCGTTCCCAGTTCGGGGATGTTGTTCCCAGTTCGGGAATGCCGTTCCCAGTTCGGGAATGCCGTTCCCAGTTCAGGGAATGCCGTTCCCAGTTCCCCTCCCCATCCCGAACCCTCGCAGGGCGGGGGCGCCGCTCTGGCCCCACCCAGGTTTGGGGTTTGGGATTTGGGATTTGGGATCCCCCGCTGCAAGTGGCTCACGGGGACACAGGGATGTCACCTCTGTCCCCTCTGTCCCCTCCCGGTGGCTCAGAGGGGGATGCCCTGAAGGAACGGGGGGCTCGGGGAGGGGGCGGGACACTGGGATGTCACCTCTGTCCCCTCAGGGCGGGTCGGGGGGCCCGGATGCGTCGCTGCCCTTTGCACAGGATGCGGCCGCAGGAAAATCCAACTTTCCTGGAAACCCTCTTCAAAGTGCTGGGAAGGATGCTGGGAAGCCACGGCAGAGCTGCTCCCGGTCCCTGTCCCCGTCCCTGCCCTGCCTTCCCACGGGGGGCTCCGTGGAGCCTCACTGGGTGCCACCCGAGCTGTCCCCGTCCCCGTGTGCCACCCTCGGGGTCCTCCCCGCCACTCCCGGCGGGATCAGCGCTGCAATTCCCGTGCTGCGGGGTGGGAATTTCGGGGCAGGAGGCAATTCCAGGCAATTCCAAACAATTCCAGGCAAAATCCAGGCAATTCCAGGAGCGCAGGACACCGAAATGGGGATGGGGAGGAATGGAATCCCACGATTTTGGGGCGGGAGGCAATTCCAGGGATGGTCTGGGCGCTGAAATGTGTTGCAAAGGATGGAATCCCACTTTTTTTTTTTTTTTCCCTTCTCCACTCCAGGAACAACAACCCCAGCAGAAGCTGCGCCCTGATCAGCCGGCGGGATCGAATTCCCTGCAATTCCCATACCGGGAGTGGGAATTTTGGGGCAGGAGAAAATTCCAGACAATCCCAAGGGAATGGGATCGAATTCCCTGGAATTCCCGTGCAGGGAGTGGGAGTTCTGGGGCAGGAGACAACTCCAGACAATCCCAGGGGCGTGCCGGGCACTAAAATGTGATGGAGGGAATGAAATCCCATTTTTTCCCCCTCCACTCCAGGAACAACAATCCCAGCACCCCGATAACCCGGCGGGATCGAATTCCCTGCAATTCCCACGCCGGGAGTGAGAATTTCAGGACAGGAGACAATTCCAACCAATCCCAGGGCACGCCGGGCACTGAAATGGGATGGAGGGAATGAAATCCCTTTTTTTTTCCCCCTCCACTCCAGGAACAACAATCCCAGCGCCCTGATCACCCAGCGGGATTGAATCCCCTGGAATTCTCACTCTGGGAGTGGCAATTTCGGAGCGGACAATCCCAGGGGCGCGCCAGGCATTGAAATGGGATGGAGGGAACGAAATCCCTTTTTTTTTCTTTTCTTTTTTTTTTTTTTCTTTTCACGCTTCAGGAACAACAACCCCAGCAGAAGCTGTGCCCTGATAACCCGGCGGGTCCCCGGGAGCATCCGGCACGGCAGGAAGGAGCCCGGCAGGAGGAAATATTAAATCCTGGGGTATAAACACGGCGGCGGGAGCAGCCCCGCCCCGGCGCGGCCCCCCTGAAAAGCGCGGTCCCCGCGGGGTGGGGCGGCCAGAGCGGCGGCGAGGATGGAGAAGAGCAGCTTCGCCATGGCCAAGTTCGGGCTGGAGCACAAGGAGGCGATGCCGAAGCGCGACTGCGGTTTTTACCTCAAATACATTTTCCTTTTCACCTCGCTGATCCAGTTCCTGATCATCCTGGGGCTCGTGCTCTTCATGGTGTACGGGAACGCCCAGGCGGGCACCGACACCCACCTGAGGCTGCTGGAGGAGCAGGTGCAGAGCCACTACCGCAGGATTGTCGCCCTGGGCGCCACCAACGCCAACCTGAGCCGCACGCTCAACGCCACCCTGAAGGACAGGGACAAGGCGCAGGGGATGGCGCTGAAGGTGCAGAGGGAGCTGGAGAAGTGTAACAGCAGCCAGGCCTCCAGCAGCATCCCGCAGGTGAGCCCGGGCTCCGGGCAGCGCTGGGAGTCCCGCGGGAGGGTGGCACCTCCTGCGGGTGACGCTGCTGTCGCCTCCTCGTCCCCTGCGGGTGGTGGCGGCCAGGGGACCCCAGGAAGTGCCAGGAGGTTTTGGTCAAGAGGGTTCCAATCTTGGCGTTCTCCTCCTTCTCCTTCTCTTCCTCCGCGGAGCTCTCCCAGAGCCCCCGAAGTGGTGCCAGGGGATCCTTTGAGATGTTCTGACCCCTCCTCCTCCTCCTCCTCTTCTTCCTCCTCATCCCCCGGGCTCTCTCTGTTGCCTGGGGGGACTGGGATGGTGCCGGGGGTGTTTCTGGGGTGTTCTGATCCCTCTCGGTGTTTTTGGGGTGTTCTGACCCCTCTCCTCCTTCTCCTCCTCTTCCTCTCCAAGCCCTGGCACCTTGTTCTCGAGGTGTTTTTGGGATGTTCTGACCCCTCTTTTCCTCTTCCTCCTCCTCATCCTCCGGGCTCTCTCTGTTGCCCATGGGGACTGGGATGGTGCCGGGGGTGTTTTTGGGGTGTTCTGATCCCTCTCGGTGTTTTTGGGATGTTCTGACCCCTCTCCTCCTCCTCCTCCTCCTCCTCCTCCTCCTCCTCTTCCTCCCGCGCAGCTGCGGGAGCTCCTGTTCCGGCAGGTGAGGCTGACCGAGTGCCAGGTGATCACCACCCTCATCAACAGCACCTGCACCGGTAAGAGACACCCCCAGCCCCACAAAAACCCCTGGGGACCCCCAGCACCCCCCTTCCCACCCCTTGGGGACCCCCAACTCTCCCTCCCCACCCTCCTGGGCACCCCCACATGACCTGCACCAGGCAGAGGCGTCACCCCAAGCCACGGGGTGGCCCCTGGGGGGACCCAAAGCCCCGGATCCCAAATCCCCCAGAGCCAAACCCTGTCCCCCAACTCCCCCAAAGCTGAGAAGCTGCAGCTGCAGCGGCAGCTGGACCAGGCCAGCTCGTCCAAGAGAAGCCTGGAGGACAGCAGGCAGCAGAGCCAGGCCGAGCTGACCAAAGCCACCCAGGAGAGGGACAAGTGCCAGCAGGACCTGCAGAGCGCCAGCACCGAGGGCCACCTGAGCAGGATGGAGCTGGAAGTGCACAAACAGCGCTGCAGCTCCCTGCAGAGCGACGTGAGCGAGAAAATCCTGAGGGTTTTGGATCTGGCCAAGCAATACCAGTGCAAAGAGGCCGAGAAGGAGCTGGGGCAGATCCGCGAGCGCGTGGAGGAGCTGCTGCGGCGGCAGAAGGAGCGCGACTCGCTCTTCGTGTGGAGGAGCAGCTGCGAGCTGAGCGTGCAGCAGTGCCGCCACAACTGCTCCCGCGACACGCAGGAGCTGCAGCAGAGGATCCAGCGGCTGGAGAAGCGCCAGAGGGACGGAGAGGAGGAGAGGAAGAGGCTGCAGGCAGAGAAGGAGAAGGTGGGGAAGGAGCTGGAGGAGAAGAGGAAGGCGGCGGCGGCGATGGAGGAGTCGCTGAGGCAGCAGCTCGGCGTCTGCATGGGAACCAAGGTGGGGATATGGGGACATGGGGGCACGGGACAGCGGGGAATTGGGGACATGGGGACATGGGGGCATGGGACAGCGGGGAACTGGGGACATGGGGCACAGGACAGTGGGGAACTGGGGACATGGGGACATGGGGGCACGGGACAGTGGGGATTTGGGGACATGGGGGACATGGATACATGGGACACTGGGGACATGGGGACATGGTGACACGGGACAGTGGGGAATTGGGGACATGGGGACATTGGGAATTTGGGACATGGGGGCATGGGGACATGGATACATGGGACACTGGGGACATGGAGACATGGGGACACGGGGCACTGGGGACATGGGGACATTGGGAATTTGGGACATGGGGGCATGGGGACATGGATACATGGGACACTGGGGACATGGAGACATGGGGACACGGGGCACTGGGGACATGGGGACATGGATACATGGGACACTGGGGACATGGGGACATGGGGACATTGGGAATGGGGGACATGGGGACACAGGGCACTGGGGACATGGAGACATGGGACACTGGGGACACAGGGACATGGGGACATGAGGCACTCAGGACATGGGGACACGGGACAATTGGGGCATGGGAAATTGGGGACATGGGGACACGAGGCACTCGGGACATGGGACATTGGGGCACTGGAGACATGGGGCACTGGGAACATGGGGTGTTGGGGACATGGTGACATGGGGACTCCCAAGGGGACATAGGTATGTCTGCACTGGAGTTTTCCTTCCTGACACCGAGATTTTGTTTATGTGGGAATTTCCTGCTGGGGGCGGTGCCACCCCTAAATAGTGCCACCCCTGAGCAGTGCCCCCGCTGTCCCCCCAGATGTCCCACCTGGACCTGCCAGGCTCGCGGGGGCCGGGCAGCGCCGCCCGCTCGGGCTCCTTCCCTGGCACGGGCACCTACATGGAGCTCCTGAAGAACCCGGGCACCCTGGGCACCATGGGTGAGTCCCTGGGGGGACTGGGGACAGGCTGGGCGGTCATCGTCCCCTGGGTGCCCATCCTATCCCATCCCAATCCCATGGATCCCATCCCAATTCCATCCATGCCAATCCAATGGATCCCAATCCCATGGATCCCATTCCCATGGAACCCACCCCAATCCCATGGATCCCATCCCATCCCATGGATCCCATCCTGATCCCATGGATCCCAATCCCATGGATCCCATCCTGATCCCATGGATCCCATCCCATGGATCCCACCCCAATCCCATGGATCCCATCCCATGGATCCCATTCCCATGGATCCCATCCCATCCCATGGATCCCATCCTGATCCCATGGATCCCAATCCCATGGATCCCATCCTGATCCCATGGATCCCATCCCATGGATCCCACCCCCAATCCCATGGATCCCATCCCATGGATCCCATTCCCATGGATCCCATCCCATCCCATGGATCCCATCCTGATCCCATGGATCCCATTCCCATGGATCCCAATCCCATGGATCCCACCCCAATCCCATGGATCCTATCCCAATCCCATGGATCCCATTCCCATGGATCCCACCCCAATCCCATGGATCCCAATCCCATGGATCCCACCCCAACCCCATGGATCCCATTCCCATGGATCCCATTCCCATGGATCCCATCCCATGGATCCCACCCCACGGATCCCACCCCGATCCCAGCAGGAATGCAGAACCCGGCGGAGCTCCAGCAGATGCTGCAGCTGATGGAGCAGTACACGGCCACCCTGAAGAACGCCAGGTGAGGGGACAGAGGTGACACCGGGCCACCCTCCCCGGGCCACCCAGGGCTCCTGGAGCTGCCCCCGACCTGATCCCATTTTCCCACAGTGGGTAACGCTGGAAAATCCCGCGGAAAACCAGGAGAGCCGCCCAGGAGGTGCTTCCCGCAGCACGGATGGCAACCCCCGCCCCAGGGCCACCCTCCCTTCGTCCCTTTGTCCCCAAGCCCAGCCCTCATGTCCCCTCAGATGTATCCCCGACTTCGGCTGGAGCGGGACAACAGCCGGCCCCGAATTCGGGGACAACTCGCTGCTTTGTGTGGGTGGAAATCCATGGAAAAATGGGGAATTTTGGGAGCGGGAATTCCGCACGCGGGGGTGGGAAATGCCCAAGGATGAGGGACAGGGATGTCCTTGTCCCCAAAGGATGAAGGACAGCGCTGTCCTTGTCCCCCAGCTCTGAAGTTGGGGACAACTCGCCGCTTCTGTGGGTGGAAATCCATGGAAAAATTGGGAATTTTGGGAGCAGGAATTCCATCCCAGCTCTGCACAGAGGGGTGGGAAGTACCCAAGGACGAGGCACAGGGACGTCCTTGTCCCCAGAGGATGCAGCACAGGGATGTCCTTGTCCCCAAAGGACGAGGGACCGTGCTGTCCTTGTCCCCCCGGCCCCCCCCCGGAGCGGGGCAGGGATTTATTCCCAGGATTTATTCCCGGGATTTACGGCTGCGTTTCCTGTGGAAAATCCTTTTCCTGCCCCGCCGCCCCTGCCCGCACGCCAGGCGCCACCGAGGCCTCGCGGAGCGTCCCTTGTCCCTTTCCCCATCCCAAGTGTCCCCCGAGCCGTGTCCGTGCCGGGAGAAGGGCACTGCCGCCTCCTGCCACCCCTCCAAGGGTGGCGATGCCACCTCCTGCCCAGCCCCAGGGTGGGACCGTGGTGACAAAGGTGACAAAGTCTCACTGTCCCCGAAGGGCCGGGGGGGAGCCTCAGGCACTGCCAGAGGATTTCCTGGAATTCCTCCATGGATAATCTCGGAGCACCAGGTGCTTCCCGAGCTCCCGGCTGGGTGGTGGCACAGGGGGGTGGCACAGGGGTGTCCCCAGGAGATGCCACCGTTTTTGGGGTGGCTGAGCACCAGCAAGACCCCACGTCTGCCACGGCTTGGGGGAATTCCGTGGATTGGGAGGGATCCCGGGGGTCCCAAAGCCCCCACACTGAACCCTTGGGGATGGGGGGCACAGGGATGTGCCCCGTGTCACACTGGGGATGGGGACACCCCAAACGGGGACATCCAGGGTGGCTTTTCCCCTCCAGCTCCTTGTTTGTCCCCCTGGCCAGGAATTGGGACTTTTTCCAGGGTTTTTTCCCCACATTTGGGGCTTGGGGCACGCTCCCAAACACGGCCACCAGCGAGGGGACAACAGCAAAGCCACCAAAGGCACCACGGTTTAATCCCGGTGACACCCCACCCCACGGAGTGCCACCGTCACTTCCCGACACAAAAATCCCTAAAAATGATATCCAGGACGTCCTCGGCGCCCACGTGCCCGGTGATCCTGCCCAGCTCCCGCCGCGCCACCCGCAGCTGCTCGGCCGCCACCGCCAGGTCCCCGCTGTCCCCGAGGTCCCCAAAGCGCTCCAGGGCCGCTGCGCACGCCCCGAGGTGGCGGCTGTGCCTGCTCTGAGTCAGGCTGGGAGAGCCCAGGAGGGGATCCCCGCAGCTGGAAAAGGGATCGGGAATGGGAACGGGGATCGGGAATGGGGAAGGGATCGGGAATGGGAACGGGGATCGGGAATGGGGAAGGGATCGGGAATGGGAAAGGGATCGGGAATGGGAAAGGGAACGGGGATCAGGAATGGGAAAGGGATTGGGCAGGGAAAAGGGATCGGGAATGGGAAAGGGAACGGGAATGGGAAAGGGAACGGGGATCAGGAATGGGAAAGGGATTGGGCAGGGAAAAGGGATCGGGAACGGGAAAGGGAATGGGAAAGGGAACGGGGATCAGGAACGGGAAAGGGATTGGGCAGGGAAAAAGGGATTTGGTATAGGAAAGGGATAGGGGAGGGAAAAGTGCATGGGAATGGGAAAGGGATTGGGCAGGGGAAAGGGAATGGGAATGGGAATGTGATCGGGAATGGGAAAGGGATCGGGAATGGGAAAGGGATCGGGAACAGGGATTGGGAACAGGAACGGGGATCGGGAATGGGAACAGGGATTGGGAATGGAAAAGGGATTGGGAACGGGAAAGGGATGGGGAATGGGAAAGGGAACGGGAACAGGGATTGGGAATGGGAACGGGGATCGGGAACGGTAAAGGGATTGGGCAGGGAAAAGGGATCAGGCATAGGAAAGGGATTGGGAACAGGAAAGGGATTGGGCAGGGAAAAAGGGATTTGGTATAGGAAAGGGATAGGGGAGGGAAAAGTGTATGGAAATGGGAAAGGGATTGGGAACAGGAAAGGGATTGGGAACGGGAAAAGGGATTGGGTATGGGAAAGGGAATGGAAAAGGGAGCGGGGAGGGAAAAGGGGATCAGGAAGGGGAAAGGGGATTGGGATTAGGAATGGGAAAGGGATTGGGGAGGAAAAAGGGGATCGGGCATGGAAAGGGATCAGGCAGGGAAAAGGGGATTGGGTATGGAAAAGGGGATCAGGAACGGAAAAGGGATCAGCCATGGAAAGGGAGATCAGCCATGGAGAAGGGGGATCAGATACGGAAAAGGGGATTGGGAATGGAAAGGGGGATCAGCCAGGAAAAGGGGATCAGCCAGCCCCAAAAACCAGGGTGAGGGTTTGGGATTCCCCCCGGACTCACAGCTGTGCCAGCTGCTGTGTCAGCAGCTCCAGCAGCGCCTCCAGCCCCTCGCCCGTCTTGCAGGACAGCAGGGTGGCAGGGGGTCCCTGGGCACCGGTGGCACTTGGGGACGCCCTGTGCCCCCCCAGCAGGTCGGCCTTGTTGAGCACCAGCACGCAGGGGGTGCCCGGGGGCGGCTCCAGCGCCGCCAGCGCCGCCCCCAGAGCCACGGGTGTGGGTGGCACCGAGGTGGCATCCAGCACTGCCAGCACCAGGTCGGCCTGGCACAACCTGGGGACACACACAGGGCGATGTCACCTTCCGGGCTGAGCTGCGGGGACACCCCCAAAACCCCCCAAAACGCCCCAAACCCCCCAGAGCTCACCGGGCGCGTGCCCGGGCCACCCCCTCACGCTCCACGGGGTCGGTGGCCTGGCGCAGCCCCGCGGTGTCACTGAGCACCAGCGGGTACCCCCCGATGTCCAGGGCCACCTCCAGCACGTCCCGCGTGGTGCCCGCCGTGGGGGACACGATGGCAGCCGGGCGCCGACCTGGGGACAGCGGGAAAGGTCCTGGGGGATTTGGGGAATGATCCCAACCCCTCCGTGCCCACGGGTGACACAATAACTTGGGGGGCATCAGGAATGGTCCCTGGGGGATTTGGGGAATGATCCCAACCCCTCCATACCCGGTCCCCACCCAAGGTGACACGATGGCCTGGGGACAGCGGGAAAGGTCCTGGGGGATTTTGGGAATGATCCCAACCCCTCCATGCCCGTGGGTGACACAATAACTTGGGGGACATCAGGAATGGTTCCCTGTGGGATTTGGGGTATGGTCCCAACCCCTCTGTGCCGTGGGTGACTTGGGGACATCAGGAATGGTCCCTGGGGATTTGGGGAATGATCCCAACCCCTCTGTGCCCGTGGGTGACACGATGGCCTGGGGACAGCGGGAAAGGTCCTGGGGGATTTTGGGAATGATCCCAATCCGTCCGTGCCCGTGGGTGACACGAGGCCTGGGGAGAGCGGGAATGGTTCCCTCTGGAGTGCGGGACGCTCCTGTTTCCCCCCGAGCCCCACTCACAGAGCAGGTTGAGCAGGCTGCTCTTGCCCGCGTTGGGGGGGCCGGCGATGACGGCCCGGACCCCCCCCCGCAGCAGCTCCCCCCGGCGCCCGTCCCGCAGGTGGCCCCGGAGCTCGTGCAGCAGCGCCCGCACGGTGACACGCACTGCGGGGACACGGCGGGGTCAGCGGGGACACGGCGGGGTCAGCCCGGCTGGGGACACTGCGGGGACACGGCAGGGTCAGCGGGGACAGCAGGGACATGGCAGGGTCAGCCTGGCTGGGGACACTGCAGGGACACGGCAGGGACATGGCGGGGTCAGCCCGGCTGGGGACAGGAGGGACACGGCAGGGACATGGCAGGGTCAGCCCGGCTGGGGACACTGCGGGGACACGGCAGGGACATGGCGGGGTCAGCCCGGCTGGGGACACTGCGGGGACACGGCGGGGTCAGCCCGGTTGGGGACATGGTGGGGACCGCCCAGCTGGGGACAGCAGAGCCCGAGCCCCAGACTGGGGGAAAACACTGGGAGAGACCCTGGGTCTTGATCCCCAAATCTGGGATAAAACATTGGAACAAACGCCAGGTCCTGAGCCCTAAATTTGGGATAAAAATGCCAAGAGAGGCTCCAGGTCCTGACCCCTAAATTTGGGATAAAACCGCCAGGACAGAAGAGCTCATGTCCCAGTCAAGGGGACAAACAAGGACCTGGAGTGGCTGGATGGGACAAGCCCCCTGGATGTCCCCATTTCCAGAGTGACACCGTGGGGACGCAGCCATGACACAGCTGGGGACAGCAGGGGCTCACCTTGGTTCAGAACCTCTTCCTCCACGTTGTCATCCTCGCTGAAGTCGATGTAGGCCTCCAGGTGGGCGAGTGCCTGCCGTTGGGGTGGGAGTCAGCCCCGAGCTGCGGGCACCCGGGGAGGGCTCGGTGACCACTGGGGTGGGCTCAGTGGCACCAGGAAGGCCTTGACGGCACCAGGGAGGGCTCAGTGACCACCAGGGAGGGCTCAGTGGCCATTGGGGAGGGCTCGGTGGCCACTGGGAAGGGGTTGGTGGCCATCGGGGAGGGCTCGGTGGCCCCAGGGAGGGCTGGGCGGCCCCGCAGGTGAGCCCCACCTGGGTGAGGGCGTGGCTCCAGCGCTGGTAGAGCCGGCCCAGCTCGCCGTCCATCTGCCGGAGCGCCTGGCGCCGCTGCGCCTCCGTCTCGGCCCCGATGAGGTCCCGCAGCCCCTCGGCCGCCGTCAGGTCCAGCTTGCCGTGGGCAAACGCCCGGCGGGTGAACTCGCCCGGCTCGGCCGGACGCAGCCCCGGCAAACGGCCTGGGGGCGGCACCGGGAACGGCGGGGAGAGCGGCATGGAGGGGGGGGCCCGGGAAATGGGGCGGGGGCAGCAGGAGGAACCGCCGGGATCCCAAAGGGAAAGGGGGAAATGGGCCGGGGGGAGCAGGAGGAAGCCCCGGATCCCAAAGGGAAAGGGGGAAAGGGGAAGGGGAAAGGGGAAAGGGGAAAGGGGAAATGGGACAGGGATGATCAGGCTGAATCCCCGGGATCCCAAAGGGAAGGGGATATAGGGTGGGGAGGACCAGGAATCCCAAAGGGAAGGGGGAAATGGGACAGGGGAAATGGGATGGGGGAGGATCAGGCAGCAAGGCCTGATCCCAAAGGGAAGAACACAAAACAAAGGGGGAAGAGGGATGGGCGAGGATCGCCCGGCATCCCAAGGGTCAGAGGGAAAGGATCAGGAGGGATGGGAATAGGGACAGGATGGGATTGGGGCTCACCCAGGGCCCGCAGCACCCCAAGAGGCCGAATGGGATGGAAATAGGGTCAGGAGGGGGTCAGGGCTCACCCAGGGCCCGCAGCACCCCGCTGACCACGGCGGGCCCCCCGTGCACGTGCAGCTCGGCGCAGTCCTCCCCGGTGAAGCTGTGGGGCCCTGCAGGCACACGGGGCTGGGTGGGCACCCCCAGCTGCCAACCCCGTACCCCCAAACCCCAGTTAGTGCCCCCCGACCCCAAACCCATGTCCCCAGCCCTGCGTGCCCAAACCCGCGTGCTCAAACCCCAAGCCCGTGCCCTCAAACTCCGATTGCTGCCCCCCAAAGCCCCCAATCCATGTCCCCAAACCCCACCCTTGTGTCCCCAAACCCCAATTTCTGTCCCCCAAACCCCAGAACGTGTCCCCAGCCCATGTCCCCACCGTGTGTCCCCAAACCCCAGTTTATGACTGCAGCCCGTGTCCCCAGCCCCAACCTGTGCCCCCAAACCTGTGTCCCCAAACCCCAATTCACGCCCCAAACCCCATCCCGTGTCCCCATCCCCATCCTGTGTCCCCAAACCGCAATCCATGTCCCAAACCCGTGTCCCCAAACCCCAGTTCATGCCCCAAACCCCACCCCGTGTCCCCATCCCCTGTCCCCACCTGGGAACCACACCACGAGCCCCCTGTCGAGGCTCTCGGCGCTCTGGGGGTCCCGGATGCGCCGCAGGGCCATGACGCGGGCCGGGGGCTCGGGGCTCCCGGTGAGGCTGCGCAGGGCGGCCCCGCTGCCCGGCCCGCTGGCCCGGATCACGGCCACGCCGCAGCGCCCCGGCGCCGAGGACAGCGCGAAGATGGTGTCACCTGTGCCCCTGGTGGCACCTGCGCCCCTGGTGGCACCCGCGCCCGGTGGCACCGCCGAGCTCAGCGCCCGGGCACACCTGGGGAATCGGGGCAGGGGAGCGTTATGGGCACCCCCCCGGGTGGGCAAAGAGGGGGCGCGACCCCCGTGGGCAGCCAGGGGTGTGGTGGCCTCCCCATGGACCCCCTCCCCAGGTGGGACCCCCTCCCCATGGATCTCCTCCCCAGGTGGGACCCCTCCTCAGGTGAGACCCTTCCCCATGGACCCCCTTCCCATGGCTCCCCTTCCCAAAGTGAGACCCCTCCTCAGGTGGGACCCCTCCCCATGGACCCCTCCCCAGGTGAGACCCCTCCCCAGGTGGGACCCTTCCTATGGACCCCTTTCCCCATGGACCCCCTCCTCCAGGTGGGACCCCTCCCCATGGATCTCCTCCTCAGGTGAGACCCCTCCCCAGATGAGACCCTTCCCCAGGTGGGACCCCTCCCCAGGTGAGACCCCTTTCCCCATGGACCCCTTTCCCCAGGTGGGACCCGTCCCCATGGACCCCTCCCCAGGTGAGACCCCTCCCCAGGTGAAACCCTTCCCCAGGTGAGCCCCCTCTCCATGGACCCCCTTCCAGGTGAGACCCTTCCCCACGTGGGACCCCTTCCCACGGCTCCCCTTCCCCAGGTGAGACCCCTCCCCAGGTAATCCCCTCCCCAGGTACCCGCCAACCTCGCCTCACCCACTCCCGTACCTCCCCATCCCCCTGGCCCGCCCTGTCCCCTCACCTGCCCCTCGCCGCCCTCACGGCCCCGCTCAGCGCCATCGTCGCCCTCCCCGCGTCCGCCTGACCCCGCCCACCGCCGCACGCCATTGGTCAAACCCACCGAGGAGGCGTGGCTATCACGGTAATACCGCTTCTGATTGGTTAATATCAGGCCCAGTCGCCGCTCCGGCTTCAGCGTCCCCGTCCATTAGCGCACGCTATTGGGCAATACACGCTGAGGGGCGTGGCTAATGGTAAAACACGGCTTTTGATTGGTTAATGCGCAAAGATGGCGGCGCCCTGCTTGAAGCCACGTGAACCCCGCGGTTCCGCCCGGTTCCAGCGAGAAACATTATTTAAATTCTAATAAAATCTAATATCTATTTATATTGAAATAAAATCTAAAAAATTTACAAATTTTATTAAGGGATCAAAGGGTTTAAATCCGGCGCTGGGGTGCTTGGACATTTGCTTTATATTTCTATTTTTATATTTTTAATTTATTTATTTTTATTCGTATTTATTGCTGTGAATATGCATTAGTCCCTGTAATGGAGCAGTCTGTAGAGAGCATGGTTCAAGATAAAAAAATATAAAAATAAATATATTAAATAGATATTTATATATATATATAAATAACATATATTTAATATAGTATAGTAGGTGTTTTATATCACATATATATTATTTATATATAAATAAAAAATATAAAAAATATGATTATATTTATCTAACCGTAACTTAAAGCTCCATTACAGCGGCCTTGCGTGTTTATGAGTTTCTATGAAAAGATTTCTTTGCATTTAGACTTTTTTTTTTTTTGCTTGCTTTTGACCTTCGACTCGCCTTCTTGAGATTGAACGGATATATTTTACTTCTTGTTGTGGTTTAATAATAATAATAATAATAATAATAATAATAATAATAATAATAACAAACATATATAATATAAAAGATGAATATATTTACATAAATAATAATTACTATACATTAATAATAATATTATTAATAATAAACAACATATATAATATAAAAGATTAATATATTTACATAAATAATAATTTTTATACTATTATTATTCTTATTATTGTTGTTGTTGTTATTATTATTATTATTATTATTATTATTATTATTATTATTATTATTATTATTATTATTATTCCTATTCCGATTCCCAAAATCTGGGTTTGGCTTCCACTGAGGACACAGACTGGGATGGACTGGGATAAACGGGGACAGCCTGGCACTGGCCCGTGCCCTCCCGTGCCAGCCGAGGTGACAGCTCGGGGACATCTCCCGGTGGCACCGGGCACAGCCGTGCCCCCCCCCCCCCAAATCCCGCATCCCGAGCGGAGCCCCGGCTTTGGGGGGGGCTTTGGGGACTTTGGGGGGACCCCCCCGTGCTGAGGGGGCCGCGCTGGGGGAGGGGGGGGTCACCCAAAATGTCACCGGGCAGCGCTCAGCCCGCTCGGGTTACCGGGAGCCGCCTCACCGGGCGGGGGGGGACACCGGGGGGTGGGTGGCACTTGGGGACACCGCTGGGGACAGGCCGAGCACGGCGTGGGGGGGGGGGGCACACCGGGGACCCCGCCGGTGCCAGCGCCGTTCCGAGCCGCCCCCCGGGACCCCCCCCCACCGCGGGGCGCGGCCGGACACGCGTGGCCGGGAGCCGCGGCCAACCGGAGCGTCCCGGGAGCGGCGGCGGCTCCGCGCTCCGCCCGCTCCGCCGCCTTTGTCCCTCCTCCTCCTCCTCCCGGCCGCAGCGGCGGCGGCGGCAGCGGCGGCGGCCCCGGCGGCCCCGGCGGCCCCATGCACCGGCCCCGCCGCCGCCGCCGAGCCCCGCACCATGCCCGAAGCGGCGGCGGCCGCGGCGCAGGACGGAGAGCGGCCCCGGCGGGGCCCGGCCGCGGAGGAGCGAGCGGAACCGGCGGCGCCCACCGGAGTGCTGGGTACGGGCAACCGGGAGATGCGGGAGCGGCGCGGGGGGGGCACGGGGAGGGCCGGGATGCGGCTCGCTGCGGATACGGGATGGGGGGGGCGGATCGGGGCTGCCGGTACCGGAGCTCTGAGCATCCCCCCGGTACCGGCACGGCTCCGAACCCCTCTGCCCGTGGGGGTCCCGCCTCATGGTGGGTGTGGGGGGGTGCTGTGGCTCTCGGGGGCTTTTTTGTCACCCCCCTCCCAACCCCGGACAGCCCCGAGTCCCCCCGGGATGGCGCTGGCAGCCGGCTCCGTGTCCCCCCCCCTCACCGGTGACACCCCCCGTGTCCCCCCCCCCACTGATGTCACCCCCCGTGTCCCCCCCACCCCAGGAAGGCGCTTTGATCCCCCCCCCCCCCCTTGCCAGCCCGTGCCCCCCAAGCACGGCATGGGGGTGGCGCAGCTCGCAGCCTTTGTGTCGCTGTCCCCACGCCGGCCTTGGGGTCCCCTCCCCCGCGTGGCGCGGGGCCAGGTGACATCCCCGGCTCGGCGGGGGGGGTGGCAGGGCCTGGTGGCAGCTGTGGCACCGAGCGGGGCTCCCGGCGGCGGGTGGGTGACCCACTTCGTGCCCCCCCCCGGGACACCGCTCGGTGCCCGCCACGCCGCAGCTCCGGTGACCTTAGCCCGGGAGCCAAGGTGAGCGGCACGGCCGGCGACAAACGGGGACAAGCGGGGGGACCCGGGGGGTGGCACACGGCGCGCCGGCCCCGCCGAGCCCTCGGGGGTGGCACCGCGTGTCGGGAGGGACCGCGGGGACAGCGGGGTGAGGGTGGCGGTCACCCCCCAAGCCCAGCCAGCCTGGGGGTGCTGGGGACCCCCTTTTTCCATGAGCTCGGGCACGGAAAGCCCCCCCGGCCCTGGGTCTGTGCCCCCGGGGTGGGCACTGCCCCGCGAGGGTGGCAGCGGCCCCGCAGCCGCCGCCCGCGCCGGGTGGCACCGCTGCGGGCAGGACATGAATAATGCAGGGTGGGTGAGCTCAGCCCGCCGGCGTCACCCGGCTGCCCGGCCAGGGTGGCACGGCCACGGCCGCCAGCGCCCCGTGCCCACCGGGCACCGTGGTAGCCCCGCAGCCTGATATCCGCATGGCCTGGCACCCTAAAACACGGGCACCCTAAAACACTGGCACCCTAAAACATTGGCACCATAAAACACGGGCACCCTAAAACACTGGCACCCTAAGGGTCTGGCACCCCAATACCCCAACAGCCTGGCACCCCAGCATCCCAATCCCCTTGTACCCAGCCCCTCAACGCCCTGGTACCCCAATACCGGAGCACCCCTAAACATCAACCCCCTGGCAGCGTGGCACCCCATTACCCCACCTGGCACCCTATTACCCCAAACACTGGCACCCTGTTACCCCAAACCCTGGCACCCTGTTACCCCCATAACCCTGCACCCCCCCAAACCCTGGCACCCCCGCACCCCAGGGCAGGACACGGCCGTGCCCAGCCTGCCGGACCGGTGCCACAGCGGGGGTGGCAGCCTGGCGCTGTCCCCAAGTGCCACCCTCGGCTCGGGGACAGCGGAGCCTTTCAGAGCCCGCCAGGGCGCGGGGTTTGAGGGGTGCCAGCAGAGGTGCCCGGGTTTTGGGGTCCCACAGAGGTGCCCGGGTTTTGGGGTGCCTTCCTGGCATCAGCAGCTGCGGCATTTCCTGTTTTCCCGGGCGGTTTCCGGCACCCCGAGCCCTTCCCAGCCCCGGGGCGCCGCCACATCCCGGGCCGAGGAGGGGACACTGAGGCACCAGGGGACACTGAGGCAGGGAAGCGACAAGCGGGGTCCCCACGCCATTGGGGACCTCCCTCCCTGCCAGCCTGGGGTGGATTTTTTGGGATCCCCCCCTGTCCCCACCCTCCCCGGGAGGCGCTTTGGGGACACCGGACACGGGGACAGCGCGTCCCAGCGGCGCGGCCACCCCGGGCGGGGCAGCGGCCGTGTCCCCTCGGTGCCACCACGCCCCGCGGGTGCTTTGGGGACTGTCCCCACCGCAGCCCGGCGCGGCGGCGCGGTTTCCATGGAGACCGGCTGCTTGCTTTTTTTTCCCCATCCCCGTTTTTCCTGCGCTTTTCCGTGCCCGGGCTCCGGGGAGGAGGTGAGAGCCTTTGGGGACGCTCCGAGGGGACACCCCGCGACATTCGGCACCGCCGGGGGTGGCGGAACGCGCTGGCGGCTCCTCCCCGCAGCTGTCGGGGCCGATTTTGGGAGCTGCCGCAGGAGAAACCCGATGCCGGGGCGGTGGCACCGCCGTGCCCCGTGCCACGGCCGGGTTGGGGACAGGCGGGGACGCGTCGCGATGCCAGCCCGGGGCTCCGGGGCGCTCTGGGATCCGCTGCCCGCGGGGGTTGATCCGTGCCCGGCCTCCCGCCGCAGATAAACTCTTCGGGAAGCGGCTGCTCCAGGCCGGGCGCTACATCATGTCCCACAAGGCCTGGATGAAAACGGTGCCCACGGAGAACTGCGACGTGCTGATGACATTCCCGGGTAGGAAACCGGGAAAAGCGGGATAGGGGCGGGGTGGGACAGGGAAAACCGGGATCGGGATGGGGCCGGGAAAACCGGGATCGGAGAACCGGGATTGGGATGTGGCCAGGAAAACCGGGATTGGGGTGGGGCCGGGAGAACCGGGATCAGGATGTGGTCGGGAGAATCGGGATCGGGATGTGACTGGGGAATCCGGGATGGGATGTGATCGGGAGAACAGGGATTGGGATGGGGTAGGACGGGGAAAACCGGGATTGGGATGTGATCGGGAGAACAGGGATCGGGATGTGACTGGGGAATCCGGGATGGGATGTGGCCGGGAAAATCCGGGATAGCCAGGGCAGGAGGGGGTGGGGATGGTGGGGGGAGCCCGGGAGGAGGCAGTGGGAGTGGAGGATGGGGGATGCAGGGAGGGATGGGGACGTGGGAAGGAGTGGGGAATGTGTGGATGGATGGGGACTGGGATAGGGACACGAGGATGGATGGGGACAGGGATGAGGGACATGTGGAGGGCTGGGCACTGGGACAGGGACACGCAGCAGGATGGGGACAGTGTTGGGGACATGGTGAGGACACAGTGGGGACATGAGGGTGGGTGAGAACAGGGATGAGGGACATGTGGAGGGCTGAGGATGGGGATGAGGGACATGGGGATGGATGGGCACAGGGACAGGAACACGCGTCAGGATCAGGACTGGAATGAGAGACATGCGGCAGGATGTGGGGACAGGGATGAGGGACACGCGGAGGGCTGGGCCCCGGGCCGGTGACACGGGGCAGGACGCACGGCTGTGTCCCCGCAGACAGCACGGATGACCACACGCTGCTGTGGCTGCTGAACCACATCCGCCTGGGCATCCCCGAGCTGATCGTGCAGGTGCGGCACCACCGGCACACGCGCGTCTACGCCTTCTTCCTCACCGCCACCTACGAGAGGTGCGTGCCCGTCCCCACAGTGTCCTCAGGGTGTCCCCAACGCTGTCCCCAAGGCTGTCCACGCCCGCCATGTCCCCACCGTGTCCCCAATGCTGTCCCAACACTGTCCCCAATGCTGTCCCCGCCTGCCATGTCCCCAGCGCTGTCCCCAGTGCTGTCCCTGGCATGTCCCCAATGCTGTCCCCAATGTGTCCCCAACACTGTCCCAACACTGTCCCCACCATGTCCCCACGCTGTCCCCAACCCTCTCCCAATGCTGTCCCCACTGTGTCCCCACCGCGTCCACAACACTGTCCCCAACATGTCCCCACCATGTCCTCACCATGTCCCCAGCGCTGTCCCTGGCATGTCCCCAACACTGTCCCAGTGTGTCCCCAGCCCTGTCCCCACGCTGTCCCCATGCTGTCCCCGCAGTTTGCTGCGCGGGGCGGACGAGCTGGGGCTGCGCAAGCCGGTGAAGGCGGAGTTCGGGGGCGGCACCCGCGGCTTCTCCTGCGAGGAGGATTTCATCTACGAGAACATCGACAACGAGCTCGGCTTCTTCAGCTCCCAGGCGGGCACGGGCATGGGGTGTGGGGTGTGGGGTGTGGGGTGTGGTATATGGGGCATGGGGTGTGGGGTGTGGTATATGGGGTGTGGTATATGGGGTGTGGGATATGGGGTGTAGTATATGGGGTGTGGTATATGGGGTGTGGTATATGGGGCATGGGGTGTGGGGTGTGGTATATGGGGCATGGGTTATGGGGTGTGGTATATGGGGTGTGGGATATGGGGTGTGGTATATGGGGTGTGGTATATGGGGTATAGGGTATAGGGTACAGGGTACAGGGTGTGGGGTGTGGGATATGAGGTGTGGGGTGTGGTATATGGGGTATGGAGTATGGGGTATGGGATATGGGGTATGGGGTGTGGGGTGTGGGATATGGGGTATGGGGTATCGGATATGGGGTATGGGGTACAGGGTGTGGGTTATGGGGTGTGGTATATGGGGTATGGGGTGTGGGGTGTGGGGTGTGGTATATGGGGTGTGGTATATGGGGTATAGGGTATAGGGTCCAGGGTGTGGGGTGTGGGAAATGGGGTATGGGGTATCAGATATGGGGTATGGGGTACAGGGGGGGATATGGGGGTACAGGGTGTGGGATATGGGGTGTGGGATATGGGGTATGGGGTATCAGATATGGGGTATGGGGTGTGGGGTGTGGGATATGGGGTATGGGGTCTGGGAAATGGGGTACAGGGTGTGAGATATGGGGTATGGGGTATCAGATATGGGGTATGGGGTACAGGGGTGGGATATGGGGGTACAGGTTCTGGGATATGGGATGTGGGGATATGGGATATGGGATGTGAGGTACGAGATATGGGACATGGGATATGGGGATCTTGCACACGGGATACCAAGATGTGGGGCACAGAACTACAGGAATCCAGGGATATGGGGCTGTTGGGATCTAGGGATACGGGATGTGGGGAGGCTGGCTGAGGATACAGCCACCCCCGGCGCCGGGGACAGGGACAGGCCAGGGAGGGGACAGGGACAGGCCAGGGAGGGGACAAGGCAGGGCCAATGGCAGCGTGTCCCCCGCAGGAGCGGCAGAGCATCATCCGCTACTGGCTGGAGAACCTGCGGGCCAAGCAGGGCGAGTCCCTGCACAACATCCACTTCCTGGAGGGCCAGCCCATCAGTGAGTGTGGCACCCGGTGACACTGCCGCGGCACCCGGTGACACTGCCGCATGACACTGCCACGGCACCCAGTGACACTGCCATGGCACCTGGTGGCACCTGGTGCCACCGCCCCTATGGCACGGAGCTCCCACGTGCCACCGTCCCCATTGTCCCTGTGCCAACCCCGCCACCCCAGGGCCATGCAGGGTGGCAGTGGGGATCCCGGGCCATGTCCCCATTGTCCTTGACCCCTTGTCCCCATTGTCCCTGACCCGTGTCCCCATTGTCCCCATCCCTGGGGCCGTGTGCTGGGCAGGGTTTGTAGGATCCTGGTGTGCACAGAGCTGTCCCCACTGTCCCCATTGTCCCTACTGTCCCCACTGTCCCCACCCCTTGTCCCGTGCAACCCAACCCCAGGGCCAGCGGGTGGCAGTGTGGATCCCGGCCGTGTCCCCTGTCCCTGCCCCTTGTCCCCATTGTCCCTGCCCGTGTCCCCATGTCCCTCCCCTTGTCCCCAGTCCCCATCCGGGGCCGTGGCAGTCCCGTTGTGGTTTATCCCAGCAGCCTGTCCCCTGCACGCAGCAGAGGTGGCATCCTCAAGCCCCGTGGATGAAGTCCTGGGTGCAGGCGGTGTGCTAGGCGCAGCCCCTCGGTGAGGCCAGGGATGCTTTGGGGGTCTCAGAGGGTTTGGGGTCACCCCAAGAGGGTTTGTGGGGTCCCAGTCCCTTGGTGAAGCTTTGGGGTCACCCCAAAGCGGTGTGAGAGGCGCAGTCCCTCGGTGAGACCAGCGGTGGTTTGGGGGTCCCACAGGGTTTGGGGTCATGCCAGCAGGGGTTTTGGGGTCCCACAGGGTTTGGGGTGACCCCAGGAGGGTTTTTGGGGTCCCAGTCCCTCGGCGAGGCTTTGGGGTCACCCCGTGGTGTGCGAGGTGCAGACCCTCGGTGAGACCAGCGGTGGTTTGGGGGTCCCACGGGGTTTGGGGTGACCCCAGCAAGGTTTTTGGGGTCTCAGAGGGCTTGGGGTGATCCCAGAAGGTTTTCTGGGGTCCCAGTCCCTCGGTGAGCTTTGGGGCACTTTTGGGGTCCCTGAGGCTTTGGGGTGACCTCAGCAGGGTTTGTGGGGTCCCAGCAGGGTTTTGGAGCTCACAGCCCCTTGGTGAGCTTTGGGGTGACCCCAGCGGGGTTTTAGGGGGTCCCAGAGGGTTTGGGGTGACCCCAGAGGGGTTTTAGGGGTCCCATTTAGGGTGAGCCTAGTGGGGTTTTTGGGGTCCCATTTAGGGTGATCCCAGCGGGATTTTCGGGCTCCTAGCCCCTCACTGAGCTTTGGGGTGACCCCAGAGGGGTTTTAGGGTCCTGGCCCTGCTGATGTCCCCTGTGCCCCGCCCAGATGACATCTGTGACTATTTCGGGGTGAAGATTGCCATGTACTTCGCCTGGCTGGGCTTCTACACCTCGGCCATGGTGTACCCGGCCGTGTTCGGCTCCATCCTCTACAGCTTCACCGACAGCGACCAGGTGGGGCCTCTGGGGCCACTCTGGGGCCACTCTGGGGGTTTCCCAACCTTCCTTGGGGTTTCCATCCCCTCTTGGGGTTCCCATCCTTCTCTGAGGGTTTCCAAACTCCTTTAAGGGTTTTCGTCCCCCCTTTGGGGTTTCCATCACTCTTTGTGGGCTTTTCTTCCCTTCGCGGGGTTTTCATCCCTCCTTGGGGTTTACCAGCTCTCCTTGAGGATTTCCATTCTTCCTTGGGGCTTTCCATCCTTCTTTGTGGGGTTTTCCATCCCTTTTTTGTGGGGTTTTCCTTTCTTCCTTTTGGG
Organism: Camarhynchus parvulus; assembly: GCF_901933205.1. Taxonomy (NCBI): domain Eukaryota; kingdom Metazoa; phylum Chordata; class Aves; order Passeriformes; family Thraupidae; genus Camarhynchus; species Camarhynchus parvulus. Next base: position 98,518 of record NC_044598.1, read on the forward strand.
GTTTTCCATCCCTCCTTGTGGGGTTGTCCTTATGGGGTTTTCCATCCATCCTTATGGGGTTTTCCATCCATCCTTGTGGGATTGTCCTTGTGGGGTTTTCCATCCCTCCTTGTGGGGTTTTCCTTATGGGGTTTTCCTTTCTTCCTTATGAGGTTTTCCATCCCTCCTTGTGGGATTGTCCTTATGAGGTTTTCCATCCCTCCTTGTGGGGTTTTTCTTCCTTATGAGGTTTTCCATCTCTCCTTGTGGGGTTTTCCATCCCTCCTTGTGGGGTTTTCCTTGTGGGGTTTTCCTTTCTTCCTTGTGGGGTTTTCCATCCCTCTTTGTGGGATTTCCCCCCTTCCCTGGTGGATTCCCTCCTCCTTTTCCCTCAGCGCCTCACCCCATCCATTCCCCCTGGCCTGGGGGCACTCCCAACCCCCCAGGGCTGCATTTGGGGGCTGTGGGCGGCGGGGAGGGGACCCAACCCCGGTGCAGTTGGTGCTGTCTGTCCCCCAGACCAGCCAGGACATCTCCTGCGTGGTCTTTGCCATCTTCAACGTCATCTGGGCCACGCTGTTCCTGGAGGAGTGGAAGCGCCGCGGCGCCGAGTTCGCCTACAAGTGGGGGACGCTGGACACCCCCGCAGAGTCCCTGGAGGAGCCCCGGCCCCAGTTCCGGGTCAGACACCAGCACGGGGTCCTGCACCTTCTGGGGTCCCATTCCTTGGAGTCTTGTGCCTTCTGGGGTTCCATCCCTTGGGGTCCTGTCCCTTCTGGAGGATCCCATTCCTTGGGGTCCCGTCCCTTCTGGGGTCCCATCCCTGGGGGTCTTGTGCCTTCTGGGGTCCCATTCCTTGGGGTCCTGTCCCTTTTGGGGTTCCATCCCTGGGAAAAGTCCCATCCCTTTTGGGGGATCTCATGCTTTGGGAAAGATCCTGTCCCTTTTGGGGGACCCCATTCCTTCAGGGGGGTCTTATTCCTTGGGAGATCCCATCCTTTTTTGGGGGGATCCCATTCCTTGGGGTCCTGTCCTTTGGGAGGGGCCCCATTCCCTGGGAAATGTCCTGTCGCTTTTGGGGATCCCATTCCACGAGGCATTCTGTCCCTTTTGGGGTGTTCCATCCCTTTTGGGGGATCCCATTCCTCGGAAAGGTCCCCAGATCCCATCCTGAGGGGGTTCAGCCACCAGTCCCGGGGGTGTCCCTGGATCTCTGGGGTCCCTGGATCTGTGGGTGCCATGGGGTGTGGGGTCCCTGGATGGATCTCTGGGGTCCCTGGACCTGTGGGGTCCCTGGATGGGTCTGTGGCTCCCTGTCCCTGAGTGTCCCATGGGCCGTGGCTCCCTGTCCCCATCCCTGTGAGTGCCCCGTGGCTCCCTGTCCCTGTCCCTGTCCCTGTCCCTGCCCCTGTCCCTGTGGGTCCCTGTCCCTGTCCCCGTCCCCGTCCCTGTCCCTGTCCCCGTCCCTGTCCCTGTCCCCTGTCCCTGTCCCTGTCCCTGTCCCCGTCCCTGTCCCTGTGTCCCTGTCCCTGTCCCTGTCCCTGTCCCTGTGAGTCCCTGTCCCTGTCCCTGTCCCTGTCCCCATCCCCGTCCCTGTCCCTGTGAGTCCCTGTCCCTGTCCCTGTGGTCCCTGTCCCTGTCCCTGTCCCTGTCCCTGTCCCTGTGTGTGCCACGGCTGTGCCCGCAGGGCACCAAGCGGATCAGCCCGGTGACCAGCGCTGAGGAGTTCTATTACCCGCCCTGGAAGCGCCTCCTGTTCCAGAGCCTCGTCAGCCTCCCCGTCTGCCTGGCCTGCCTCACCCTCGTCTTCCTCCTCATGCTCGGCTGCTTCCAGCTCCAGGTGTGGCCCCGTCCTGGGGACAGTGACAGTGGCACTGTCCTGGGGACAGTGACAGTGACCCCGCTCTGGGGACAGTGACAGTGACAATGCTCTGGGGACAGTGACAGTGGCCCCGCTCTGGGGACAGTGACAGTGGCACTGCTCCTCCTGCTGGTGCTGCTCCGGGTCCTGATTCTGATCCTGACCCTGATTGTCTCCATGTCCCATCCCTGTCCCTATCCCCACCCTGTCCCTGTCCCTGTCCCTGTCCCTGTCCCTGTCCCTGTCCCTGTCCCTGTCCCCACAGGAGCTGGTGCTCAGCATCCAGGAGCTGCCGCGCGTCCTTCGCTTCCTGCCCAAAATCATCCTGGCCGTCATTGTCACCGCCTGTGACGAGCTCTACAAGAAAGTGGCCCTGTGGCTCAATGACATGGGTGCGCTGGGGACCCCGTGGTGGCCATGGGGTGGCCCTGGGACCCCCGGGCCCCCCTGACCTTCCCCCTGTGCCCTGCAGAGAATTATCGGCTGCAGAGCGCCTACGAGAAACACCTCATCATCAAAATGGTCCTGGTGAGGGGACACGGGGACACTGGGGGGACATGGGGACACTGGGGACATGGGGACACTGGGGACATGGGGACACTGGGGGGACACTGGGGGACACTGGGGGACACTGGGGACATGGGGACATAGGGGGACTGGGGACACCGAGGACATTGGGGACACTGGGACATGGGGGGACACTGGGGGACACTGGGGGGACTGGGGACACGGGGACATTGGGGGGACAGTGAGACATGGGGGGACACTGGGGGAATGGAGGGGGCCAGGATCAGGGACACGGGGGAGTGGGGGGGACTGGAGAGATCCTGGCAGGGCTGGCTGAGGGGTCAGAGGGGACCGGAGGGGACAGAGGGCACTGGAGGGGTCCCAGTGGCTCCTGGTGAGGGACAGAGGGGACCAGAGAGGTCCAGGAGGGACAGAGGGGACTGGAGGGAACAGAGGTGACAGCTGGGGCTGGAGATGTCACAGAGGGGACATCTGGAGGGAAGCAGAAGCTCTCAGCCAGCGCTGAGGGGACACCGAGGTGACCGAGGTGCCACCCCCCCCGCTGTCACCGCCAGTTCCAGTTCGTCAATTCCTACCTGAGCCTTTTCTACATCGGATTCTACCTCAAGGACATGGAGCGCCTCAAGGAGGTGAGGGGACCCTGCCAGCGGGGCCGATGTCCCCACAGTGTCCCCAACAGCCCTGCACCCCCCTCCACCACCACCGCATCCCGCCGGGTGTCCCCCCGCCTGTGTCCCCGCCCGGCGCGGCTCACGACAACGTGTCTCTGTCCCTGTGTGGTTGTGGTGTCGCCGTGTTGTCCCTCCGTGTCCCTTTTGTGTCCCTTCCGCAGCTCCTGCTCATCCTGTCCCTGTCGCAGAGCCTCGCGCGGCAGCTCCGGGAGGCTCTGCTCCCCTCCATCCTCCTCCACCTCCACCTGTCCCTCATCTTCCTCAGGCGCCTCCTGCGCTTTTGCTGGACCCTGGGAGTATCCAAAGTAGGAGCGTGGGGACATCCAGGGGACACCCAGGGGACACTCAAGGGACACTCAGGGGACATCCAGGGGACACCCAGGGGACACACCCAGGGGACACTCAGGGGACATCCAGGGGACACACTCAGGGGACATCCAGGGGACACTCAGGGGACATCCAGGGGACACTCAGGGGACATGCAGGGGACATCCAGGGGATACTCAGAGGACACTCAAGGGACACTCAGGGGACATCCAGGGGACACCCAGGGGACATCCAGGGGACACTCAGGGGACATCCAGGGGACACTCAGGGGACACGCAGGGGACATCCAGGGGACACTCAGGGGACACCCAGGGGACACCCAGGGGGCACCCAGGGGACACTCAGGGGACATCCAGGGGACACTCAGGGGACAACAGAGAGGAGCAGGGACAGCATGGGGACAGCACAAGGGGAGCAGGGACACTGTGAGGACATCAGGAGCGGGGACGCCACAACGGGAACAGAGATACCAAAAGAGGAGCAAGGACACCACGACAGGAGCAGGGACACTGTGGGGACATTGGGGAGGAGCAGGGACACCACAGGAGAAGCAGGGACACTGTGGGGACATCAGGAGCGAGGACACTGCAGGAGAAGCAGGGACACCACAAGGGGAGCAGGGACACTGTGGGGACATCAGGAGCGGGGACTCCACAAGAAGAGCAGGGGACACCACAAGAGAAGCAGGGACACTGTGGGGACATCAGAGAGGAGCAGGGACCCCAGAGGAGAAGCAGGGACAGCACAAGGGGAGCAGGGACACTGTGGGGACATCAGGAGCAGGGACTCCACAGGAGAAGTGGGGACACTGTGGGGACATCAGGAGCGGGGACTCCACAGGAGAAGTGGGGACAGCACAAGAAGAGCAGGGACCCTACAGGAGAAGCAGGGACACTGTGGGGACATCAGGAGCAGGGACAGCACAAGAAGAGCAGGGACACCACAGGAGAAGCAGGGACACTGTGGGGACATCAGAGAGGAGCAGGGACTCCACAAGAGAAGCAGGGACATTGTGGGGACATCAGGAGCAGGGACAGCACAGGAGAAGCGGGGACACTGTGGGGACATCGGGGCGGAGCAGGGACACCCCGGGAGCAGCAGGCACGGCGCGGGGCCGGGCCGTGGGGCGGCGGGGAGGTGACGCCGCGCCCGCCGTGTCCCCGCAGATGCTGGCCACGCTGCTGATCACGCGGCAGTTCCTGCAGAACGCGCGCGAGGTGGCGCAGCCGCACCTGTACCGGCGGCTGCGGCGCGGCGAGCTGAGCGCGCGGAGCCTGCGGGAGCTCGGGCGCGCGCTGCTCCGCCTGCTCGGCCCGCGGCCGGCCCCGCGCGGCCCCGCCGAGGGCAAGCGCTGCCTGAACGGCGGCTGCGGCGTGCCCGAGGAGGAGGAGGAGGAGGAGGCGGCGGCGGGAGGGGAGGAAGAGCGGCGCGGCTCGGACTCGGAGGAGGAGAGCGCGCTGCTGGACTGCGGGCTGAAGCTGAAGAAGGTGAGCTTCATCGAGCGCGCCGAGCGCCGCGCCGAGCCCGCCGGCAGCGAGGACGAGCCCTTCCTGGAGGAGGGCAGCCCCACCATGGTGGAGAAGGGCATGGACCCCGCGGCCGTGTTCGAGCTCTGCGAGGAGGAGGAGGAGGAGGCCGAAGCGCAGCCCGGCAGCCCCGGCGGGGCGGCGGAGCCGGCGGTGCTGGCGAGGAGGAGGAGGAGGGAGGAGGAGGAAGGCGAGGAGGAAGGGAGGAAGCGCAACCGCGCCTCGTGGATTGACCCCCCCGAGGAGGATTACTCCACGCAGCTGACCCAGGCCGAGGTGGAGAGCTGCATGAAGAAGTACGAGGTGGGTGGCTTCTGTCCCCATTGTCCCCTTTGTCCCCTTATTCCGGGACCCACTGGGTTCCCCAAGGTGTCCCATGGGGTACCTGAGGTGTCCCTGTGGCCACCAAGATACCCAAGGTGTCCCCGTGTCTGGTGACCTCCCAAAGTGTCCCTTCCTGAGGTGTCCCCGTGGCCATCTCCAAGGTGTCCCATGGGCTCCATGAGGTGTCCCCATGTCTGGTGGCCTCCCAGAGTGTCCCCTCCCGAGCTGTCCCATCAGGAGCCAGCCCAGAGCCCCCGGTGACGCGGGCGGTGTCCCCGCTGTCCCCTCAGGACACCTTCCAGGACTACCAGGAGATGTTCATCCAGTTTGCCTACGTGGTGCTGTTCTCCTCGGCCTTCCCGCTGGCGGCCGCCTGCGCGCTGCTCAACAACGTGCTGGAGATCCGCAGCGACGCCTTCAAGCTCTGCACGGGCCTGCAGAGACCCTTCGGGCAGCGCGTGGCCAGCATCGGCCACTGGCAGGTGCTGGGGACATGGGGACAGCAGGGACATTGGGGACAGCGGGGACATTGGGGACAGCATTGGCCACTGGCAGGTGCTGGGGACATGGGGACAGCAGGGACATTGGGGACAGCGGGGACATTGGGGACAGCATTGGCCACTGGCAGGTGCTGGGGACATGGGGACATTGGGGACAGAGGGGACAGCAGGGACAGCATTGGCCACTGGCAGGTGGGACACAGGACACGGGGCCATGGGGACAGCAGGGACATCAGGAGACCAGGGCGCTTTGTCCCCGTTGGTGGCACAGCAGTGACGTTTTTAGGGAAGCCGCTCTCGGGTTCCTCGTGTCTGACCTGAGAAGCCAATCAGGAATTGAAGCTCTATGAACTGACAATTGGTTCAACCACTAAAAAACGTTAAAATAACCAAATTTCTATATTTTATTTCATTAGGAATTTTTAAAATATCAAAATATAATTATTAAATAGAATTATTTAATAATACTGTTAAATAGAATTATTTATTATTAAATGTGTTACTAATTATTATTAACCATTATTAAATATTATTTTAAACTATTATTAAATAATTATTATTATAATAACTATTAATGGTTATATTAATAGCTATTATTAACTATTATATGAGTTATTAAAAGTTAATAACTATTATTAAATATTAATTATTTTTAAAAATAGTAAAATATTGTTGAATGTTGGTAATAACTATTATAAAATATTATTAACTATTATTATTAGATACCATTATTAACATTTTATTTTCACTCTTACCACTCTTTCTTTTAATTACCACTAAAACATTTTTTCTTCACACCCTTTTACAACTTTAACCCTCCTTCACCTTCCCCCCAACCCCGGCAAACGGCCCCAAAACCAACACACACATTCCAATAACCACGCTACCCGTTAACCACCGCACTAATTAACCAATTAACCAAAAACAACCTTTAATTGATGCCCGAAACGTGTCCTGCAGAAGGTGATGGAGGCCATGGGCGTGCTGGCCATCGTGGTTAATTGCTACCTGATCGCTCAGTGCGGGCAGCTGCAGCGCCTCTTCCCGGGGCTCAGCCCCCAGGCCGCCATCGTCTGCGTCGTGGTGCTCGAGGTGCCGGGGGCAGCGGGGCTGGGGGCACCCAGTGGGGGCTGGGGGCACCCAATGGGATTTGGGGGCACCCCAATGGGGTTTGGGGGCACCCAGTGGGGGCTGGGGGCACCCCAATGGGGGCTGGGGGCACCCAGTGGGGGCTGGGGGCACCCCAATGGGGGCTGGGGGCACCCCAATGGGGTTTGGGGCACCCAGTGGGGTTTGGGGCATCCCAATGGGGTTTGGGGGCACCCCAATGGGGTTTGGGGGCACCCAGTGGGGGCTGGGGGCACCCCAATGGGGGCTGGGGCACCCAGTGGGGGCTGGGGGCACCCCAATGGGGGCTGGGGGCACCCCAATGGGGTTTGGGGCACCCAGTGGGGTTTGGGGCATCCCAATGGGGTTTGGGGGCACCTCAATGGGGTTTGGGGGCACACTGGGGTCACCTCAATGGGGGCTGGAGTCACCCCAATGGGGGCTAGGGGCACCCCGGGGTCACCCCAATGGGGTTTGGGGTGCCCAGGTTGGGTCACGGCTCGGGGAGGTGATGGCCAAGGGTGGGGATGGCTGGGGGGATTCTGGGCTGGATGGGCCAGAAATTGGCTGGGTACTGAAATCCCTGGGTACTGAAATCCTTGGGTATTCAGATCCCTGAGTACTCAAATCCCTGGGTACTCAAATCCCTGAGTACTGAAATCCTTGGGTACTCAAATCCCTGGGTACTCAAATCCTTGGGTACTCAAATCCCTGGGTACTCACAGCTCTGGGTACTGACAGCCTTGGGTGTTCAGATCCCTGGACAATTAATTAATTCATTAATTAATTCCCTGGACACTGGGCCAGATTTTTGGGGTGGAGATGCCGGACTTTGGGATGGAAGGGGCAGATCCTGGGGTGGAAGGAGTGGATTTTGGGACGGAAGGACAGGATTTCGGGAATGCCAGGAATGCTGAGGTGTGTCCCCATGTCCCCGTGTCCCCAGCACTTTGCCCTGCTCCTCAAGTACGTGATCCAGGTGGCCATTCCCGACATTCCCGCCTGGGTGGCCGAGGAGATGGCCAAGCTGGAGTACCAGCGCCGCGAGGCCTTCAAGGTGGGTCCTGCCCGCGTGGCGTCCCCAAGGTGTCCCCAAGGGTTCCCAAAATGTCCTCAGGATTACTGGGCTGCCCAAGGTGTCCCCATGGCCAGTGGCCTCCCCAAAGTGTCCCTGGACCTGAAGACCTCCCTGAGGTGTCCCCTGGCCCTCCTGGGGTGTCCCCAAGCCCAGTGTCCCCGGAATGTGCCCCTCAGTGTGTCCCTGATGTCCCCTAGATGTGTCCCCTGTTGTGCCCCTGTGCCTGGTGTCCCCTCGATGTCCCCTGGCTGTGCCCCACACCTGATGTCCCCTCTGTGTCCCCTGGCCATGCCCCTCAATGTCCCACTGTCCCTTCACTGTCCCAGCGTCCCCTCGCTGTCCCAGTGTCCCCTTGATGTCCCTGTCGCTGTCCTCTCAATGTCCTGCTGCCCCCTCGCTGTCCTGGTGTCCTCTTGCTGTCCTGGTGTCCCCTCGCTGTCCCAGTGTCCCCTCACCGTCCCTGTGTCCCCTCCACATCCCCTGTCTCTGTTCCCTCAATGTCCCCTGGCTGTGTCCCCTCGATGTCCCCCGGCCATGCCCCGTTCCCGATGCCCCCTCGCTGTCCCGGTGTCCCCTCACTGTCCCGGTGTCCCCTCGATGTCCCCCGGCCATGCCCTGTTCCCGCTGTCCCCTCACTGTCCTGATGCCCCCTCGCTGTCCCGGTGTCCCCTCACTGTCCCTGTGTCCCCTCACTGTCCCGGTGTCCCCTCGATGTCCCCTGTCGCTGTCCCCAGAAGCACGAGCGGCAGGCCCAGCACCACTTCCAGCAGCAGCAGCGCCGCAAGCGCGAGGAGGAGGAGCGGCAGCGCCACGCCGAGCTCCAGGCGCGCCGCGACCGCGACCCCGCCCGCGACGAGGCCACCAAGGCCGAGGCCACCGGGCAGGACCCGGCGCACGACAAGGGCCAGGCCAAGGGGAAAAGCTCCGGCGGCTCCTCCGCGCACGGGCCCGACAAACCCAAGCGGCCCAGCTCGCTGCTGGCCACCAACAACGTGATGAAGCTGAAGCAGATCATCCCCCTGCAGGGCAAGTTCCTGTCCGGGGGCACCGGCGCGGCTGGCACCGCCACCGCCAGGTCGCCGCAGTCGCCCACGGGCAGCGAGAACAAATTACCGGGCTTCCTGAGCTTCAAATTCCTCAAATCGCCCGAGACTAAGCGGGACGCGGGCACCGAGAAGGTGCAGTCGCCCACCAAGCCCTTCAACCCCGGCAAGCTCTTTAATTTCGGCAAGTCCGAAGGGCTCGGTGCCAACGGCGGCGCGGCCGGAGCGTCCCCGCAGCCCCGCGCGGGGCCCTCGGCGGACGCGGGGCCCGGGAAGTCGCATCTCAACGAGGAAGGGGCGCGGGAGGAAGCGGAGAACCGGGCGGAGGAGGAGGGGGGCGGTGCCCGGCTCTGACCGGGGGCTCCGGGGGTTCCGGGGGGCGGGTGGAGCCGGGCGGGGGAGGAGAGCGGCGGTGCCCGGTTCTGAGCGCGGCTCCGAGCGCACGGGGAACCGGAGAACCGGGCGGAGGAGGAGGAGGAGGGCGGCGGTGCCCGGTTCTGAGCGCGGCTCCGGCGGTTCCGGCGGTTCCGGGAGCCGCCCGGTCCCTGCTGCGCGCGGCCGTGGCCGTCGGGAGCCTCTCGCCGCCGCTCGCCCGCGGGGCCGGCCCGGGAGCCGCCAGCGCCGCGCTCCGCTCCGGTGCCCTGTGCTGTGTGCCCCCTGCGTGTCCCCCCGGTCCCCCGGGCTGTGTCCCCCCGGGTACCCCCGGCCCCGCCGCGCGGAGCCGCCGCCGCCGCGCCAGGAACCGCGGGGGGACGGCGGGGGAGGCCTGAGAGCGGCGGGGCGGCGAAATCCCGGGACCGGGGGCACGGCGCGAGTTATCCCGGTGCGGCCGGAACATCCCGGTGCGGCTGGAGCATCCTGAAACTCCCCAGGCTCACTGGGGAGAGTTATCCCGGTTTCCATGGGCACCGGGGGGAATTATCCCGGTTTATCGGAGCATCCCGGTTTCCATGGGCACCGGAGGGAGTTATCCCGGTTTATCGGAGCATCCCGGTTTTCCATGGGCACCGGAGGGAATTATCCCGGTTTTTGGAGCATCCCAAACTCTCCACACTCCCGGTTTCCCCCAGAGACGCCGCGCTCCAGCCTTTGGATCCTCCGGGAGCCGCATCCCGCTCCCGGAATTCCCGGAATTCCCGGGACGAGCCCGATTCAGCCGTGCCTCAGCCCTGCTCCGTCCGCTCCCCCCGCCTGGATCCCGGGTCCCGAATCCCGGATCCCAAATCACCGGAGATCCTTCCCGGGAGTTTTCCAGCCGGGAATGGGGCGCATTTCCCGGGAATGCCGTGCATGGGCAGCGTTTCTTGCACTAAATCCCAACCCCGATCCCGCCGCCGGTGCCGCTTCTCCCAAATCCCAGCGGGACATTCCCGGCTCCAGCTCCGAATTCCCTGGAATTCTGTCGCAATAAAGGGCGGGACAAGGAGGGGACACGGGGAGGGGACAATGGGGGAGGGGGTGGGAGCCGCTTCGCTGCTGCCGCGGGAAGGAATTTCCTGGATTTCCCAAATTCCCGGGATTCCCTGGATCGGCTTTTCCAGCGGGATCCGTGCTGGGAACGCGCTCCCTCCTTTCCCTGCTTCGCTTCGCGGGGTTGGTGGCACTTGGGGACATCCATTCCCAAAGGGAAAAATCTGGGAAAAGAGGGAAAAGCTGGGAAAAGGGAGGGGGGGGGGTGTTGGTCCCAAATCCCCTCCCGTTCCCTCTTCCCAAAAATCAGGTTGGAATTTTTTGGGGTTTTTTTTCCCCCTCCTCCTCTTTCGAAGAATCCACGGAATTTCGAAGAATCCATGGAATTTCGAAGAATCCACGGAATTTCGAAGAAACCATGGAATTTTGGCGTTTAGGATTTTGGGGGTTTTTTTTGGGATCCCAAATCGCATCCATTTCCCAGAGCAATAAGGGCAGGAAAATCCGGGATTCCCAAAGGAAAAGGCTCCGTGTTCCCACTCCGGGGTGGGGAAAAAAATCCCGGTGGGATCAGGGAGGGAAATTTGGGAAGTTTGGGAATGGAGACCGGGATTAGGGATGGAGTTTGGGAATTGGGGACAGATTTTTGGGGATGGGAGGATGAGATTTGGGATTGGGGATTTGGGAAGGTGGGGATTAAATTTTGGCGTTGGGGACGGAGTTTGGGAATTGGGGGATGGAATTTGGGAATGTGGGGATGGGGATTTGGGAATTTGGGATGGAGATTTGGGAATTTGGAAGGAGGATCCCAATCCCTCCCCCACCTGCCCTGGTCTGGAATATCCTGGGGAAAATCCTGGGAAAAGGGAGGCCTGGGAACGTTGGGAATTCCGGGAAAATGAGACCCCAGAATTCCAGAAGGCTCCGGCTCTTTCCTCCCTCATCCCACAGGATTTTCCCCCCCAAAAAAACCCGGGAATGGCTTTGATCCCATTTCCCTCTGGAGCCGAGAATTCCCAGAGGGAAAAGCCCCAAATCCGGGGAATTTTCATCTCTTTCCCCCAAAAAAACCCAACCAAAAAAAAAAAAAACCTCTGGAATTTTGGAGGAGGGAAAAATTCGGGAATGGTTTTTCCTTTGATTTTTTTTTTCCTTGAAGAGGGAATTCCGTGGGAATTCCAGGAAAGGAAGGAAAAGGGGGGAGGGGGGTTTAATTTATTTCTTTTTAATTTATTTTTGTAAACTCCGCAATAAAAAAGAAATTTATTTCGACAGCTCATTTGCATCTCATTTGCATATTTGAATTAGGCTCCAGGATCCAGAGCAGCATTCCCAACCTCTGGAAAACGAGATCCAAATATTCCCAGGAGCCAGGAAAGAATGGAAAAATCCGATTAAATCCTCAAAATTCCATCGATTTCTTGTTGATAAAAAATGTGGAATTGTTGGGAAAGAAATTCCCGGAAAAAGAATTCCAGTGGATATCTTGGATTCTGGCAGGGATTTTGGGAAAATCCAGGTTTTCCCCAGCTCTGTGATCCCGGATTTTGGGTGGAAATGGAAGGATTTGAAGGGAAAATCCTGGAGCTGGGAATGATGGAGCTTCCCGGGCTTTGGGAATGGCCAAAACTGGAAAATTCCCCAAAAATTCAGGATCGGGCTCTGGGGAATCCCAGGAATTCCAAGCCCTGGGGGTGTTTGGGGCAGAATCCTGGGATTTGGGAGCTGCAGGACACAGAAAATCCCGGGATGAGGAGGAAGAGGCGGGAACTGGGCAAAAAACCCCAGGAAAATCCCGGGATTTGGTGGAATTTGGGAATTCTGGGTGGGAAGGCACCAGCAATTGTCAGGAGGGGAATTTTCCAGATTTCCTGAATGGGATCAAGGGACAGAGCTCCGGGAATTCCAGGAAAAGCTGGGAATGAGCTGGAGGAGAGGGGGAAGGGGGATCCCAAATCCAGGGATGGGAAGAAAACCCCAAATCCAGGGATTTTGGGACTATGGGATGGGATGAGGAAAGAGAATTCCAAATCCAGGAATGGGATCCAGACTCACTTCAGGGATCCCAAATCCAGGGACGGGATGAGAACCCCAAATCCAGGGATCCCAAATGGAAAGAGAATCCCAAATCCCGGGATTGGGTGAGAATTCCAAATCCAGGGATCCCAAAATGGAAAGATATTCCCAAATCCAGGGATGGGGTGAGAACCCCAAATCCAAGGATCCCAAATCCAGGGATGGGATGAGAATTCCAAATCCAGGGATCCCAAATGGAAAGAGAATCCCAAATCCAGGGATCCCAAATGGAAAGAGAATCCCAAATCCAGGGATTGGGTGAGAACCCCAAATCCAGGGATCCCAAATCCCGAACAGGACCCAGCCCCTCTGGCAATCCCAAACCCGCCCAGCTCCGGCCAATCCCGACCTTTCCCCCCCCCTGCCCCCAGATTTTCCCGGGATAAATCCCCATTCCCGTGGCTCCCATCCGCCTTTTCCCAGGGGGAAGAAAATCGGGAATTGCAGCAGGAAGTGCCAACTCTTTAATGGAACAACATTCCCGAGCCTCGGGAACCCCGGGATCCACCCTCCTCTCCTGGAAAACCCCCGGAATTCCTTCCGGAGATTCCTCGAATCCGGCTCCTCCCGGAGTTCTGCAGCTGGAAATCCCAACCCAACCCAAAATCCCGGGAATTCCGCTCGTCCCCCCAACCCTCCCCACCCCCCAACACTGCATTCCAGGAATTCCAAAGTCGCTTCCATAAAAAAACCAACCCAACCCAAAAGAAAAGAAAACCCAAAAAAAAAAAAAAAAAAAATTTGGGAAAAACGGAGGCAGAGCCAAAAGTTCTGGATTGAATTCCAGTCCCAAATTCCGGGAATTCCGACCGGAGCCGTGTCCTGCTCCTCCCGAGCTCCTGGAGGAGTTTTGGCCCTTCCCAGGCCGGAATTCCGAGGGTGGATCCGGGATTTTCCGGGAAAAGGGGCGGCAGGAACCCTCCCAGAGTCAGAGCCGGGAATTGATCCTGGGAATCTCCTGGAAAAAAAATTCCCCGCGGGTTTCCCAGCAAAGGGGAGGGAGAAAGACCCCGAATTCCGGGATTGCCGCGGACATCGGCTCCTCACGGAAAAGCAGCTGGAATTTTGGGATCGTCCCGTCCTTTGCCGAGGTTCTCCGCGGATCCCGAGCCTCTGGATGGTCCCGGGAAGGCGGCTGGGAATTGTCTCAATCCCGAGGATTTGGGGAGCGAGGGATGGGCTCTGCATTCCTGGAATTCCAGCCTGGATGACGAATTCCATCCTGGATTCCTGAATTCCAGCCTGGATCCCGAATTCCATCCTGGATCCTGAATTCCATCCTGGATTTCCAAATTCCATCCTGGATTCTGAATTCCAGCCTGGATCCCTGAATTCCATCCTGGATCCCTGAATTCCAGCCTGGATTCTTCCATCCTGGATCCCAAATTCCATCCTGGATCCCAAATTCCATCCTGGATTCTCAAATTCCAGCCTGGATTCTTCCAGCCTGGATTCCTGGAATTCCAGCCTGGTTTCCCAAATTCCATCCTGGATTTCCCAGAATTCTAGCCTGGATTTTCTTCCATCCTGGATTCTTCCAGCCCAGATCCCAAATTCCAGCCCAGATCCCAGAATTCCATCCAGGGATTCCTGGAATTCCAGCCAGGATTCTCCCAGATCCGGGGCCGCTGGCAGTCCTGGGAATTCCGAGCGATCCCTCGCAGAGGATCCGGCGATTCCCGGGAGAAAAAAAACAGGATTTAAGGATCGACATTCCCAGCTTTTCCAGAGGGCAGGGGAAAAAAATTCCATGGATCCAGCCCCCCAAAAAAATCCCGGGATCCAAATTCCCAGGGATCGGCTCCAGCCATGATCGGAGCCCGGGAAAGGGTTGGGAATTTTCTGGAAAAATGGGAAAGGCCTCACAGTCGTGGATGGGTTGGGAATATCCAAAGGATTCCTGGGAATTTCTCCAAGGGGATGTGAAGGGAAAAAGAAAAAAATCCTGGAATTTTACAGGGAGGGGATGTGGGGAAATCCTGGGAAAAGGGGATTTTTTGGGAAGGGAGGAGATCCCAGAAAAAGTGGGGTTTTTGGGAATGAGGAATTCTGGGGTATCACAGGGGAGAAGATCCCAATGATCCCCAAAAAAAGTGGAATTGGGGAGGAGAAAAAAAAAAAAAAAGGGAGAGTTCTGGAATTTCACAAGGAGCAGATCCAAGGAATCCCAGGAAAAAGGGGGATTTTGGGAAGGGAATAAATCCCAGGAAAAGTGGATTTTTGGGAACGAGCTCTCCTGGGAGATGTCAGGAGCAAATCCCAGGAATCTCAGGAAAAAGGGGGAATTTTGGGGAAATTAGGATTTCTGGGATTTCCCAGGCAGGAATCCCAGGATAAACAGGGAATTTTGGGGAATTAGGAATTCTGGGATAACCCCAGAAAAACCAGGAATTTTGGGAATTACGAGCCCCTTAAGGACGAACAACTCTCCCCTCTCCATAAAAACCCCATAAATACAAACCAAAAAAAAACCAACCAAAAACCAGGCAACGAGGCAAATCCCAAATAAATAGGGCGGATCCTGGGAATTCCCAGCGGGTCAGGGGGAAAGGGGAGGTGGGGGAAAAAAAATAAGAAAAAAAAAAAGCGGGAAGAGCCTTGGGAATTCCCGATTCCGGGGTTTTTTAAGTGTCCTCGGTCATGTCCTGGCTGCCGGTCCGGGCGATCTTGCGCGGCGGGGCCGAGTTCTCGCCCTCCAGCTCGCCCTGCTCCTGCTCGCGCTTCTTGGCCGCATTCTGCAACAGCGCCGCGCTCAGAGGGGGCCGGGGGCGCTTCCGGGGGGTTCCGGGGGATTTTAGGGGAATTCTGGGGGATTCTGAGGGATTTTAGGGGAATTCTGGGGAATTCTAGGGGCTTCCAGGGGATTCTAGGGGGTTCCAGGGGCAATTCCAGGGGGTTCCAGGAGGGTCCCAGGGGATTTTAGGGGTTTTCAGGGAATTTTAGGGGGTTCCAGGGGCAATTCCAGGGCAGATTCCCAGCACGGGGATCCCCGGTGCTCCCACATGCCGGGATTCCTAAATCCCCCCTATTCCCAAATTCCCAGATTCCCAAAACCAGGAATTCCCAAATCCCAACATTCCCACTCCCGAGTATTCCCATTCTCAACATTCCCAATCCCAGAATTCCCAAACCAAACCATTCCCAATCCCAGAATTCCCAAATCCCACAATTCCCAAACCATTCCCAAATTCCCAACCACAACCTCCCTCAATCCCTCATTTCCAGGGCCAGAACCATCCCAGGATTTCCTGCCTGGAATTCCCACGGGAAGGATTCCTGCAATGAATCAATCCCAAATTCCCAGAAAAAAAAAAAAAAAAATTGGGGAATTTTGGATCCCAAATGTCACCTTTTTGTCCCACTGCTGGTGGAGGTAGCGCAGGAGGATGTTTGTTTTCTCTGTCACGATAACTGGGAACAATTCCAAGGAAAAACAGGGAAAAATTCCAGGTTTTAGCAGGATTTCAATGGGCAAGGAGGGAGGAAAAATTGGGAATTGTTGGGGGGAAAATTGGGAATAAAGAAGGGAAAAAAATGGGAACAAATAAAGGGGAAAATGGGAGGAAAATATGGGAATTGCTGGGGGGAAAATTGGGAATAAAGAAGGGGAAAAATAGGAATGAATAAAGGGGAAAATTGGGAATAAAGTGAAAATCAGGAATTGAAAGGGGGAATATTGGGAATAAAGAAAGGAAAAATTGGGAACAAATGCGGGAGAAATTGGGAATAAATAAGGGAGAAATTTGGGATAAAGGAGGAGAAAGTCAGGAATAAGTAAAAGGAAAGCTGGGACTAAAAAGAGGGAAAATTTGGAATAAAAAAGGGGGAAATTTGGGATAAATAAGGGGAAAATTGAGAATAAAGAGAGGGGGGAAATGGGAATTTAGAAAGGGAAAATCGGGAATTCAAAGGGGGAAAATGGGAATTTTAAAAAGGGAAGACTGGGAATTAAAAAAGGGAAAAATTGGGAATAAAGAGGGAATGTTGGGAATTAAAAGGGGAATACTGGGAATGAAGAGGGGGAGCCGGGACTGCGGGTTTTCCAGCAGGACTCACTCTGTTCCGAGGGGAATTCTCTGGTGGGCAAATACACCGAGGGCCGGCGGTTCTGCAACGGGAACGAGAGATCAGGGACGGGATGGGAACGGGGAATTCCGGGATTGGGGAATGAAAGCATTGGGGAACTCCGGGATTTGGGAATGCTGGGATGGGGAATGCCAGGATTTGGGAATTCTGGGATTTGGGAACTCGGGGATTTGGGAACGCTGGGATGGGGAATGCCACGATTTGGGAATTCCGGGATTTGGGAATGCCAGGATCTGGGAATGCCGGGATACAGGAATTCAAGGATGTGTGAATACTGGAATGGGGAATTCCAGGATCTGTGAATTCCAGGATTGGGGAATTCTGGGATTAGGGAATTCCAGGATTTGGGAACTCCGGGATTGGGAACTCCGGGATTTGGGAATTCTGGGATTTGGGAACGCTGGGATGGGGAATGCCAGGATTTGGGAACTCTGGGATTTGGGAACTCTGGGATCTGGGAATGCCGGGATTCAGGAATTCCAGGATCTGTGAACACTGGAATGGGGAATTCCAGGATCTGGGAATTCCGGGATTTGGGAATTCCAGGATTAGGGAACTCTGGGATTAGGGAACGCCAGGATTGGGGCTGGGGCCCCGGAGCACTCACGGAAGCCTTGCAGACGGAATCCGCATGGAACCTGCTGAAGTTGCTCTTGTTGTACACCGGGAGCCCCTTCAGGAAATCTGCCTGGGGAGCCACAATTCCCAAAAAGCCCTCAGGGAACGGGCAGGGATTGGTGTCCGTCCAACCGACCCCAAACTCCAGGGGCTGAAGGGAAATTCCTGGGATTTGGGCAGCTCCAAACTTTCCTTCCCCAGATAAAATTCCCAGGGTGATCCCAAGGCTGTGACCCCTCAACCCCCCACCAAAATAACACAAATGGTTCAACCTCATTTTAGGGGGTTCCCCTCACCTTAGGGTGTCCCCCATAAAACAAACGGTTCAGCTCCACTTCAGGTTGATCCCCGAACCACTCCCCCAAAAAAACAAATGGTTCTGCCCAACTTTAAGTTATCCCTCACCCAAAAGAAATGGTTCAGCCCCATTTTAGGGGGACCCCCTCAACACCCCCGCAAAACAAATGGTTCTGCCCAACTTTAAGCTATCCCTCACCCAAAAGAAATGGTTCAGCCCCATTTTAGGGGGACCCCCTAAACTCCCCACAAAACAAATGGTTCTGCCCAACTTTAGAGTGCCCCCCTGACCCCCCTAAAACAAATGGTTCGGTCCCCCCTTAGGGTGCCCCTCGCCCATATTGGGGCGCTCCAACCTCACCCCGAGACCAAACCCCACCCTAGGACTCCCCAGATCCCCCAAACCCCGCCCTGGGGCTTCCCTCACCCCCAAATCCCCCGCACCCCGCCCAGGGCTCCCCTCACCGCCACCCCTGAGGGCGGGAACCCCTCACACCCTCACACCCCCGCCGCCTCAGCCCAGGCCGCGGCGGGCGCGGGCCCTACAGGCCGGAAGCGGCCGCGGCGCCGCCGCTGCGGTACCGGGAAGGCCGCGGGCGGCGCGGCGGGGCCCGGGAGCCGCGGCCGGGCCGCTGAGGCCGGCGCGGGGCCGCCATTGCGGCGGGGGGCTCACGTACCATCTTCGCCGCCACCAGCCGGGAGGAGCCGCCCCGGCCCGCCCACTGTCATGGCCGCCCGCCTCGCGCGCGCCGATTGGTCCGCGCCGAGGAACGCTGCGTTTCTATTGGGTGCGGCGCCTGTCAATCATCGGTGGGAAGGTTGGGTTGAGGCAGGAAGTGTCCGCGCAGAAGGGCGGGGCGGGTGCAGCGCCGGAGGACCCGGATGGAGCGCGGCGCGGGGCACGCTGGGAGTTGTAGTTTGGGTGGAGAGTACTTCATAATTAAGGGGCGGCTCATTAGCGGCGCGGGGAAAAAGAAGAGAATTCCTTCCCTGTATCCCATCCTAGAGCTGATGCTGGAATCAGGTGCGCAGAGGATGGGGCAGAGGCGCTGCTGAGTGAAGTAAACCCGAATTCCGCACCCGCATCCTTCCCAAATATCCGCCCTGGAACATGCCAGATTCCCCCTCCTCATTAAATTCCCCACCCTAATTAACGCATGAGACATGCTGGCATTTCAACACACACCGCATTCGCACGTTTATAAGCAAACAAACTTTTAAAAACTTGGAATAAACACATGGAAAACGCGAGGATAATTTAACAGCCGAAGGAGCAGCCGCGCCCCAAACCCCTCAGGGGCACTGAGTGACAGGGCCAGCAGGGCTGGCACGCCCTCCAGGGCCCGGCGGGCTCATCCCGAATTCCTGGAGGAGAATTCCCGGAGAATTCCGGGGCTCCCTCAGTGGCTCAGAGATTTTCTGCCCTTCAGCATCCGCCGCAGGATCACGGCGATCCCGCCGGGAGTGCTGATCCGTTTGATCCAGCCGTGAGTCTTCTTCCGCTTCCAGTTGTTGGGCTGGTACTCGTTCCCCCGGGATTTCCCACGGATTTGTCGGAAATTCCACGCTGGGACCGGGACGCGGCAGAGAACGGCGGCGTTGGAAGTCCCGGCAAGAGGCTCCAGAGCGTTTGGGAGCAGCGGAAAGGGAAAACCTCGCAGCGGGGAAAAGCTTGGGGGAAATTAAAGCAGAACAAGGAGTGAGGAGAGGGAAATAAAAGATAAATTTGGAATTTTAAGGTTGGGATTTCCCCTCCCGGTACCTGCGGCTCCCGGCCCGCGCCCACACAGCGCCCAGCGCCGCCATTTTGCTCCGCCCGCCAACAACGCCGCTTCCCATTGGCTCCGTGCTCTCAGCCAATCACAGGTGGCGTCGCGCCGCAAGGGCTGATGGGGGTTGAAGTCCGCATGGGGGGGTCGTGGCGGAGTTACCATGGCAACGGCGCCACTGCGGCCTTGTCGCCTAGGGGGCTGTCGGTTGTCCCCCAGGATGTCGCGACAGGGCCACGAAGCCACTCCCAGTGCCTGAAAGGGCTTCGGGAGAGCTGGAGAGAGACCTGGGACAAGGGATGGAGGGACAGGAGTCAGGGAATGGATTTGGGCTGGGAAAAGGGAGATTTGGGGGGGATTTTGGGAAGGAATTCCCAGAGCAGCTGTGGCTGCTCCAGCCCTGGAATGTGCAAGGAAAGGTGGGAGCAGCCTGGGATGGTCCAAGATGGGACTGGGTGGGATTTCAGGTCTTTCCAAACCAGAGAATTCCAGGATTTTTCCTTTTGGGATCCAACCCAGCCCTAGAGCAGGAGCAGATCCGGGATTTTTCCCTCCTGCTTTTTGTGGCCCAGCAGGAATGAGAGGATGTGGCTCAACCCTCCCCAAGCCCAAAACCTGAGAAAACAAACCCAAAACTCAGCCCTGCTTTAGTGTCTGGTCTCCTGGGGACGGCACTGCCACGCGTGTGACGTGTTGGTGGCACCGATGGGTTTGCGACACTGCCACATTCGTGGCGCTGCCGCAGTCGCCCCCTTTGCCACTCCACGAGCACCACAGTGTCACCACCCCATCCCAAATGCCACCTCTGTGCCCGTCCCCTCCTGTCCCTGTTCCTGTCCCAGTCCCCGTCCCTTTCCCTTATCCCTGTCCCCATCCCTGTCCCCATTCCTCTCCCTGTCCCCTTCCTGTCCCCATCCCTGTCCCTCTCTCTGTCCCTTTCCCCGTCCCCGCTGTCCCCTGTCCCTATCCCTGTCCCCATCCCCATCCTTTGTCCCTGTCCCCTGTCCCCATCCCCGTTCCCATCTCTGTCCCTCTCTCTATCCCCATCCCCGTCCCCGCTGTCCCCTGTCCCCATCCCTGTCCCCATTCCTCTCTCTGTCCCCATCCCTGTCCCCATCCCTGTCCCTGTCCCTTTCCCTTATCCCCATCCCCATCCCTGTCCCCTCTGTCCCCTGTCCCCATCCCTGTCCTTTGTCCCTGTTCCCCGTGTCCCCATCCCCATCCCTGTCCCCATTCATGTCCCCATCTCTGTCCTTCTCTATGTCCCCATCCTCGTCCCCTCTGTCCCCTGTCCCCATCCCTGTCCCCATTCCTCTCTCTGTCCCCAGTGTCCCTCTCCCCATCCTTGTCCCTGTCCCCATCCCTGTCCTGTCCCTGTTCCTGTCCCTTTCCCTTATCCCTGTCCCCATCCCTGTCCCCTCTGTCCCCCTGACTGTCCCTGGTTCCTCGCAGTGTCCATCAGCCTCTGTCCCTGTCCCCAATCCTCTCCCTGTCCCTCTCCCTGTCCCTATCCCTGTCTCTGTCCCCTGTCCCCATCCCTGTCCCTGTCCCCGCTGTCTGTGTCCCCATCCCTGTCCGTGTCCCCATCCCTGTCCCCGCTGTCCCCTGTCCCCATCCCTGTCCCCATCCCTGTCCCCTCTGTCCCTGTCCCCATCCCTGTCCCTGTGCCCATCCCTGTCCCTGTCCCCATCCCTGTCCCCTCTGTCCTTGTCCCCATCCCTGTCCCTGTCCCCATCCCTGTCCCTGTCCCCATCCCTGTCCCCTCTGTCCCTGTCCCCATCCCTGTCCCTGTGCCCATCCCTGTCCCTGTCCCCATCCCTGTCCCCTCTGTCCCTGTCCCCATCCCTGTCCCTGTCCCCATCCCTGTCCCCTCTGTCCCAGTCCCCATCCCTGTCCCCATCCCTGTCCCCATCCCCATCCCAGTCCGTGTCCCCATCCCTGTCCTCTCTGTCCCAGTCCCCATCCCTGTCCCCTCTGTCCCCTGTCCCCATCCCCATCCCAGTCCGTGTCCCCATCCCTGTCCCCGCTGTCCCAGTCCCCATCCCTGTCCCCATCCCTGTCCCCATCCCCATCCCCTGTCCCAGTCCCCATCCTGTCCCTCTGTCCCTGTCCCCATCCCCATCCCTGTCCCCATCCCATCCCTGTCCCCATCCTGTCCCCATCCCATCCCTGTCCCAGTCCCCATCCCTGTCCCCTCTGTCCCTGTCCCCATCCCCATCCCTGTCCCCATCCCCATCCCCATCCCCGCTGTCCCCTGCCCCCATCCCTGTCCCTGTCCCCATCCCCGTCCCCTCTGTCCCTGCCCATCAGCCGCGGTCCCGCCCCTCCGGATCTCTTCGGGCTTTGCCTTTTCCATGGCGACCGCACCAAGGACGAGCCCGGAGCGCGCCCGGAGCGGCCGCGGGCGGCACTCGGGGCCCTTCGGGCAATTCGGGGCCTTTTGGGGAATTTTGGGGCGGGGGGGCTGAAGGAATTCCCTCCCTCCCGCCTCCCCAAAAAACGCCTGGAAAAAAAAAAAATCGGGATTTTCACCGCCCTGCTCCGCCTCTCCACCGGGAATTCTGCGGAATTCCAGGATTTGCACCGGGAACGCGGCGCAATTCCAAGATTTGCACCGGGAATTTTGCGCAATTCCAAGATTTGCACCGGGATTTCTGTGCAATTCCAGGATTTGCAGCGGGAATCCTGCGCAATTCCAGGATTTTTTTTCCCTCCTCCCGCATCCCCGGAGCCCCTGGGCCATCGATGAGGTGAGCGGCGCTTTTTTATTTCCCCCCCCGCGGGAATGTCCTGGCGCCCGAGGTGCTGCTGGGGGTGGGGGTGACCCAAAAATGCGGGAATTTTTCCCAAAATCTGGGATGCGAGGTGGGGAAGGGGGCTTGGGATGTTGTGGGGCAGACAGGAGCCGGGAAAAAACCCGGATTGGTGCAGGTGAGGGAGGGGGGGAAAGGAGGGGAATTATCCTGGAAAACCGACTTGGGGAAAGCTTCCTTCATTCCTTCCTTCATTCTTTCCTTCCCTCCTTCCTTCATTCCTTCTTTCCTCCCCTCGTGATGCAACGGCGAGGAAGGATTGCTGGGGGGGGGGCTGGGGAGGAGGGGGGTCCGATCCCGCTGGAATTTCGGCCGGAATTTGGGGAAAACCTGTCCGAGGTGGAGGGAGAGGCAGGGCTGGATGCAGTGCCTGATTCCAAACCCTGATTCCAAACCCAGATCCCAAATCCTGATCCCAAACCCAGATCCTTAATCCTGATTCCAAACCCAGATCCCAACCTGATCCCAAATCCTGATCCCAAAGGCTCCTGATTCCAAACCCAGATTCTGAACCTTGATCCCAACCCCAGATCCCAAACTCTGATTCCAAATCCTGATCCCATCCCCAGATCCCGAGTCTCCGGTGCCAGCCCCGGTGCCAGGATCCCAAGGCAGGATCCCACCATTCCCACCTTGTTTCCATTCCCAGCCTTACAGAACAGACACCGAATTCCCAAAATCCTGAATTCCTGAAATCCCAAATTCCCAGATTCCCGATTTCCCAGATTCCCGGATTCCCAAAATCCCAAATTCCCGAATTCCCAGATTCCTGGATTCCTGATTTCCCAGATTCCCAGATTCCCGATTTCCCAGATTCCCATATCCCAGATCCCCGGATTCCTGAATTCCCAGATTCCCAAATTCCGGAATTCCCAGATTCCTGGATCCCAGATTCCTGGATTCCCGAATTCCTGAATTCCCGGATTCCTGAATTCCCAAATTCCCGGATTCCTGGATCCCAGATTCCTGAATTCCTGAATTCCTGAATTCCTGAATTCCCAGATTCCCGAATTCCCGGGATCCCTCGGGCAGCCGGAGCGGGGCTGGGAAGGAGCCGGGTCGGGATAATCCCCCCCCCCCTCCATCCCGTTTCCATGGCAACCGGCACCATTCCCGCCTTCCCGCATCCATCGGGATCCTGGTCCAGCCTTTCCTGCCCGGATGCTCCGGGCACCGAGCGCGGGGGAGGTGGGAGACGGGAGACGGGGATCCGGGAATCTGGGAATCCGGGAATCTGGGATATGGGAATCTGGGGATCTGGGGATCCGGGAATCTGGGAATCCGGGAATTTGGGATATGGGGATCCGGGAATCCGGGAATCTGGGATATGGGGATCCAGGAATTTGGGAATCTGGGATATGGGTATCCAGGGATATGGGGATCTGGGAATTTGGGAATCCAGGAATCTGGGATCCGGAGATCTGGGATATGGGGACCCAGGAATTTGGGAATCCAGGAATTTGGAAATACATGAATCTGGGATATGGGGATCTGGGATATTGGGACCCAGGAGTTTGGGAATCTGGAATCCGGGGACCTGGGATCTGGTGATCTGGGATCTGGGGATTCAGGAATATAGGATATGGGGATCTAGGAATTTGGGGATTGGGGGATCTGGGAATCTGGGATATGGGGATCCAAGAATTTGGGAATCTGGGATCCAGGAATCTGGGATATTGGGATCCAGGAACTTGGGAATCTGGGAATCTGGGATCTGGGGATCTGGGGATCTGGGATCTGGGGATCAAGGAATTTGAGAATCTGGGAATCTGGGATATGGGGATCCAGGAATTTGGGAATCCAGGAATCTGGGATATGGGGATCTGGGATATTGGGATCCAGAAATTTGGGAATCTGGGAATCCGGGGACCCGGGATCTGGTGATCTGGGATCTGGGGATTCAGGAATATAGGATATGGGGATCTAGGAATTTGGGAATTGGGGGATCCGGGATCTGGGGATTCAGGAATCTGGGAATCCAGGGAACTGGGATCCCGCAGGAATGGGATCTGGGATCATTCAGGAATGGGATCAGGATCCCACAGGAATGGGATCTGGGATCAGGATCCCACAGGATCAGCACTCGGATCCCGCTCTCTCCTCCCGCTGCCATCAATAATTCACCGTGTTCCTTTTCCCTCCGCCACAATTAACCCATTCCCAACCTCCGTGCCCCCATTCCCGCCAGCCTTTCCCCGAACATTCCCAAAATCCCAAGATTTCCACTCCCAAAGCAGCGACCTTTGGGAACAGCTGGGATAATCCCACACACCCCACATTCCTTAGTTTATTTTGTGGAGAGATTTTAATTAAATTCTAATTCCCACCTCGGATGCTGCTTCCAACCACAGCCGTGTTTATATTTAATGGGATAAATATTTCTATTTTATGGGCTAAATATTTATCTTTATGGGATAAAGAATGAATTCCCAGGGCTGGAGCTTCCCCGTGCTCCACATTTATTGGGAAAAGGGAATTTTCTCCTCCAAACAGGTTTTTTTTTTTCTTTCAGCCAGAATAAATCTCTTTTCCAAGGGCTGTGATGGGAACTTCAGGGCTTGGGGACAGGGATGTGACCCAGAAAAAAAGCAGGATGGGGAATTTTCCATGTTTCCATATTTTCCCCTGGTTTTCTACATTTTCCCACGTTTTTCCACATTTTCCAGGGATCACAGTGCTGACCAGCATCACTGACAGCTCCCCAGCTGCTGGAATCAGGGCTGAATCCCTATTTTCCACATTTTTTCCAAGCTTTCCCCCATTTTTTCACTTTTTGCCCCAATTTTCCCCAATTTTCCCCCATTTCCCCCCGGTTTTCCCACATTTCCTCCCCATTTTCCCATGGTTTTTCCCACAATTTCCCAATTTTCCCATGCTGATCCGCATCACCAACAGTTTCCCATTGCCACAACCCTTTGCTGGAATTAGGACTGAATCTCATTTTTCCCCATTTCCCCCCATTCTTTCCCCCCATTCTTTCCCCCAATTTTCCCTAATTTCCCCACATTTCCCCCATTTCCAGACATCCCCACGCTAACCAGCATCACCAACCGGTTCCCATTCCTGCAACCCTTTGCTGAAATTAGGACTGAATCTCATTTTTCCCCAATTTCCCCAATTTCCCCATTCTTTCCCCCAATTTTCCCCCATTTTCCCCCGTTTCCAGGGAGCACCATTCTGACCACATCACCAACCAGTTCCCATTCCCGCAACCCTTTGCTGGAATTGGGGCTGAATCCCATTTTTCCCCCATTTTCCCCATTTCCAGACATCACCATTCTGACCAGCATCACCAACCGGTTCCCATTCCCGCAACCCTTTGCTGAAATTAGGACTGAATCTCATTTTCCCCCAATTTGCCCACAATTTCCCCAATTTTCCGAGCATCACCATTCTGACCAGCATCACCAACAGCTTCCCCCTGCCACAACCCTCTGCTGGAATTGGGGCTGAATCCCATTTTCCCCCCATTTCCCCCCATTCTTTCCCTCAATTTCCCCACATTTTTCCCCTTTCCCTTGCTGACCAGCATCACCAACAACTTCCCACTGTCACAACCCTGCTGGAATTAGGACTGAGTCTCATTTTTCCCCAATTTCCCCGCAATTTTCCCCAGGCATCACCATGCTGACCAGCATCACCGACGGCTTCCTCTGCTGCCTGCTGGGCAAGACCCCCAACGCCGTGGGGCCCCTGGACAGCGTTGAGTCCAGTGACGGCTTCACCTTCCTGGAGGTGAAGCCCGGCCGGATCCTGCGCATCCACCACAGCGCTCCCGAGCGCCCGGCAGCCCCGGAATTGCCAGCGCCGTCCCCCGAGCGCGGCGCCGTGCGCTGCCAGCGCCGCATCACGCTCTACCGCAACGGGCAGCTGCTGATCGAGAACCTGGGCGAGGCCTCGCGCCCGAGAGCGCCCGGTGCCCGCCGTGCCCGGTGCCCGAGGCCAACGGCGAGCCGGGAGCGCCGGAGCCCGCCGGGGCGGCCGCCAAACGCCGCAAGCGCAAGCCCAAGAGGGTGGTGACGGTGGACTGCAAGAAGCGCATCACCAGCTGCAAGGGCACGCACGGCGACGTGGTGCTGTTCTTCATCCACGGTGTTGGAGGCTCTTTGGACATCTGGAAGGAGCAGCTGGAGTTCTTCTCCAAGCTGGGCTACGAGGTGGTGGCGCCGGATTTGGCGGGGCACGGCTGCAGCTCGGCGCCGCCCGTGGCCGCCGCCTACACGTTCTACGCGCTGGCTGAGGACATGAGGGCCGTGTTCAAGCGCTACGCCAAGAAAAGGAACATCCTCATCGGGCACTCCTACGGGTAAGGGGCTGGGATCATCCCGGAAAATGGGAATGGACACAAACCCCGTGGTTTAGGGGTGTGGGGTTCCCATTTTGGGGGATTGATCCCATTTATGCTGGGATTTGGAGCTCTTGAATCCTTGGGTTCTGTTCAAGCGTTATGCCGAGAAAAGGAACATCCTGATCAGGCACTCCTACGGGTAAGGGGCTGGGATCATCCTGGAAAATGGGAATGGAAACAAACCCCGTGGTTTAGGGGTCTGGGGTTCCTGTTTTGGGATTTTCCTGGGATTTGGAATTGGGCCGTGTTCAAGCACGACACCAAGAAAAGGAACATCCTCATCGGGCACTCCTATGGGTAAGGGGCTGGGAATGGGGTGAGATCGTCCTGGAAAATGGGAATGGACACAAACCCCGTGGTTTAGAGGTGCAGGGTTCCCATTCTTTTTATCCCATTCTTCTCCCATTTGTCCCATTTTTATGCCATTCATCCCATTTTTATTCCATGTATCCTATTTTTATGCCATTTATCCCATTTTTATTCCATGTATCCTATTTTTCTCCCATTTATCCCATTTTTCTTCCATTTATCCCATTTTTATCCCCTTTCTCCCAGGATTCAGAGCTCCTGAGTGCTCTTGGGGTGGGCACCATCTTGGTGTCCAGCTAATCCCGAGAGGGAAGCGCAAGGGCAGGCACTATAATTAGGATAAACCGGGATTAGGGCTCCTGATTAGGTGCAGACTAACGAAGGAGCCGGAGCTGGATCCAGCAGGGACAAGGCTGGGGCGGCCTGGAGGGCACCGGGGGGGCTGGGCTGGGCAGGGGGGCACCAAATCCTGCCCTGGAAGGGTTCTGGGGACTCTGCCCCCCAAAAAATGTGTGTGGGGGGGCTGCTGTGGAGCCTGGAGACTTGGGGTGGGTGAGGAGGGAGAAATCCCCTCGTGATGCAAGGGACAGTGCCAGGGGTGGCACAGGGACACGGGAGGGGCACAGGGACACAGGAGTGGCACAATTGCCATTGTCCCAAAGTGCCCCGAGCCCTGACCAACCTTGGACACTGCCAGGGGTGGCACAGGGACACGGGACATGGCCATGGGACACCAGGACATAGGACAGGGTTATCTTCACCCAGTGCCCTCAGCCCGTCCCTGCCACGCTGGCACCGTGTCCCCGTGTCCCCTCAGGGTGCCCTTCTGCACCTTCCTGGCACACGAGTGCCCCGAGCTGGTGCACAAGGGGATCACAATCAGGATAATTAATGCAATAAGTATAATTAATAATTAAAAGAGGGAAAGCCAAGCACTCTGTGGTTATTTTTAACCCTTTCAGGGTGTCCTCCTGCACCTTCCTGGCACACGAGTGCCCGGAGCTGGTGCACAAGGTGATCACAATCAACTAATATAATCAATATGATTAATATAATTAATATAATTAATATAATTAATAATTAAAATAGGAAAAGCCAACCACTGCACAGTTATTTTTAACCCTTTCAGGGTGTCCTTCTGCTCCTGGCACACGAGTACCCCGAGCTGGCGCGCAAACTGATCACAACCAATACAATTAATATAATTAATATGATTAAAACAGTGAAAGCCAAGCTCAGCGCTTCATCGTCACTTTTAACCCTTTCAGGGTGTCCTTCTGCACGTTCCTGGCGCACGAGTACCCCGAGCTGGTGCACAAGGTGATCATGATCAACGGGGGCGGCCCCACGGCGCTGGAGCCCAGCCTGTGCTCCATCTTCAACCTGCCGCCCTGTGTGCTGCACTGCCTGTCCCCCTGCCTGGCCTGGAGCTTCCTCAAGTGAGTCACAGCGCGGGGCGAGGGTCCTGTGCCACCCAGGGGGGGTCCTGTGCCACCCAGGGCTCAGTCTGGCACTGCCACCACTGAGGGAGGGGACACCTTGGGGGTCTGGGGGCTTCCTGTGCCACCCTGTGTGCTGCACTGCCTGTCCCCTGCTTGTCCTTCCTCAAGTGAGTGACAGCCTGGGGCGAGGGTCCTGTGCCACCCAGAGAGGGTCCTGTGCCCCCGAGGAGGGGCATCTTGGCATTGACACGGGGCTGGGGGCTTCCTGTGCCACTCAGGGGGCATCCTGGCACTGCCAGCCTGAGGGAGGGGACAGGTGGTGGCTTTTGGGGGGCTGGAGCCCTTGGGGGGCTTGTCCTGGCACTGCCACCCTGAGAGAGGGGACTCAGTGTGGCTTTTGGGGGCGTGGGGTCTTGTGTCACCTCCCAGGGGGCTCATCCTGGCACTGCCACCCTGAGGGAGGTGACACAGTGGCTTTTGCGGGTCTGGAATCTCCTGCCACCAACCCAAGGGCTCACACTGGCACTGCCACCCCAAGGGAGGGGACAGAGTGGCTTTTGGGGGAGCTGGGCCACTCCCCCTTTGCTGCCAACCCCCCGAATTTCGGGCTGAGCCCCCTCTCCCGCCGTGCCAGGGCCGGCTTTGCCCGCCAAGGTGCCAAGGAGAAGCAGCTGCTGAAGGAGGGCAACGCCTTCAACGTCTCGTCCTTCGTGCTGAGGGCCACCATGAGCGGGCAGTACTGGCCCGAGGGCGACGAGCTGTACCACGCCGAGCTGGCTGTGCCCGTGCTGCTGGTGCACGGCATGCACGACAAGTTCGTGCCCATCGAGGAGGACCAGAGGATGGCAGAGGTACGGGGGGGCACCTCTGAGAGGGGTTTGGGGGGCGCTGATGGAGGCTCGGGGCGGGCTGGGGAAGGAGGGGAGAATCCGCTTGTGATCTGAGGGACGCCGGCAGGGTGGCACAGGGATGGGCGGGGACAGCTTGGCATGGGCAGGGGTGGCATGGACATGGACATGGGTGGGAACATAGCAGGGACATGGCAGGGACATGGCAGGGACATGGGCAGGGACATGGCAGGGACATGGCAGGGACATGGGCAGGGACATGGCAGGGACATGGGCAGGGACATGGGCAGGGACATGGCAGGGACATGGGCAGGGACATGGCAGGGACATGGGCAGGGCCATGGACATGGGTGGGAACATGGCCGGGACATGGGCAGGGACATGGCAGGGACATGGCAGGGACATGGACATGGGTGGGAACATGGGCAGGGACATGGGCAGGGACATGGGCAGGGACATGGCAGGGACATGGACATGGGTGGGAACATGGCAGGGACATGGGCAGGGACACTCTGGCATGGGCAGGATGTGACAGGGACATTTCAGGGACACCTTGGCATGGGCAGGGACACCGTCCACTGTCCCAGGGTCCTCCAAGGGACACTGCCGGGGACACTCCCTGCGAGGGGACAGAGCGGCTTTAGAGGGCTGGGACAGGGGCTCATCCTGTCCCTGCCACTCCCTGCGAGGGGACAGAGCGGCTTTTGGGGGCTCGTGCCACCTCTGCGCGGGGTCTCACCATGTCGCCGGCCACCCGCAGATCCTGCTGATCGCCTTCCTGAAGGTGATCGACGAGGGCAGCCACATGGTGATGCTGGAGTGCCCCGACACGGTGAACACGCTGCTGCACGAGTTCGTCCTCTGGGAGCCCGACACGCCCGCGCCCCGCGGCGACGGCGACACCAAATGAGGGCCAGCGACACGCGGGGACAGCGGGCTGGCTGCTCCCGCGGCACACGCGGAGCGCGGAGCGGGCTCGGCCCAGCCGCCAGCCCCGGTTTGTGCCCCGGGCCGAGCGAGGAGGCGCCCCCGGGCTGCGATGGCAGCGCCGGGAGAGGAGCGCGGCGAGTGCCCAGGGCCGGGGACAGCGGGGACACGGCTCATCCGGTCCCCAACCCCGACAGGACAGCGGGGACACGGCTCGTCCGGTCCCCAAACCCCGACAGGACAGCGGGGACACGGCTTGGCTGGTCCCCACCACCGGACATGTCACAGCCGGTCCCCAAACCTCGGGGATACGGCTCGGCCGGTCCCCAATCCCGGACATGTCACACTGAGTCCCCAATCCTGGACATGCCACACCTGGACATGCCACACCTGGATGCCACACCTGGACATGCCACACCTGGACATGCCACACCTGGACACGCCACACCTGGACATGCCACACCTGGTCCCTGGACCTCGGACATGTCACACACAGCGAGTCCCCAACGGCGGAAGGACAGCGGGGACACGGCACAGCTGGTCCCCAAACCCTGGGGACACGGCACAGCTGGTCCCCAACTCCGGACACGCCACCCCCGGCGCTGGAGCGGCTCCGTTCCGTTTTTTGTCACCATCGTTGTCATTCCCGCACACAGCGACACCGGGAGGACACGAAGGACCCGGGGACACCGGGGGGACACGGAGGGTCCCCGCAGGGATTTTCGGGGCGGTTTTCAGGCCAATCCAGAGGCTCCCCCGCGTGGGGATTTGCCCGGATTTTGGGGGTTCCTTGTGGGGTTCGGCAGCTCCTGCTGGGATGAGGAGGAGGAGGAGGATGAGGATGAGGATTCCCGCGATCACGGGGTGTCCCCAGCGCCACCACGGCCACGTCCCCGCTGCCAGCAGCGCTTTTAGGGCAGAGCCCCTCGGGGCCACCCCCGGGCCTTTCCCGCGGCTCCGGCTCCGTCCCACCGGGAGGCGCCCCTGGAGCAGCGGGGGACAGCGGGACCCCCATTCCCGGGATTCCCGGTGATGATTCCCGGTGATAATTCCTGGTGATTCTCGGTGATAATTCCCGGTGATGATTCCCGGTGATAATTCCTGGTGATTCTCGGTGATAATTCCCGGTGATAATTCCCGGTGATGATTCCCGGTGATTCCCGGTGATGATTCTCGGTGATTCCCGGTGATAATTCCCGGTGATGATTCCCGGTGATGATTCCCGGTGATTCCTGATAATTCCCGCCCGGTTCCGCGGGATCCCAGTCCCACCCGATCCCCGCCGATCCCGCCCCATTCCCCGGAGCCGGGCACGGCTGGAGGAGCCCCCCGAGGACGTCCCCGGTGCCACCCGCAATGCCAAGAGGTGCCACCTGTCACCCCCCTGCCCACCCTCCCCAAAATTCCCGACATTTAAACCAAAGAAGGCGCCGACCCCACGGACACCTCGCCCCTGTCGCTTGTCCCCACCGCGTCCCCTGGCACCGCACCGAGGGGCTCAGACCACCCCGTGATGTCCCCACTGATGTCCCCAGGGTGTCCCCCCCGGGCCAGCCCCGCCCGCCGCTGTCTCATAATGAGAATTTGACCCCAAAACCGCCAGCAGCGCCCCCAAAACTGCCGCGCGCGGGCTGTGGGGTCACAGCGCTGTCCCCTCCTTGCGGGAGCCGCGTTCCTGTCGTGCTGCCACCCGCGCTGCCACCGCCGCGGCTGTGCCAGGACCCAGTAAAGCCGTGCTCAATGCCAGGCGTGCCAGTAAAGCCGTGCTGAATGCCAGCCCGTGCCATGGCACCCACTAAAGCCGTGCTGAATGCCAGCCTGTGCCAGGCGTGCCAGTGAAGCCGTGCTCAATGCCAGGCGTGCCAGGACCCGTGTAAAGCCGTGCTGAATGCCAGGCGTGCCACTAAAGCCGTGCTCAATGCCAGGCGTGCCAGGACCCGTGTAAAGCCGTGCTCAATGCCAGGCGTGCCACTAAAGCCGTGCTGAATGCCAGCCCGTGCCATGGCACCCAGTAAAGCCGTGTTCAATGCCAGCCCGTGCCAGGACCCGTGTAAAGCCGTGCTCAATGCCAGGCGTGCCACTAAAGCCGTGCTCAATGCCAGCCGTGCCAGCCCGTGCCACTAAAGCCGAGCTCAATGCCAGGCGTGCCACTAAAGCCGTGCTGAATGCCAGCCCGTGCCATGGCACCCACTGAAGCCGTGCTGAATGCCAGCCCGTGCCAGGCGTGCCACTAAAGCCGTGCTCAATGCCAGCCGTGCCAGCCCGTGCCACTAAAGCCGAGCTCAATGCCAGGCGTGCCACTAAAGCCGTGCTGAATGCCAGCCCGTGCCATGGCACCCACTGAAGCCGTGCTGAATGCCAGCCCGTGCCAGGCGTGCCACTAAAGCCGTGCTCAATGCCAGCCGTGCCACTAAAGCCGTGCTCAATGCCAGCTGTGCCAGCCCGTGCCACTAAAGCCGAGCTCAATGCCCGCCCTGCTGGGTCCGTGCTGGGAGGGCCGGGGCAGGGATGGGATCCCAAAATTTTCCGGGGAAGAATTTACTGGGAAAATCAGAATGTTCCCCAAAAATGTCACACCCTGGGGTGCTCGGTGTCACCTTGGGGTGCTCGGTGTCACCTTGGGGGTGTTTGGTGTCACCCTGGGGTGCTCGGTGTCGCCTTGGGGTGCTGGGGGTGGGCACGGGGACGAGGGTGGCACCCACCGGGATTGGGGACAGCCCCGGGACCCCCTGACTGAGCTGGGAGAGTTTGGGGGCTGGGAATGGGGATTTGGGGTTGGGGGATTTGGGGTTGGGGGGTTTGGGGTTGGGGGGTTTGGGGTTGGGGTTTGGGGTTGGGAATGACTGGTTGGGAATGGGGGGTTTGGGACAGGGAAATGGGAATGGGAGATTTGGGATTGGGGCTGTAGGATTTGGGGTCGGGAATGATGGGTTGGGAATAGGGGATTTGGGACAGGGAATAGGGGATTTGGGGTTGGGGATGAGAATGGGGGATTGGGGATGGGGATTTGGGGTTGGGGATTTGGGACAGGGAATAGGGGATTTGGGGTTGGGGATGAGAATGGGGGGTTGGGGATGGGGATTTGGGGTTGGGAATGGGGTTTTGGGACAGGGAATAGGGGATTTGGGACAGATTGGATTTGGGAGGTTTGGGGATGGGACGCCCATTGGATGGGCTGTGGGATTGTTGAGGTTACATGGGGGGGTTAGGAATAAGGGATTCTGGGGTTGGGTGAGTGGGGGGGGGGTGGGGTTTGGGCAGGGAATAGGGGATTTGGGAATGGGGCTGTGGTTGGGACCTAGCGGCACGGGGGGATTTGGGGTTGGATTTGGGGATTTGGGGTGACGCCCATCACGGCGGATGACGTCACACGCAGGGGGCGGGGCCAAGACCCTCGGCGCCCTGCAGTGGCCAGAAGTGGCACTGCCCGGTGCCACCAGCGCCACCGGTGCCACCCATTGTCCCCAAAGTGGCACTGCCCAGTGCCAACATTGTCCCCAAACTGGCACTGCCCGATGCCACCCATTGTCCCCAAACTGGCGCTGCCCGGTGCCAACCATTGTCCCCAAACTGGCACTGCCCGGTGCCACCCAGTGTCCCCAAACTGGCGCTGCCCGGTGCCACCCATTGTCCCCAAACTGGCGCTGCCCGGTGCCACCGGTGCCACCAACGGGACCTCGATCCCCATGGCCCGGAGGTGACACAGGGCCCGGAGAGGTGAATTTTGAGATTTCCTTGAATTTCAGATTCCAACCAATAAGGAGCGGGGTGGGCGTGGCCAGGTAATGAATATTCATGAGGCTGTTGGGTGATTCTGTGAATATGTAAATTTTTTCGGCAATAAAATCCCCAAATTTGGGGAGAGGAGCTCTGAGAATTTCGCACATTTGGGAGGTTCAATGGCCATTCCACTCCCTTTAATTAGTTTAATTCTTCTTGAATTCTTTAAAGAAAAAAAATTCTTAAAGTTTAATTTTTCTTCAATTCTTGAATTTTTTTCCTTTCCGTGCCTCAGTTTCCCCCCCGTTGGGTGTGACACCCCCAAACCAGGGAGGGATCCTCGGGCACCCCAAAGTGGGCACGGACCCCTGGGACCTTCCTCAAAATATCCCCAAAATATCCCCAAAAAATCCCCCAAAATACCCCAAAAATAATAGCCCAAAAAATCCGAAAAATATCTCCAAAAATATCCCCAAAAAATCCGAAAAATATCCCCAAAATACCCCCAAAAATCCCCCAAAATACCCCAAAAATATCCCCAAAATTACCCAAAAATATCCCCAAAATATCCCAA
Organism: Camarhynchus parvulus; assembly: GCF_901933205.1. Classification (NCBI taxonomy): domain Eukaryota; kingdom Metazoa; phylum Chordata; class Aves; order Passeriformes; family Thraupidae; genus Camarhynchus; species Camarhynchus parvulus. The sequence goes on from NC_044598.1 coordinate 132,699, forward strand.
AATATCCCCCAAAATATCCCTAAAAACACCACAAAAATATCCCCAAAAATCCGAAAAATATCCCCAAAAATATCCCAAAAAATCTGAAAAATATCCCCAAAATATCCCAAAATACCCCAAAAATATCCCAAAAATATCCCAAAAATATCCCCCAAAATACCCCAAAAATAATATCCCCAAAAATCCGAAAAATATCTCCAAAAATATCCCCAAAAAATCCGAAAAATATCCCCAAAATACCCCAAAAATATCCCCAAAATATCCCCCAAAATATCCCCCAAAATATCCCTAAAAACACCGCAAAAATATCCCAAAAACATCCCCCAAAATACCCCAAAAACATCCCCAAAAATCCGAAAAACATCCCCAAAAATACCCCAATAAAAGCTGCTCCACTTTTAGGACTTCATGTGACAGAACTAAAAAAAAAAAAAACCACCAAAAAGTATTAAAAATAGAAAAATAAAAAGAGAAAAACACCAAATGTTTACCAAAACTTCCAGACTTTTTTTTCTTTTTAAAGGGATTTTTTTCCCTTTTTTTTCCTTATTTTTTTTTATTATTTTGAGGCGGATTTTCGCCATCTGGAGAATGAAAAGGCTCTGGCAGGGCCGGTGAAGTGTCAGCGAAAAGGCTTTAAAAATGTTGTTTTTATTATTATTTATGGGCTGGAACCCCAGAGAGGGGAAAGGAGCCAAAAAAAGGTTCAAAAATAGCTGGAAAAAGTAAAAAATAAAATAAAATAAAATAAAAAAAAAAAAAACAAGCGGGATGTTTTTTCCAGAAGCAGCTGAAAAGAAAATAAAATACCTTGGAAAAATATAAATATATTGAGGAGTTTTTGGGGGTTGGGGGTTTTTGGGGATCAGGAGGTTTTGGGATTGAGGATTTTTGGGATTTTTTTGGGATTTTGGGTGTTGGAGATTTTTGAGGATCAGGGATTTTGGGGTCAGGAATTTCTGGGATCGGAGTTTTTTGGGGTCAGAGATTTTGGGGATTGAGATTTTTTTGGGGTCGAGGATTTTTGGGGGCTGGGGATTTTTAGGATCAGGAATTTTTGGGGGTCGGGGATTTTTTGGGATTGGGGATATTTTGGGATTGCAGTTTTTGGGATTTGAGACTTTTGGGATTTTTGGGATTGGGGACTTTTGGGGTCAGGGATTTTTTGGGATTGGGGACTTTTGGGATTGGAGGTTTTGGGATCGGGGATTTTGGGGATTTTTGGGATTGGGGACTTTTGGGGTCGGGGATTTTTGGGACCGGGGATTTTTGGGATTGGAGTTTTTTGGGATTTTTGGGATTGGGGACTTTTGGAGTCAGGGTTTTTTTGGGATCAGGGATTTTTTGGGATTGGAGGTTTTGGGATAGGGATTTTTGGGGATGTTTTGGGAATCTTTGGGATTTTTGGGATTGGGGACTTTTGGGATTGGGGACTTTTGGGTATCTGGGAATCTGGGATTTTTGGGATTGGGGTTTTTTGGGGACTGGGGATTGGGATTGGGGTTTTTTGGGATGAAGGATTTTCCCGGCTCCCGGGCAGCAGCGCAGCGGCGCCTCTTGGCCAGACAGGCTGGAATTCCACAGCTGGAATTCCACAGCTGGATCGGCCGGGATGCTCGGGTTTGGGATCCCCAGAGGTTCCAATCTGGGGTTCCCAGGGATGCTCAGGTCCGGGATTTTTGATTTGGGGTCCCTGGGAATTCTCTGGATACCTCGGGATGAGCTGGTTTGGGGTGTCCAGGGATCCCCACAGGTTCCAATTCGGGATTCCCAAGGATTCCCAGATTTGGGGTTTCTAGAATGCTCCAATTCAGAACTCACAGGGATTCATCAATTTGGGGTCCCCAGGGATGCTCAGGTCCAGGATTCCCTGATTTGGGGGTTTCTGGAATGATCCAATTCGGGATTCCCAAGGATTCCCAGATTTGGGGTTTCTGGAATGATCCAATTTGGGATTCCCAGCGATTCCCGATTTGGGATTCCCAGGGATTCCCCGATTTGGGCTCCCCGGGGATGCTCGGGATCCCCTGGCAATGCCCGAGTTTGGGGTCCCCAGGAAAGCCCCGATCTGGGGTCTCTGCAGATGCTCTGGATCCCCGGGGACGCTCAGCTTTGGGATCCTCTGCTTTGGGGTCCCGGGGATGGGGCTTGGAAAAGGGATCCCAAATCCTTCCCTTCCCCTTTTCACCCCCTGTTCCCTCTCATCCTGTTTTATTTTTGGGGTGGATTTCTCTCTATTTAGGGCCTTTCCAGCTGCTTCCTTTTATCCTCTTCATTCAGAGCCTGTCATTACATTTTCCATTCTTTCAAAGAAATAAATTTAAAAAAAAACCCAAAAAACAAAAACCCAAAACAAAAGCAGCTTCCCAGGGGCCTTTCCAGCTCTTTATTCCCGGAGGTGAGGGGTAGAATATCCCAAAATATCCCCCAAAAATTAAAAAAAAATAAAATCCCAAATCCACTCCCGCTTCCCTGTGGGGTTTTTAGGGTTTTTTGGGATGCGTAGGAGAGGGGGGAATATCCCAAAAAAAAATCCTCTCTGAGATCCCGACGTGCTGGCACATCCTTTTCCCATTTTTATTTTTGGGATCTGGCCATCCCAAATTGCTGGGGCGGGCCGGGAGCTGCCGGCTCCGGGCTCCCGTTCCCTCTTGGAATGGGGCCGGGAATGGGGAAAGGAAGTTTTTTCGGGTTTTTTTCTGAGTTTTTCTCACCCTGTTTTTCCTCCTCTCCCGGGATATTCCCAGCCCTGCTCCCGCCTCCCCAGACCCTCCCGGGTTAAATCCGCCTCTGGGGCCACCCCAAAATCCACGGCCCGGCCCTTTCGGGGCATCCTCGCTCCATCCCCGTCCACATTCCATGAAAAAAAGCGGGAAAATTGAGGGGGTTTGACCCAAAAGCTGCAAAAATCCCCCATCCCACAGATTGGTGTCCCCGGGATTGGGGGGTCACCCCTTCTGTCCCTCTTTTTTATTTTTGCCATTTCCCCCCTTTTTTTTCCCCACTTTTTTCTCTTTTCCCCTCCATTTTTTTCTCCCAATTTTCCCCCATTTTTCCCTTTCCCCCCCGTTTTTTCCTCCAATTTTCCCCCTTTTTTTTTTGCCTTTTCCCTTCCCTTTTTCCTTCCCGGCTCCAGGAATTGTGGCAGGAGCCGTTTCCATCTGCCTTGGCCCAAGCCGGAATTCCCACATGGAATTCCCACATTCCCACATGGAATTCCTGCAGGATCTCAGATCCTAGGATTCCCACATGGAATTCCTGCATTTCCACGTGGAATTCCCAAATTCCCACATGGAATTCCCACATTCTCACATAGAATTCCCACAGGATCTCAGATCCTAGGATTCCCACATGGAATTCCCACATTCCCACATGGAATTCCTGCAGGATCCCGGATTCCCACATGGACATTCCCACATGGAATTCCCACATGGAATTCCTGCATTCCCACATTCCCGCAGGATCCCGGCCCCGTCCTGGGGAGGGGACCTGGAACCCGGTGGGGACAATTCCTGGAACGCAGGGGAAATCAGGATCCGGGGAAAAACGGGACCTAGGATAGGGGAAATCCAGGACAAGGAGAATCCAGGATAGGGGAAATCCAGGATAGGGAAAATCCGGAATAAGGAGAACCCAGGATGGGGAAAATCCAGGATAAGGAGAACCTAGGATAGGGCAAAAACAGGATAAGGAGAATCCAAGATAGGAAAAATGCAGGATAAGGAGAATCCAGGGAAAAACAACACCCAGGATAGGGAAAAACAGGATAAGGAGAATCCCGGACAGGGAAAAAGAATCCAGGATAGGGGAAAGTCCAGGACAAGGAGAACCCAGGGAAAAACAACACCGAGCACAGGGAGAAGCCAGGACAGGGAGCAGCCAGATTTTGGGAAGGAGGGCTTGGAACGACACCTCGCCACGGAGTCTCAGCATTCCAGGTGCCTCCTCCCTGCGCCTCCCCATCCGCCCGCGCTGGGATCGCATCCCGGCGGGACCGCGCCGGGACAGCGGCGGGGCCGCGATTTGGCCGCTGCTCGGGCCAAGGAACCCCCCCGGGGGCCCCCGCGCCCCCCTTTTGATGCCGCATCCAGCGAGAAGGGTGGAAAAAAAAAAAGGGTGGAAAAATGCCGCGCCGCGGCCAGGGCGGCTTGGAGAAGGGAAATGTTGTCCCGGGTTTGGCCCCATAAACGCCGCTTGTTCCATTACAGCATCCGCGCCTGGGCCGGCGGGGAGCGGCGGGGAAAGGTGCGGGGGGGGACACCCAAAAATAACCGCGCTGGGGACACCCAGGTGGCAGCAGGACAGAGCCACCCCGCGCCCCGCCCTGCGCGGGTCACGGCGGGGGTGCCCGGCCGGTGGCTTGGCACACGGCGGTGCCAGCGGGGGCTCCGGGTGCGTCCCCCCCGCCCCGCCGCGGCTGCCACGTCCCGCTGGCCGCGGGGAGCTGGCACCGGGCCCCCCCCGCCGCCGCCAGCCCGGCTGAGCCCGGCCCAAGGCAAACAGCAGCGGCCGGGCCGGTGCTACCGAACGGGGGCAGGGGCTGGGGACAACGGGGACACTCGGGGACACGCGGGGGACACGCGGGGACACGCGGGGACACGCTGGGGACAACGGGGACACGCGGGGGACACGCGGGGGACACGAGGGGACACTCGGAGCCGCCCCCCCCACCCGTCCCGGAGAAGCCCAGCAGCCAGGCGGGTGTAGAAGAATTGTATATTTTTTAATAAATAATGTACAAATCCGCCCGAATCCGGGCCGGCGCGCTGGCCGAGGTGTCGCGGGGGTGGCACCGACACCACCCGGGTGGGGGTGGCTCGGCAGGGAGGGAGTTTTATCCGCGTTATCCTTGGGGTTTCCTCCCCAAAATATCCCTGGTTTGTGGGATTCGGGGATGAAAGCAGCGCCCCAGCTCCCGGCGCGGGCACACCGGGGCTGCACCGGCGGCACCGGGCAAAGCACCGGGCGGGGACCCCCTTGCCATGCCCGCCCCTGCCCCGCTTTGCCCCCAGCCCGTCTTTTATTCCTTTTATTTCCATCCCGTCCGCGGGGCCGCCAGCGCGGGGCTGAGCACCAAGAGGAGGCAGCGACAGCACCGGGGGGGTGGCGGGACCCCCTCCCCAAATCCCCGCCGTCCCCCGCCCCCCGTGCCCCGCTCCGCGGGTCCCCCCAACCCTCCTGGCGTTATAAATGAGCGCGGCCAAAAGCGACGGGGATAGGAGGCGACAAAGCAGAGCCGGGGAGGGGACGCGGAGGGGCCTCAGGGCTGTCCCCGCGGCCGGCCCGGTCTCCGCTGGCTGCTGGCGGTCCGGGGGGCGGCCGCGGGCCCGGAGGCGAAGTCCATGACCTCGGGGGGAGCGCGGCGCAGCTCGGAGCTCCCCATCTCCCTGCGGATCTCGGCCAGCGCCTCGGCCGGGGCGCTCAGCAGGCGCTGGAAGAGGCTCTCCCTGCCCGGCGGCCGCTCCTGGCACTCGAAGGTGACGGCCGTGCCCTCGCCCGCCCGCATCTCCCTCGAGAAGCCGTCCGAGGTGCCCGCGAAGCAGCGGCCGATGGCGATCTCCTTGGCCAGCCGCGGGTTCTGGTCCGTCACGGTGTAGATGCCGTAGTTGTGGCCCAGCGGGTCCAGCGGGGCCAGCATGGAGAAGGCCCCGGTGTGGTTGTTGTCGGCCAGCGGCGGGTGGCGGCTCAGGTAGTCCCGCAGGAGCCCGTTGATGGCCGTGCGGCGGCAGCTGCCCTGGGGCACCACGGACACCAGGGTCCTGTCGGCCAGGCTCTGGTCGAAGAGCATCCCGCCGCACTTGAACTCCACGCAGGCGCCCGAGGTGTTGTCCAGCAGCGGGTCCCGCACGCTCCGGCTGTCCCGCAGCCCGTAGAGCTGGCCCCGCGTGCGGGGGTGGCTGCCCCCGACGTTCCTGGACCTCACCATGTACTCCTGCGGCCCCCGCAGCTGCACCTTGATGTAGCACGCCCGGAACTCCTGCGGGTTGGGCCACCACGCCAGGTAGTCGCCGGTCCAGGAGGTGACGTCGCTCTCCTTGAAGGGCACCACGTTGTACTCGTACCTGTCCACCTCCACGCGGTAGAAGCGCAGGTGGTTGGCGCTCACCGGCGCCTCCTCGCACTCCCGCAGGCTCCGGTAGGAGTAGACGGGGCCGTTGTTCTCGTCCACGTTGTTGGGGTCGGGCTTGGCCACGTTGATCTGGAACGCCGTCTTCTTCAGCGCCGCGTCCTCGTGGTCCGAGCGGCGGTAGCCCAGCTTGCCCAGGTAGGGCTGCGCCACCCCCACGGCGTTGGGGTTCAGCTTGGGGCTGGAGGCCACGGCTTCCAGCTCCTCCCCGCCCAGCGTGGCCGTCACCAGGGCCGTGTAGGCGTCGGGGCGCCGGGCGTCGCAGAAGGCGGGCAGGCAGGCGCCGTTGGGGCCGGTGACGGCGCTGTCGAAGCGGCCCCAGGCCCTCGGGTTGCTGGGGAAGCCGGGCTGCGGCTCCAGGTTGATGAGGCTGACCACCACCCCTTCCAGCTGCTCGTAGGGGTTGAACTTCTCGTTGCTGTAGGCCCTGACCTTGACGAAGCAGCGGCGATCCTCGGGCACGTCCAGGTTGAAGAGGCGCCGCTCGCGGATCTCCAGGTTGCCCACCAGGAATGTTCTCTCCTCCCTCTTCCTCCGGCCACCACCACCGGCCGGCCTCAGCACCGCCTCCTCCTCCCACAGGCCGCTCTCGGGGTTCAAGGACCACAGCTTCATCTTCTGCACGTGCTCGGCCATCCACACCTGCCCCGCGTCCATCCTCACCTGCACGGGCCCCGCCTGCAGCGCCGCGCCGCTCTCGCCCTCGCGGAAATCCACGGCGAACATGCCGTAGGTGCGCAGGGGCACGATCTCCCCGTCGGCGTTGGCGAAGCTCAGGTCGCTGGAGGCGGCGCTGGCCGTGCCCACGTCCCTGGGGTCCACGAAGGTGACGCTGGCCTTGACGGTGCCGTTGAAAACCTCCCCGGACGGCCGCAGGAAGGCTCCGGCCGGCAGCACCAGCTCCCCGACGGGCTCCCGGCCGCCGGCCTCGCCCAGGGGGATGGCGTTGCTCCTCCCTCCGTCCAGCTCCACCGGCTCCTTCTTGCGCAGCATCTTCACCTCCTGGTACACGGCTCCTCCGCTCGGGTCGAAGGGCAGCACCTTGACGGCGTCCACCAAGCGCTGCTGGCCGTCCCCGACGAAGCGAGTGACCAGGCGCTGCGTGTCGGGTGGCACCTCGATGGTGAAGGAGCCCTGGTAGCCGGTGAAGCCCACCTTCCTGCCCCCGAGGAAGATGTGGCCGAAGCGCAGCGGCTCCCCGGTGTCGGCCGCCGTCACCCGGCCCTGCACCAGCACCCGGGGCTGCGCGCAGGGCCCGCAGCCGCACTCGGCCACCACCTTGAGGGGCAGCACGGAGCCGGCACACGGCACCTGCCGCAGCTCCATCCTCCGCACCCCGCAGCAGAGCCCCGACTCCCGCCCGCAGCCCGAGGGCTCGGCGGGGCCGCCCGGGCACGGCGAGGCCGGGCAGCGCCCCACGTTGTAGTAGCGGGAGCCGCTGGCGTCCTGCGGGCACTCGCTGGGCAGCTCCACCAGGCTGGGCTCCGGCTCCGCCCTGCAGCTCTGCTGGCCCGGGGCTGGGGGCACGGAGGGGAGGGGGCATTAGAGGGGTCAGCGGGGGTCTGGCCAGCCCGGAGGGGCCCCCCGTGCGCGCTCACCCAGCACGGTGAGCTGCGCGGGCGCCGAGCGGATGGCGCCCGCCTCGGAGCTGGCTTTGCAGTGGTAGGTGCCAGCCTGCTCCGGCGCCAGCCCCCGCAGCGCCAGGCGGCCGCTGCTGCGCTCCGCTGTGCCCTCCAGCAGCGTCCCGTTGTGGTACCTGCGGGGACAGCCCACAGGCGACAGGCGGCAGGCTCAGTGGGGACACTGCCACCCCCGCCGTGCCCGCTGTGCCCGCCGTGCCAACTCACCAGTGATATTTCTGGGGCGCGGGGGTGCCCGAGGCTTTGCAGCAGAAGGTCACGTCCTGCCCGGCCTCCCGCACCCTGGCCGCGGGCTGCAGCACCATGTAGGGCTTCTCTGCAGAGGGCGAGAGGGGCAGCGGGCCCATGGGCACCCCGGTTCGCCCCCAGGGGTGCCCCCAAACCCCCCCCGCCTTCTCACCGAGCCGCCGCAGCCTCAGGTGCGCCTCGGCCAGGCCCGAGCCGTTGGTGACGATGGGTGCCAGCCCCGGGGCGAAGCCGTCGCGGTGCGCGCTGAGGTTGGCGGCGGGGCCCGGGCACAGCCCCGAGGCCGTGAAGCGCCCCCGGGCATCGCTGCGGGCCAGCAGCACCGGCGGGCGGCCCTCCAGGTACACGCGGGCCCCCGGCAGCGCCAGCCCCGCCGCTGTCACCACCGTGCCCCGCAGCGTGTGCCCGGGGCAGCCCGCGGGGGGCTCCGAGCCCGTGGGCAGCGGGGGCACCGCCGAGGGGGCACCGCTGGGGTTACCTGGGCACGGGGACGGGTGACATTTCTGCGCCTCGGTGGCACGGCCGGGACACGGCGGGTTCTTGGCCGTGCGGCAGCTCCGGCGCCGGACGCGCGTCCCCGGGCGGCCGCAGCTGCGGGAGCACGGACCCCAAGCGCCCCAGTCCGTCCAGGCGGGCTCTGAGGGGACATTCCCGGTGGGAACGGTCACCGTGTGACCCGTGCGGTCACCCCCGGGTCACAGCCGCGGCAGAGCAGCCAGAGGTGGCACCGGGGGGAATTTCACAGCTGCTCGTGCTGTGGGGGCTGAGAGGGGGATTCGGGTCCTTGGAGAGATCCCTGTCCTTGTCACACCCCGGTGCCACCTCAGGGCCACCTCCAGGAGCCGCTGTGAGGCCACCCCCGGCAGCAGCTGGGGACAGGCGGGATCCAGGTGCCAGTGCCACCGCGGTGCTCAGGTGCCACCTGCACCCCGTGTCCCCTCCCCTGCAGCACCCAGCGACAGGTGGTGGCACTGCGGGGTTCAGGTGCCACCCCTGCCCCGTGTCCCCTCCCCACAGCACCCAGCCAGGTGGCACCACGGGGTCTGGGGGTCCTTACCTGCCACCCTCACCCCGTGTCCCCTTCCCAGCTTCACCTGGGGACAGGTGGGGCTCAGGTGCCACCTGTACCCCGTGTCCCCTCCCCTGCCGCCCCCGGGGAGCGGCGGCGGCACCGCGGGCTCAGGGCCGTACCTGGGCAGGGCCCGGCGCTGCAGGGCCGCCGCTCGGTGCCTTTGCCGCGGCAGCGGAGCTCCCGGAGCGGGGCCGGGCTGCGGGCGCTGCCGCAGCGGCGGGAGCGGCTCTGCGTGCCCCGGGTGCCGCAGGCGCTGCGCGAGCAGGGGCTCCACGGGGACCAGTGCGACCAGTACACGTGGTCTGCGGGATGCTGGGGGTCACTGGGGGCCGCACGGGCCGGAGGCGGCAGCCAAGGGGTTAAAGGGGGAAGAAACGCCCCCCCGTCCCACAGCCCAGGTGGGATTCAGGTGGGACGCGGGTGAAATAGAGGTGGGATAGAGGTGAGGTGAAGGTGAGGCACAGGTGTGCCCCAGGTGTGACAGAGGCGACACACAGCTGTGTCAGCTGCCCCCAAGTGTGCCAAGTGCCCCCCAGGTACCTCAGGTGTGCCCCCCCAGGTGCCCAGGTGTGCCCCAGGTGTCCCGGCTCACCCAGCAGGCACAGGAAGCGCACGTGGTAGTTGGCACAGGCACTGCCCCCAGCTGTCCCTGCTGCCCCCCAGGTACCCCAGGTGCGCGCAGGTGTGCCCCCAGGTAGCCCCCAGGTACCCCAGGTGTGCCCAGGTGTGCCCCCAGTTAGCCCCCAGGTACCCCAGGTGTGCCCCCAGGTACCCCAGGTGTGCCCCCAGGTGCCCAGGTGTGCCCCAGGTGTGCCCAGGTGTGCCCAGGTGTGCCCTCAGGTACCCCAGGTGTGCCCCAGGTACCCCAGGTGTGCCCCAGGTACCCCCAGCTCACCCAGCGGGCACAGGAAGCGCACGTGGTAGTTGGCACAGGCGGTGCCCGCCGGCTGCTCGCGGTGCAGGCAGCGGAAGCCGCTGCTCGGGGCTGGCACGCACCACCTGTCCCAGGGCCTCGGGCAGGTGCCACTCGGTGCTGCGCGCCTGGATGGCCACGGGCCGGGCGCACACGCGATCCCCGTAGTAGAACCTGATGGCCGCCAGGCTCTCGTGGTCACCGTCACCGCCCGGGTGGTCGATGTTGAACCACGAGGTCCAGGCGGCGCCTTTGCCTGAGGGGGACGCGGGGACGGCTTGGGGACAATTGGGGATGGGTTGGGGACAGCTTGGGGACAGCTTGGGGATGGTTGGGGACAATTGGGGATGGTTGGGGACAGCTTGGGGACAGCTTGGGGTAGTTGGGGGTGGGTTGGGCATGGATGGGGATGGTTGGGGACAGCTTAGGGACAGTTTGGGGACATCTTGGGATGGTTGGGGATGGGTTGGGGACAGGTTGGAGATGGTTGGGGCAGCTTGGGGACAGCTTGGGGATGGGTTGGGATGGCTGGGGATGGGCTGGGGACAGCCTGGGGACACGGAGGGCAGGGGTGTGGGGATGGCCAATGGGGCAGCCAGAGGGACACGGGGTGGGGGCTGTGGGGACATGGAGAGGGGACAGGTGTGACCCCACACGTGTCACCACCGAGGGCCAGGCAGGGGGTGGCATGAGGTGGGCACTGTCCCCAGGCCCAAGGGAATGGCACGGCGGTCACCAGCAGTGTCCCGTGGGGGTGGCACAGGGCGGGCAGTTCCCCTGGGGACACTGAGGGGACACGGTGGCCCTCGGGGTGGCCTCACCTGCCGTGCCCAGGTCCAGCTCCTCCAGGTCAGGGGCGGCTTTCCAGGGCTTCCCGCCCGTGCCAGTCTTGCCCGGCTCCGACTCGTTCTCCAGCGGCTCTGGGGACACAGGGGTGGCACTGCCACCTTCCCAGGCTCCCAGACCCGCCCTGTCCCCGTCCCCATCCCCGTCCCTGTCCCTGTCCCCGTCCCCGTCCCCGTCCCTGTCCCCGTCCCTGTCCCTGTCCCCATCCCCCATCCCCATCCCTGTCCCTGTCCCTATCACTGTCCCCGTCCCTGTCCCCGTCCCCTGCCCCCTGTCCCTGCCCCCCTGTCCCTGTCCCCATCCCTGTCCCTGTCCCTGTCCCTGTCCCCCCTTCCCTGTCCCTGTCCCGCCCCATCCCTGTCCCTGTCCCCCCCTGTCCCTGCCCTGTCCCGTCCCTTCCCTGTCCCTGTCCTGAACTCCTGTCCCTGTCCCCCCTGTCCCCTGTCCCCATCCCTGTCCCCATCCCTGTCCCAGTCCCGCCCCTCTCCCTTGGTCCCTGTGTCCCTGTCCCCATCCCTGTCCTCCCCATCCCCGTTGTCCCTGTCCCTGTCCTGTCCCTGTCCCTGTCCCTGTGCTGTCCCTGTCCCCGTCCCTGTTGTCCCCATCCCTGTCCCTGTCCCCATCCCCGTCCCCTCCCTGTCCCTCCAGTGCCGCCATCCCGGGAAGGACAAACTCCCCGATCCCCATCCACCCCTCCCCCTTGGCAGGTGCCAGTGGTCCCACCCCCTCCCCGCCCCTCCCCTCTGGGAATCCCAAAATTCCGGGGGCACAAAAACCCCGAACCCCGAACCCGGAACTGCTGACCCCAAATCCCCAAACACCAAATCCCCAAACCTCCAAACCTCCAAACCCTAAACCCGAAATTGCTGACCCTGAAATCCCCCAAACCCCAAATCCCCAAACCTGAAACTGCTGACCCCAATTCCCGAAACCCCAAACACCAAATCCCCAAACCTCCAAACCCAAACCCCAGCTCCCAACTCCCAAACCTGAAACTGCCAACCCCAAATCTCGAAACCCCAAACCCCAAACTTCCAAACCCAAATCCAAACCCCAGCTCCCAACTCCCAAACCTGAAGCTGCCGACCCCAAATCCCGAAACCCCAAGCCCCAAATCCCCAAATCCCCAAATCCCTAAACCCCAAACCCCAAACCCCAAAACCACAAATCCATAAGCCCCAAACCCCAAATCCCAAATCCCCAAATCCCCAAATCCCAAACCCCAAAACCCCAAACCCCAAACCCAAATCCCCAAACCCCAAACCCCCAACCCCAAACCCCAAAACCCCAAACCCCAAACCCCAAACCCCCAAACACCAAACCCCAAATCCCCAAATCCCCAAATCCCCAAATCCCCCAAATCCCCAAACCCCCAACCCCCCAAATCCCCAAACCCCCTTACCTGCCACCCTGGCAGCGTATGAGGCTCCCAGCACCGCCAGCACCACCAGCACCCGTGCCACGTGTGCCATCCGTGCCATGTGTGCCATCTGTACCACCCGTGCCATCTGTGCCAGCCGTGCCAGCTGTACCATCTGTGCTGGTCGTGCCATCTGTGCCATCTGTGCCAGCTGTGCTGGTCGTGCCAGCTGTGCCAGCCACTCCACCCGTGCCAGCTGTGCCAGCTGTGTCACTGGTGCCACCGGTGCCACCCGTTCCACCCGTTCCACCCGTGCCAGCCGTGCCAGCTGTGCCACCCGTTCCACCCGTGCCACCCGTGCCACCCGTGCCAGCCGTGCCACCCGTTCCACCCGTGCCACCCGTGCCACCCGTGCCAGCCGTGCCAGCCGTGCCAGCCGTGCCAGGGCCGCTCCGGGCGCGAGTGCGGCCGCTCCGGGCCCGGCGCCGCTTTTATCGGGAGCGGAGCCCGCCCGGGGCAGCGCCGCCGCCGCTCGGGCTCAGCTGCGAAAATTGGCGGAGGGATGAGCCGGGGAATGCGGCGGGAGGGAGGGGAGAGGAAATAAAAATACTCGGGGAAATGAAAAAATAAAAAGTGCGGGAAAAAAAAAAATATATAAAATGCACACAGGGGAAAAAAAAATAAAAATACCGGGGAGATGAATAGGCGGGGAAGTAAAATGCGGGGGTAATAAAATATGGGGGGGATGTGGGGGAAATTAAAATGTGGGGGAAAAAATATGGGGGGAAAAATATGGGGGAAATAAAAATGTGGGGGGAAATATGGGGGAAATTAAAATGTGGGGGAAATAAAAATATGGGGGAAATGAAATATGGGGGGAATAAAATATGGGGGGAAATGTGGGGAAATTAAAATATGGGGGGAAAATATGGGGGAAATAAAAATGTGGGGGAAATAAGAATATGGGGGAAATTAAAATATGGGGGGGGAAATATGGGGGAAATTAAAATATGGGGGAATAAAATATGGGGAAATAAAAATATGGGGGAAAGAAAAATATGGGGAAAGTAAAAATACAGGGAAAATAAAAAGTAAAAGCTACAGGGAAAATAAAGATGGAGGGAAAATAAAAATACAGGACAAATAAAAATAGAGGGAAAAATAAAGATTAGGAAAAATAAAAATGGAGGAAAAAAATAAAGATAGAGGAGAAGTAAAAATAGAGGGCAAAGAAAAATACGGGAAAAATAAAAACTAAAAAACGACAGGACAAATGAAAAAATACAGGACCAAATAAAAAACTGAAAACCACGGGGGGAACTGGAGGGCACTGGGGGGCACTGGGGGCACTGGGGGGCACTGGGGGGCACTGGGGGCATTTGGGGGGCACTGGGGGGACTTGGGGGGCACTGGGGGCACTGGGGGCACTGGGGGCACTGGGGGGCACTGGGGGGCATTTGGGGGGCACTGGGGGCACTTGGGGGGCACTGGGGCACTGGGGGGGCACTGGGGGGAACTGGGGGGCACTGGGGGGTTTGGGGGCACTGGGGGAACTGGGGGGCACTGGGGGCACTGGGGGGGGCACTGGGGGCATTTGGGGGCACTGGGGGCACTGGGGGGGGCACTGGGGGGGGCACTGGGGGGGATTTGGGGGGCACTGGGGGGAACTGGGGGGCACTGGGGGCACTGGGGGGATTTGGGGGGCACTGGGGGGCACTGGGGGGCACTGGGGGATTTGGGGGGCACTGGGGGCATTTGGGGGGCACTGGGGGCACTGGGGGGCACTGGGGGGCACTGGGGGGCACTGGGGGGATTTGGGGGGCACTGGGGGCATTTGGGGGGCACTGGAGGGCACTGGGGGCATTTGGGGGGCACTGGGGGGCACTGGGGGGATTTGGGATGAACGCGGAACCCCCGACCCAAATCCTCCCCCCGACCCAAATTCCCTCTCGTCCCCTTTGAACCCCAAATCCGCCCCCAAAATCGGGGGCTTGGCTCTGGTCTGGGGGCACCGGGAGGGCACCGGGGGCACCGGGGATCCGGGATCAGCGCGGAAATCCCGGCGCATTCCCGGCATTCCGGCGGCTCCGGAGCCCCGGCCTGGGGCACTGGGGACACACTGGGACACACTGGGGCACACTGGGACACACTGGGACACACTGGGACAGTCCCCAGGGGGGGCTCGTCACCCTCAGGGACATCCCCGTGGTTCCCGGGTCCTTTCCGTGGGGTTTTGGTGCCATTTTGGTGCCGTTTTGGGGGATTTTTGTGGGATTTTTGTGCCATTTTGGTGACATTTTAGGGGATTTTTGTGGGATTTTTGCAGCGTTTTGCTGACATTTTGGTGGCTTCTTCGTGACATTTTGGTGGTGTTTTGGGGCCATTTTGCTGGCATTTTGGTGGCATTTTGGTGACATTTCGGGGGATTTTTCTGGGATTTTGGTGGATTTTGGTGGGATTTTTGCGGCGTTTTGGTGACATTTTGGTGCCATTTTCGTGACATTCTGGTGGCGTTTTGGGGGGATTTTTGTGGGATTTTGGTGACATTCTGGTGCAATATTGGGGGATTTTTGTGGGATTTTTGGGGTGTTTTGGTGACATTTCGGCGACATTTTTTTGGTGACATTTTGGGTGACATTTTGTGGTATTTTTGTGGGATTTTGGTGACATTTTTGTGCCATTTTGGCGCCATTTCGGTGCCATTCCAGCCCCGCGGGACGCCGTGGCTGGCTGCCAGGGGAGGTGACAGCCGTGTCCCCAGCAGCGGGGTGGTGGCACTGCCAGGTCCCCAGCCCGAGCGTCCCCTCTGTCCCCATCTGGAGCAGCCCCCGCTGAGGGACACCGGCCCCGGATTTTGGGGGTCCCAGGGCCACCACCGGGGTTTTTTGGGGTCACAGAGCCACCAGCAGGGTTCCTTTGTGGTCACAGGAGTTTATTTGAGGTCCCAGGGTCACCAGCAGGGATTTATTTGGGGTCACAGGAGTTTTTTGGGGTCCCAGAGGATTTTTGAGGTCACAGGGCTTTATTTGGGGTCTCAGGGGTTTTTGGGGTCCCAGGGTTTTCAGGTTCCCAGAAGTTTTTGGGGTCACAGAGCCAGCAGCAGGGATTTATTTGGGGTCCCAGGGGGTTTTTGGAGTGCCAGAGGATTTTGGGGGTCCCAGGGCTTTATTTGGGGTCCTGGGGGCTTTATTTGGGGTCACAGGAGTTTCTTTGGGGTCCCAGGGATTTATTTGGGGTCACGGGGCTTTATTTGGGGTCCCGGGGGTGGTTTTGGGGTCCCAGGGATTTATTTGGGGTCCCGGGGGTGTTTTTGGGGTCACAGGGGTTAATTTGGGGTCACAGGGGTTAATTTGGGGTCACAGGGCCACCACGCAGTCGCTGCCCGGGTACTCGGGGGGGCTGAGCCCGAATTTCCTGCGCAGCTCCTCGGGCACGAAGCGCCCGGCCAGGAAATGTCGCCGTCCCCGGAAGCGCCGCGCCGCCTCCTTGGGCGCCGCCAGCGACACCAGCACGTCCGGGCTGATGTCACCGCTGCCACCGAGCGCGCCGGCCACCCAGCCTGGCCCGGGCAGGGGACAGCGGTCACGGGGACGGCGGGGACAGCGGGGACAGCGGGGACAGCGGGGACACGGGGGACAGTGGCACAGGGGACACGGGGGGACACGGGGAGCAGCCAAGGGGACACAAGTACACCTGAGGGGACACAGGGGACACTGCCAACACCTGAGGGGACACGGGGGGTACCTGGGGAGCACTGAGGGGACACAGGGGACACCTGAGAAGACACTGGGAGCACCCAAGGGGACACGGGGGGCACTCGAGGGGACACGGGGAGCACCTGGAGGGACATGGGGAGCACCTGGGGGGACACAGGCAATACTGAGGAGACTCAGAGGACACCCAAGGGGACACTGCCAGCACCTGAGGGGACATGGGGAGCACCTGGGGAGCACTGAGGGGACACAGGGGACACCCGAGGGGACACGGGGGACACTCGAATGGACATGGGCACCACCTGAGGGGACACAGGGGACACCCAAGGGGACGCCGCCAGCACCCAAGGGGACATGTGGAGCACTGAGGGGACACGGGGGACACCTGAGGGGACACGGGGAGCACCCGGGGGGACATGGGGGGCACCCGGGGGGACATGGGGGGCACCCAAGGGGACACAAGGTACACCTGAGGGGACACCGGGGACACCGCCAGCACCTGAGGGGACACTGGGAGCACCCGGGAGGCACCTGAGGGGACACGGGGGACACCTGAGGGGACACAGGCAATACTGAGAGGACACAGGGGACACAGGGGACAGCGCCAGCACCTGAGGGGACGTCCAGGCTGACGATGGGGATGCGGACGTGCCTGAGGGTGGCCAGGATGGCGGCGCAGGGCTCCGTCCCCTCCGTGCCCGGCGTCCCCTCGGCTCCCAGCACCGCGTCCACCACGGCGTTGTAGGCGTCGTCGATGAGCTGCACCTGCGGGCGACAGCGACACCCGCCGTGTCCCCGCGTCACCCCCGGCCGCGCCAACCAAATAAAAAATAAAAATAAAATAAATCCTTCCCCCCCCGCCAAGCGGAGCGGCGAGGGAGGGGCCGCGAATTTTGGGTCAAATTCCTCCGTTCCCAGCGCCGAGAGGTTCCAAAAATAACAGAGCCGGTGGCCGCGGGCAGCGGCCGCTGGATTTTCTGGATTTTCTGGATTTTCTGGCATTGCCGGGATCCCGGCAGCGCCGGCGAGGGGAGAGGGGGAAAGGGAGGGAGGAAATCAGAGCTGGGGGGGTCAGGGGGGTCAGGGGGTTCGGGGAGGGGGAAAGGGAAGGAAAAGAGGGGTAAAAATGGGGATTTGGGGGGTTTGGGGAGGGTCGCGGGGGTTTGGGGAGGTTTGAGGGATTTTGGGGTTTGGGGAGGGGAAACGGGGAGGAGAAGGGGGAAAAATGGGGGGATTTGGGGGGTTCACAGGGGGAAAGGGGAGGAGAAGGGGATAAGTGAGGGGATTTGGGGTTTGGAGAGGGAAGAGGGGAAGAAAAAAGGGGATAAGCAGTGGGATTTGGGGGATTTGGGGGATTTGGGATTTGGGGAGGGGAAAAGGGAAGAAAAAGGGGGATAAGCAGTGGGATTTGGGGGTTCACAGGGGGAAAAGGGAAGGAGAAGGGGATAAGCAGGGGGGTTTGGGGGATTTAGGGTTTGGAGTGAGAAAAAGGGAAGAGAAAGGGGAATAAGCAGGGGGATTTGGGGGATATCAAGGGAGGGGGAAAAGGGGAGGAGAAGGAGGATAACCAGGGGGATTTGGGGGTTCATGGGAGGAACAGGGGAGGATAAGAGGGGGGTCTGGGGCTGGGGTCACCTCGGTGGGCAGGTAGGACAGGAAGGGGATGTCCATCTTCTCGCACTGCGTGGTGAAGTCGCGGTGCAGCGGGTCCGGGGAGCGCTTGGGGTAGAAGATGGTGGGCTCGTAATCCTGCGGGGAAAAACGGAGCCCTGGAGCCGGGGGGGGCTCGGGAGGAAGGCCGGGGGCAGGAGGAGGAGGGCGGGGGCAGAGGTACCCACAAAGCTGCGCAGGTGGCGGGCGCACACCAGCCCCACGGCCCCGTTCTGCGCCGGCCCGCACGCCACCAGCAGCGTGGGCTGCCTGCGCCGCAGGGAGCGCAGCGGGAACGCCTGCGGGGACAGCGACGGGGACAGCGTCACACACAGACAGGGACAGCGACAGGGACAGCGGGGACAATGTCACACCCGGGACAGCGACAGGGACAGTGTCACACCCAGACAGGGACAGCGACGGGGACAGCGTCACACACAGACAGGGACAGCGACAGGGACAGCAGGGACAGTGGGGACAGCGTCACACTGAGGGGACAGGGACAGGGACAGCAGGGACAGTGGGGACAGTGTCACACTGAGGGGACAAGGACAGTGTCACACCGGGACAGGGACAGGGACAGTGGGGACAGCGGCGACACGGTCACACCGAGGGGACAGGGACAGCGAGGGGACAGGGACAGGGACAGTGAGGGGACAGGGACAGTGGGGACAGCATCACACACAGACAGGGACAGGGACAGCGGGGACACTGTCACACCAGGGTGTGGCACTGTCACACAGTGGGGTGGCCCTGTCACACGGCACCCAGTGAGGGATGGAGGTGGCACATGGAGCAGGACGGGGATGGGATGGGATGGGATGGGATGGGATGGGATGGGATGGGATGGGGTGGCACGGCATGGGATGGGGTGGCACGGCACGGCACAGCACGGCACGGCACGGCACGGCAGGACATCCACAGCGGGACTTGGGCAGCACTCACAGTGGGATGGAACAGGGCCCGCTGTGGGATGAAGACGATGCCTGTACTGAGGTGAGGACGGTGCCCGTGGGGGAAGTCTGAGGTGGGCTCAGGGAGACGCCCGGGGTGGGATGGGGAAGGTGCCCCAGGTGGGATCGGGGTGATGCCCATGGCACCATCGGGGTGATGCCCACAGCAGGACCAGGATGATGGCCGTGGTACCCTCAGGGTGATGCCCACGGTGAGACCAAGGTGATGCCCATGGTATGGTCAGGGCAATGCCCATGGTATGGTCAGGGCGATGCCCTGGCTGGGATGGGGATGATGCCCGTGGTGCCCCCGGGGCGATGCCCACAGCGGATCAGGGGGATGCCCCGGGCCGGGCCGTGCCCGCAGCCCCCCCGGCCCCGTCCCGCCCGCTGCACATTCCAGGATGGCTCGGGCAGGGAGGGACGGACAGACGGAGGGAGGGACGCTCTGTTTATCCACTGACGGATTTTTTCCTGCTCACGGATCCTGGCTCCGGGACCCATCCCCAGTGCCCAGAGCAGGACACGGCCCCGGTAGCCCGGCCCTGGCCCTGGCCCAGCGCTGGCCACGCCGCCGGCACCTCCTGGCAGCGGGGACAGCGCGGGGACACCCTGGGGACACCCTGGGGACACCGTGGGGACACTCCGACCGGCTGGGGGAGCCGGAGCTGCGGCGGCCCCGAGGAAGAGGAGGATGCCGAGCGCCAGGTGGGGTCAGGGATGCTGCAACAGCTCCGGCACCAAAACATTTCTGCTCCTCAGGCAGCGCTCGGGGCAGGGAAGGGCCGATGGAAAAGCTGAGGCGGGCGCGGAACGCTCGGGCCCGAGGCACAAAGCTGCCCTTGATGGACGCCTGCTCCTCCTCCTCCTCCTCCTCCTGCTCCTGCTGCTCACATCTCGCACGAGCCCCGGGCGATCCCCGCAGCAGCGACATCGCCGGGGCTCGGGGACACCCGGGCACCTCTGGGGACCCCCATGGCCCCGGCCCCGACCCCCGGACGGGCTGAGCATCCCCCTCCCCGTGGGGACCCCAGCCCTGCTGCAGTGTCCCCAGCCCCTCTGGGTGTCCCCAGCCCCACCTTGGTGACAGCCACGGCACAGGCGTGTCCCCAGATCTCGATCAGCTGCTGCCGCCCGAAGCGATAATCCTCCAGCAGCTCCTTCTCCATGGCCTCCGCCTCCGCCTGGCTGCCTTGGGGACAGTCCCCGCTCAGGACAGGGGGACAGAGCTGTCCCCACCCCTCCACCGAGAGGATTCGGGACCCCGCTCCACCCCCGGGACGGGATTTTGGGACACGGGGCGAGCGCGCCGGGGGCTCAGGGTGGGCACGGCGGTGGGGACGGGCACGGAGGTCACAGGGATGTCACACGGGATGTCACACGGATGTCACACGGATGTCGCACGGATGTCGCACGGAGGGGACCGTGCCCGCACGGGCCGCGGCGGGAGCGGCGCTCGGCCGAGCTGGCGGCGGCCCCGGTTCCCCGGTTACATAAAAGCGAACAAAGCCGCGGTTGTTCCGCCGCCGCCGAGCCCGGAGCTGGCAGCGCCCAGCGCGACAATAATTGCTCACATCTGTTGGCTTCACCTGCGCGGGCGGAGCGGCCTGGGCCGCCTCCAGCGCCCGCCGGGAGGGACCGCGAGCCCCGCCGGGACGGGATCCCGGCAGTACCGGGGAAACCGAGCCGAGCTGGGGGGATCCAGACCCCGCCGGTACCGGGGGAACCGAGGGGAGCTGGGGGGATCCGGACCCCGCCGTACCCCGGGTTGGGAGGGAATCGCTCCGAGCCAGCCCCGGGATGGGAGCCGGCACTGCCAGGGGCAGCTGAGGGGTCCCGGGTTGGGGTCCCGGGTTGGGGTCCCGCGTTGGTGCCCCAGGGCGCTCCCACCCCATCCAGGCTGTCCCCACGGAGCAGTCGCGTCCTGGCAGAGCCCAAAAAATCTCTTTTCATTCCAGCAGGGCCCCCAGCAAGCTCCTGCTTTCCCCATTCCTACATCCAATCCCTTGGCTGTCCTGATAAACCTTCCAGGAAAACTTCATCCCTTCCCACATTCCCATCCCATCCCAAATTCCCATCCCATCCCTGTCCCCGATCCTTTGGTGCCCTCTAGTGAGTCCCAGCCCCGTCCCAGCCCCACACGGGGGCTCTGGAGAGAAAACCGGGGGGGAAAAGGGGTGGGAAGGGACCGAGCGGTGCCCGGAGCCGCTCCCGTGCCGAGCGGGGGTGGCGGGGGTGGCCGGGCCCAGCTGTGTTGTCCCTCGCCCAACAAAAGCCACGTGTCCGCCGCAGCTCGCGGGAACATTGTCCCTAATCGCTGCTGGCAGGGACACTCCGGCCTGGCAGGGACACCCGCTGGCTCCGCGGGGCTGGCACCGGCCCCGGGCGGGGACACGGCCGGGGGCTCCCCGGGGGCTGCGGCCCCACCCCCGGAACGCATCCCGGTCCCGCATCCCGATCCCGCATCCCGGTCCCGCATCTCGATCCCGCATCCCGATCCCGCATCCCGGTCCCGCATCCCGATCCCGCATCCCGATCCCGCATCCCGGTCCCGCATCCCCGATCCATATCCCGACACTTCATCCCGGCTGCGCCCCCGATCCGCGTCCCAGTCCCACACCCCAGTTCCATATCCCAGTCCCGCACCCCAGTCCCGTTCCCCGTTCCCGTTCCGCTGCTCCCTCCCGGTACAGCCCGGCCGTGGGACCCTCCCGTCCCCGCCGCGTGTCCCCGCTGTCCCTTCTGTCCCCGCCGCGTGTCCCCGGTGTCCCCGGTGCCCCATCCCGGCTCCCCGCTCTCCTCTCCCGGAGCATCCCCGCCGCAGCCATGGAGACCCGGGATGATGCGGTTGCTCCGGCAACGGCGGCTCCGTCGGTACCGACCCCCCCCCATCCCCGGCCCCAGGGGACACCGGTGGGGACCGGGACCCCGCCCGGGGGTGGCGCGGGCGGCGCGCGGGGCTGGCACCGAGCCGGGGCAGCGCGGAGCTCCCGTTCCACCCCCGCGGGGTCCCGGCACCGGGAACGGGGCGGTCCCGGGGCAGCCCCGGCTGAGCGGCACCGCCCGGAGCTGCCGGGGGGGCTCCTCGGGGAGACCCCCGGGCTCACCTGAGGTACCGGGGCGGCTCCCGGGACGGGCAGGGCGCGGAGCTCATGGCGGGGAGCGGAACCGGAGCGGCGGCGGAGCCGAACCCCGGCGGGAGCGGCACGGAGCCTCCGTGCGCGGCTGGACCGGACCCGCCGGAATCTCCGCGGAGCCTCCGGTGGGACCGAATCCCCCGGGAATGCCGAGGATGCTCGGACCGGATCCGCTGGAATCTCCGTGGAGTCTCCGGTCCCACCGGATCCCCGGGAATGCCGAGGATGCTCCGGTCCCACCGGATCCCCGGGAATGCCGAGGATGCTCCGGTCGGAGCGGGGGGCGCTCGGCGGTGCCGCCCGGGGGGAGGCGGCTCCGGTGCCCCCGCCCCGCTCCCGGCCCGGCCCCGCTCCGGGAATGCCGCTCACGTTCCCAGCCGGGAATTCCAAGCGGGCCGAATTTTGGGGTTAAACTCCCCCAGATCGGGGCTTTCCCGGCGGGATCCGCAATCCCCCGGGAGCTGCCGAATTCCAGGGGGGAGATCACAATCCTAAAGCAGGGGATCCCCAATCCCAAAAGGGGAGATTCCAATCCCAAAGGGGGATCCCCAATCCCAGGAGACCCCAATCCCAAAGGGGGATCCCCGGTTCTAAAGCAGGAGATCCCAATTCCCAAGGGGGATACCAATCCCAAAGGTGGATCCCAGTTTCCAGGGGCAGATCCAATCCCCAAAGGATTTATTTATTTCTTCATTATTTATTATTTATTTATTTATTTATTATTAATGAACAGGCATCAGAACAAGCTCGGGATGGGGGAAATCAGCCTGGAGAGGGACGGGAAGAGGGGAGAAGGTTCCGGAAGGAGCCGGCAGAGGCGGGTTTGGGGTTTGGGGTGTCAGACGTAGTTCTGCAGCCCGAACTTCTCGCGTTCCAGCTCGGCCGGGGGCCGCAGGTAGTAGAGCTCCTCCAGCGTGGGGGGCACCCAGCGATCCGTGTGGAACCGGGACTCGCCCACCTGCGACAGCGGGAATCGCTGGGAATCACCGGGCCGGGAATCACCGGGAATTGGGCCGGGTCACCGGGAACTGGGCCGGGAATCACCGGGAACTGGGCCGGGAATCACCGGGAACTGGGCCGGGAATTGGGCCGGGAATCACCGGGAATTGTGTCAGGAATCGCTGGGAATTGTGTCGAGATTTGTGGCGGGAATTGTCGGGAATTGTGCTGTTAATGGCCGGGCATTGTGTCGGGAATCACCGGGAATTCCCGGGAGCGGCGGGAGGAGCCGATGGGGGGAGGGCGGCACCGCCCCACAGCGCAGAGGGACCCGGAGTGCGCGGGGATCCCAAATCCAGGGGATCCCAAATCCTGGGAGTGAGCCCAGAGCGCCAGGGGATCCCACAGAGCCAAATCCATGGGGAGGGAGCCAAATCCCATGGGATCCCAAATCCTTGAGAGGGAGCCAAATCCCATGGGATCCCAAATCCATGGAGCCAAACCCCACGGGATCCCACAGAGCCAAACCCACAGGGATGGCTGCATCCCATGGGATCCCAGAGGAGCCCCCCTGTCCTGCCCCTTTTTCCCCAGGAATCCCGAACCTTCCAGCCCGGGGTGACCCCAAATCCCCTGGGCTGGCTGGCTGGCTGCCATGGGGTCCCAGAGGAGCAGCCCCCCCCATTCCCCCCGGGAATCCCGAACCTTCCAGCCCGGCACGTCCCGCATGATCTTGGCCTCCTCCTCCAGGTTCTCCCGCAGCAGCCGCAGAGTCCTGGGGGACACAGGGCACGGGGAGGGACCCCCACCCCATACAGGGGACCCCCATCCCATACAGGGGACCCCCACCCCATACTGGGGATCCCCACCATACAGGGGATCCCCACCCCATACAGGGGATCCCCATCCCATACAGGGGATCCCCATCCCAAATTCCCAGTTCCCAAAGGGGATCCCAGTCCCAACCCAGTCCCATGAAGGAAGTTCCGAAGCCCATAAAGGGGGATCCCAATCCCATAAAGGGGGACCCCCATCCCAAAGGGAACCCCAATCCCCTACAGGGGATCCCAATCCCAAATTCCCAGTTCCCAAAAGGGGATCCCGATCCCAAAGGGAAATTCCCAATCCCAAAGGGAAGCTCCCAATCCCAACAGGGGGATCCCCAATCCCATAAAGGAGGATCCCAGCCCCATAAAGGGGGATCCCCATCCCATAAAGGAGGATCCCAATCCCATAAAGGCAGTTCCCAATCCCATAAAGGAGGATCCCAATCCCATAAAGGCAGTTCCCAATCCCATAAAGGCAGTTCCCAATCCCATAAAGGAGGATCCCAATCCCATAAAGGAAGTTCCCAAATCCATAAAGGGGGATCCTCAATCCCATAAAGGGGGATCCCAATCCCATAAAGGAGGATCCCCATCCCATAAAGGAGGATCCCAATCCCATAAAGGAGGATCCCAATCCCATAAAGGCAGTTCCCAATCCCATAAAGGCAGTTCCCAATCCCATAAAGGAGGATCCCAATCCCACAAAGGAGGATCCCAATCCCACAAAGGCAGGTTCCCAATCCCACAAAGGCAGTTCCCAATCCCATAAAGGCAGTTCCCAATCCCATAAAGGCGGTTCCCAATCCCACAATGGAGCTCCCAGCCCCGTACCTGCGGTCGGACTCCGCCTGCAGCAGCGGCATCAGCGCGATCCGAGCCTCCAGCTCCTCGATCAGCAACCGCCTGAGGGACGGGAACGGGAACGGGAACGGGAATGGGAATGGGAATGGGAATGGGAATGGGAATGGGGATGGGAATGGGGATGGGAATGGGGATGGGAATGGGAATGGGGATGGGATCGGGAACGGGGATGGGAATGGGAATGGGGCACTGGGAAGTGATGAGAAAAGTGCTGGAAGAAGGTGGGGGCGCTAAGGGGTCCCGGGGGGCACAGGGGGGTCCCGGGGGCGCTAAGGGGTCCCGGGGGGCGCTAAGGGGTCCCGGGGGCGCTAAGGGGTCCCGGGGGGCGCTAAGGGGTCCCGGGGGCGCTAAGGGGTCCCGGGGGGCGCTGGGGGGTCCCGGGGCCGCAGGAGCCGGGGGTGAAAAGCCCATCCCGGGGCCACAAGCGCAGCGAGGAGCCCCGGGGAGCCCCGGGATCGGGCCGGGGGTGCCGCGGGGGGCTCGCAGCGTCACCTGCGCTGGCGGTTCCACTTGACGAGGGTGTAGTAGCCGAGCAGGAGGCTCCCGACGCCGAGCGCGAACAGGCTGTACCCTGAGGGCCGGCAGGGGAGCGGGGGGCGCTCAGCGCGGAGCGGCCGCACGGCCCCGCTCCTGCCCCCGCCGCCCCTCGGCGGCGCCTCCGCGGCTCCCCCCGGGCTCACCTGAGAGGCCGCGGCGCGGGAGGTGCCGCTTGTAGTCGATGGGGCCGTACCCGCCCGGCGGGGCCATGTCCTGCTTCACCTTCGGCGCCGCCATCGCGGCGCGGCTCGGTGACGTCACTGCGCCGCGCCGCCGGCCCGCCCAGCTCCCGCGCGCGGGAAACTCACGTGGTGCAGCCACGTGAGCGGTGGGGACCCCACTTAAAGGGGCAACGCGCGCTTAAAAGGGCAACGCCACATCAATTCCTAGGGATCGTCTCCCACCCAAGGGGATCCATCGATTCCTTGGGATCACCTCCCACCCAAGGGGATCCATCCATTCCTTGGGATCCCTCCCACCCAAGGGGATCCATCGATTCCCTGGGATCATCTCCCACCCAACGGGATCCATCCCCATCTCCCACCCCGTCCATCGTTCCTTGGGATCATCTCCCCACCCAAGGGTCCATCCATCCTTGGGACTCCACCCGGGTCCCTGGGTCCTCCGGTCCTCCCAGATCCTTCTGGGTCCTCCAACGGGTCCATGTGGGTCTCCCACCCGGGTCATCATCCCTGGGATCATCTCCCACCCAAGGGATCCATCGATTCCCTTGGGATCATCTCCCACCCAAGGGGATCCTTTGTCGGGAAGGAAATCCAAGAAAACACCACACGGCTGCCCCGGTTCCATCGCGGGAATCGTCCCATGAAAATCCGGCATCTTTTTATTTCACAAGTCGCTAAAACCTAAATTACAGCGGCGCTTCCCCGTTCCCCGCCGTGTCCCAGAAAATCCCCAAATCCCGGCGGCTCCGAGCGGGAATTTTATGGCTTTAGGGACCCCCCGGAGCAGCTCGTGCAGCGAAGCTCGGGAAGAGCGGGAAAAGGGATCCAGGATCCCGAGGGATCTGCGGGAATGGGAGGGTTGGGTGGTGCTCCCATGGATCCAGGAGATCCCTGGGATTCCGGAATTCCGAAAGCCTCAAGGATTTGGGAATGCCAAAGGGGATCCAGGAGATTTCTGGGATTCCAGAATTCCAACGGAGATCCAAGAGATTTCTGGGATTTGGGAATTCCAAAGGGGATCCAGGAGATTTCTGGGATTCCGGAATTCCAACGGAGATCCAAGAGATTTCTGGGATTTGGGAATTCCAATAAAGCCTCAGGGATTTGGGAATCCCAAAGATCTCAGGGATTTGGGAATCTCAAAAATGGATCCAACAGATCTCAGGGATTCCTGGAATCCCAGAGGGGATCCAATCAGAGAATCCCAAATCCCAAAGGGGATCCGGCGGCAGGAATAACCCCAGGATTTGTTCCCAAATTCCCCCTCCTCCACCATTCCCAAACATTTCCCTTCCAGGGCAGAATTCCACAATGGGAATTTTCCGTTTCTTTGAGATTTATTTTTTTTCCCCACCCTACCCAAGTTTTTCCCATTTTTGCGGGGTTTTTTCCTGGAAAAAGGAGACTGGGAAGAGGTTTGGAAAATCTGTATTGAAGAGTTGGAACAACTTTGAACCTGAACCATCCCAATCCCAAAACAAAAAAAAACCAAAAAACCCCCCCCCCACCGGGACACGGAACTGGGACTGCGAAGGAAAAGCCATCCCGGCGTTCCAACACGGAATCTTTTCATCCCAAATTCGGCAGAAACGTGCATGGAATCAAACAAACCCTCCAAATTCCCGGCGGCATTCCAAGAACATTCCGGAAAAAAAAAAAACAAACCAAACAAACCCCACACGTCAGAACCAGGCTGGATCCCAGGAGTCGCATTCCAGGTGGGAATTTGGAGTTTCAGCCCCACCCCAGAAAATATTTGGGTTTTCCAGCCTCAATCCGTGCTGGATTTTCCCGCCCTTTCCAAACAAATGTTCCCCCCACCCCACCATCCACCAAATAATTTTTCTTTGGGATTTATCCGGAATTATCCATCCAAAAAAAAAAAAAAAAATCGGGATTGAATATTCGGACAGGATTTTTCATTCCAAATCCTTCGATTCCAACATTCCTGATTATTTTAATGAAGCAAAATTGGCTGAAATTCCAATTTCCAAGGGAATTCTGCTGGGATCCAGAAAGTTTGGACATCATTTTTATCCCATTGAATCCTTTTGTGACTCTTCCATTTCCCTGTTTTTGTTTTTTTTTCAGGAATCATCCAAACTCTGGGAATAAATGAACCAGGTTTCCCCCACCCCTCCCAAAAAAAAAAAAAATTGGATTTTAATTGGAGGAATTTTGTTGGGATTATTTTTTTTTGTTTTTTTGGGGAATAAATGAACTTTTTCCAAACGTTGGCATCCATGAGGAAATAAACCAGGAGAGGAAAATCCCCTTTTTTTGGGAACCAACCCCAAAAAATTCCACGTGGGAAAGGAACGGCAACTTTTCCATAAAATCCAACGGAACTGAAGGAATTCCATGTCATTCCTCTGGTGGCACCTCCCAATCCAAGCTCGGAATGAAAAAGGAAAACTCCAAATTCCAAAATTCCAACCCAATTCTCACATCTGAGCTCTTCACATCCCCTATGGAAAAAACCACCCCAAAATCTGCGTCCGGCTGGGAATTCCGAGGGTTTTATCCAACAAATCCCAGTTTGGAAAACAAGGTTTGGTTTTGTTTTGTTTTGTTTTTCCTAAACTAAATCCCTAAATATGGAAACACCTGGAAAAGTGGGAAAAGGGAGGGGTTTGTCCCTCGGATCCGAGGGGGATGATCCCAAAGGAATTCTTGGCTTCAGCGATTCCTAAGAAAATAAATCCAGATTTTCCCGAATTTCCCCCCCCCCACACTACACACACTTTTTTTTTTTAATATATATAGATCTCTAAATTATATATATTTATAATTTCCCCAAGAAAATTCCCCCAAATTTCCCAAAGAATTCTCCTCACTGGAATAAGGCCTGGAATTCTGCCCCTTGGATTCGTCTGGAATTCGGGAAGAAGAAGCCCAAGGAAAAAAAAAGGATGAGAAACCAAAAATGAAAACCAAACTGGCCCCGGGATGGATTTTGGGTTGAACCTCTGGAATTCCCAAAAAAAACCCGATGGAAAACTCCATCCCCAATGGATACAGGAGCATGCTTGGGATGCCTGGAAGAACTCGAACCACGGAGGGACGGATTGGGAGCGGCCGGAATTCCCGCTGGGAATCGGGAACGGCTCCCAACCCTCCCTGCCTGCATCAGCTTCTGGAATTCCTATAAATTTTGGAATAATATCCCTCAAAACAACAACAGAAAAGAAAGAAAAAAACCAAAAAAAAAAAACCAAAAAAAAACCCCCAACCCTCCCAAAGGAAAAAAAAAAAAAATTCCCAAAAAGTTTCGCTTTGGAGTCTCTGGGAACGTCGGGAAGGCCCAAAATTCGCGGGATGAGAAAGAACCAAGGTGGATTTTTGTCTCTCAGTAACTGCACGGTTTGGAAACTACCAACGGTTCCAAAGTCTGATTCCAACCAGAATCCAAGGAAAAAAATGGGAATTTCCCGCAGCAATTCCCACCTCCCAGCCAAGGTTTGGGCGGCAGCCGATCCCTAAGGGAGAAAACCAAACCAAACTCAACCAGAACCGGGGATTTGCACTTTTCTTCTTCTCCTCCTTCTTCTTCTCGGGATCGCTGGAATTTTGGGAATCTCGGGATGTGCCGCCTGCTGTCCCGGCTGGAAGAGGAGCAGGGATAAGGAGCAGCCATGAACTTGGCTCACTAAACGCAGGATGGGGCTGGAATTCCTCTCTCCACGCCCCAAAATTCCGGAATTCCGGGGCATTCCCGGCAAAAAGTTCAGTGTCGGCGAAGGCAGAGAGGAGTCGCTGAGTCCTTTCCTTGGTTTGTTGGGTTTTTTTTGTTTTTTTGTGTTGTTTTTTTTTTTTTGTGCTGGTGCCAAAAAAATTTCAAAACTAAATAAGGGGAAAAAAAAAAAGCCAAAAAAAAAAAAAATCAAGGAATTCTTCCCCCTTTCCCTGCCAGCTTCCATGAAAAATCTGGGAGCCAACGGAGCCGGGCTTCGGCCACCCCGACGCGGTCACTTCTCCCGGCAGGGACGGATGAGGAGCGGTGGTGCTGCATCCTAGAAAGCCTCGGGGCGTTATCCAGCTGGGATTAAAGCAGATTTCCACGGAATTGTGGTAGAAAAGAAAAGAGGATGGCAGAGCCTGGAAAAGTTCTCCCTCGGGAATTATTTCCACGTGGCCGACTGTGGGATGGAGCGGGGCGGGATCATGTCCAGGAGATACTCGCGCTGCCGCTCCACGGCCGAGGCCGACTTGTGCACGGCCAGCGCGGGGCTGACGAAGGGCAGGGCCCCGCCTGCAGAGAAAGGGAGTTTTGGGTCATGGAATAGCTCGGGAATGAGGGGAAAAGAATGAAAAATAGCGTAGAAAAGTAGGATCTAAGCACGGATTGTCCCAGCGCAAGCCAGCGCCTTCAGGGTCCGAACTCACGCCGAGAAACGCAGAGGTTTTGGATCAAAGATCGGGATTTGAGCCCTCTGGAATGATGGAATCGTGGAGCGGCTCAGGAATGAGGGAAAAACAATGAAAATCCACATGGGAAGTAATTCCCACCCAAAAATTGGCAATTTTGGGCGGTGATGACATCAACTTTCACTTTCAACCTTTGGCACTATTCCATGAAAATTCCCACCCAAAAATTGGGAATTTTGGGCGGTGATGATGCCAACTTTCACTTTCAACCTTTGGCATTGTTCCACAAAAATTCCCACACAAAAATTGGGAATTTTGGGCGGTGATGACACCAACTTTCACCCCAAAAATTGGGAATTTGGGGCAGTGATGACACCGACTTTCACCCAAAAAATTGGGAATTTTGGACAGCAATGACACCAACTGTCACCCCAAAAACTGGGAATTTTGGGTGGTGATGACGCCAACTTTCACTTTCAACCTTTGGCATTATTCCACAAAAATTCCCACCCAAAAATTGGGAATTTTGGGCGGTGACGACACCGACTTTCACCCCAAAAACTGGGAATTTTGGACAGCAATGACACCAACTTTCACCTCAAACCCTCAGCACCGCTCCCCAAAAACTGCCACCCAACACCTGGGAATTCCGGCGGCGATCCCAGGGAAACGCGGGATGCCCGGGCTGCCGTACCTGTGCTGATGGGGTTTTTCTTCCAGGCGGCGCCGCCCTTGCTGCCGGCCCTGTCGGCGTGCTTGCCGGGCCGGCCGCCCAGCGCGGCGCTGCCCGAGGAGCTCTGCAGCTTGGGCGAGGAGCTGAAGGTGTGCAGCACCCCCCGCGAGGCGCCCCGGGACAGCTGGCTGGAGCTCTGCAGGGAGCAAAGATGGAATCACCTGGGATGCTGCTGAACCGCGGGGTCCTGGGGTTGGATGCTCTTTGGGACTGGATGATCTTTGGGATTGGTGTTTTTGGAGTTGGATGATCTTTGGGATTGGATGATCTTTGGGACTGGAGATTTGGTGGTTGGGGTTTGGGTTGGTGTTTTGGGATTGAGTTTTGGAGTTGGATGATCTTTGGGATTGGATGATCTTTGGGACTGGAAGTTTTGGAGATGGATGATCTTTGGGACTGGATGATCTTTAGGATTGGTGTTTTTGAAGTTGGATGCTCTTTGGGACTGGATGATCTTTAGGATTGGAGTTTTTGGAGTTGGATGATCTTGGGATTGGATGATCTTTGGGACTGGATGATCTTTGGGATTGGTGTTTTTGGGATTGGATGATCTTTGGGATTGGATGATTTTTGGGATTGGAATTTTTGGAGTTGGATGATCTTTGGGACTGGATGATCTTTGGGATCGAAATTTTTGGAGTTGGATGATCTTTGGGATTGGATGCTCTTTGGGACTGGATGATTTTTGGAACTGGATTATCTTTGGGACTGGAATTTTTGGAGTTGGATGATCTTTGGGATCGGAATTTTTGGAGTTGGATGATCTTTGGGACTGGATGTTCTTTGGGACTGGATGATCTTTGGGATTGGATGATCTTTGGGACGGGATGATGTTCAGGACTGGATGATCTTTGGGACTGGATTTTTTTGGGGATTGGATGATTTTTGGGATTCAATGATCTTTGGGCCTGGATGATCTTTGAGATTGGATGCTCTCTGGGACTGGATGATTTTTGGGATTGGATGATCTTTGGGATTGGATAATCTCTGGGCCTGGATGATTTTCGGGTCTGAATGCTCTCTGGCCCTGGATGATCTTTGGGATTGGATGATTTTAGGGATTGGATGATTTTTGGGACTGGATGACCTTCAGAGCCTGGCACAACACCTACAACCCCCACCCTAAACCCAACGCGAGGCCCCAACCCCGCAGGCCCGGCCCCAACCCTGGGGCCCTTTCCCTGGGGCAATGGCGGCTCTGGGGGCGCTCCCTCACCTGCTTGAGCGCGTGGTGCTGCCCCATGGGCTCGGCCTTGGGCTGCCCGGGCGGCGCCGTTTGCTGCAGGATCCTCTGCTCGATCTCCTGCTCCTGCTGCAGGGCCTTGACGAAGGCGGCCTTGAGCCGGTTCGTGTGCTCGGCCTTCAGGGCCTTCTTCTGGTTGGAGGCCATGCAGGTCTCGCACATGATGGTGCCGTTCTTCTCCTCCCGCCAGCGGCACGTGAAGTCCGTGTGGCACTGGGCACACAGGTAGGGCTCCCGGCAGGACACGGCCACCGCCACCTTCCCTGGGGGACAAACATGGCAGGTCAGCCTCAGCACAGCCCTCCATGAGGGACAAACATGGCGGGTCAGTCCTGCTGTCACCTTCCCTGAGGGACAAACACCTGGGATTGGCCACTGCCACCTCCCCTGAGGGACAAACATGGCAGGTCAGCCCCAGGGTCACCTTTCCCTGAGGGACAAACATGGCGGGTCAGCCCCAGTGTAGTTTCAGTGAGGTTTAAATGATTTCTGTCAGCTTTAAATGATTCTTGTCACTTTAAACCCTGCATTTCTGGAGGTTTAACCGATCACAGGCAGATTTATGTGATATCAGCAAGGTTTAACTGATCCCAGCCAGGTTTAAGTGATCCCAGCCAAGTTTAACTGATTCCTGTCAGGTTTAAGTGATCCCAGCCAGGTTTAACCGATCCCTGTCAAGTTTAACCGATCCCTGTCAGGTTTAAGTGATCCCAGCCAAGTTTAACCGATCCCTGTCAGGTTTAAGTGATCCCAGCCAAGTTTAACTGATCCCTGTCAGGTTTAACTGATTCCTGTCAGGTTTAACCGATCCCTGTCAGGTTTAAGTGATCCCAGCCAAGTTTAACCGATCCCTGTCAGGTTTTAAGTGATCCCAGCCAGGTTTAAGTGATCCCAGCCAGGTTTACCTGATCCCAGCCAGGTTTAACCGATCCCTGTCAGGTTTAAGTGATCCCAGCCAAGTTTAACCGATCCCTGTCAGGTTTAAGTGATCCCAGCCAGGTTTAAGTGATCCCAGCCAGGTTTAACCGATCCCTGTCAGGTTTTAAGTGATCCCAGCCAGGTTTAACCAATCCCTGTCAGGTTTAACCGATCCCAGCCAGGTTTAAGTGATCCCAGCCAAGTTTAACCGATCCCTGTCAGGTTTAAGTGATCCCAGCCAGGTTTAAGTGATCCCAGCCAGGTTTAACCGATCCCTGTCAGGTTTAACCGATCCCAGCCAGGTTTACCTGGCCCCAGCCAGGTTTAAGCCGGGCTCTGCCCCTGCCGGGCTCACCTTGGCTCTCCAGCAGGTTCTGCACCACCTCCTCCAGCCCCACCAGGTAGATGAACTCGTTGTTGGCGGCGCTGGGCAGGAAGTTCATCTCGGGCGCGGGCGGCTTGGGCGGGGGGATCTCCAGCAGGGTCTTCTCCAGCTGCTTGCGCAGCGCCAGCTTGGCCGCGGCCTGGCGGCTGCCCGGGGCCTCGCCGGTGCCACCCAGCGCCCGCGCCGCCCGCGCCCGGCCCCGCCTGGCCCGAGGGCACCGCCGAGCCCTTCAGGGACGTGGGGGATGCCTGTGGAGAGAATGGGATCACTGGGATCGCTGGGAATCAGGGATGGGATCACTGGGATCACTGGGAATCAGGGATGGGATCCATGGGACCACTGGGAATCAGGGAATGGGATCATTGGGATCACTGGGAATCAGGGAATGGCATCCATGGGATCACTGGGAATCAGGAATGGGATCACTGGGATCGCTGGGAATCTGATGGGATCCATGGGATCACTGGGATCAGGAATGGGATACTGGGTCAATGGCATCCATGGGTACTGGGATCAGGAATGGGATCATGGGATATTGGGATAGGGAATGGGATCCATGGGATACTGGGAATCAGATGGTACTGGTAAATTCATGGATCACTGGGAATCAGGAATGGGATCCATGGGATCACTGGGAATCATGAATGGGATCCATGGGATCATTGGGAATCAGGGAATGGGATCACTGGGAATCAGGGAATGGGATCATTGGGATCACTGGGAATCAGGAATGGGATCCATGGGATCACAATGATCCATGATCATGGGTAGAATCACTGGGATCCATGGGATACTGGGAATCAGGAATGGGATCATTGGGATCACTGGGAATCAGGGATGGGATCCATGGGATCACTGGGAATCAGAGGAGTCACCGGTGCCACCCGCTGGGGCAGTGCCAGCCTGGGGGGTGCTGTTGATGTTGGTCATTCCCACTGTTCCCAGCCCATTCCCAGTGGGAATTCCCAGGAATTCTCACCTGGGGGATGTTGACGAGCAGGCTGGCGTTGGGCACGTTGGCCACGCGGATCAGGCCCTGCTGGATGATCCTCTGGCCCTGGATCTGCACCGAGGGCACCGAGGCGCGCGGCGCCAGCAGCAGCGGCGGCGGGCCCGTGCTCGAGTGCTGCCGGATGGTGTGGATTTGCTGGGAAAACACGGAAAATGGGGTTGGGAAAATGCGGAAAAGCGGGAATCAACAAGAAAACAAACCCAGGAAGATTTCTCCCTTTCCCCCTCCGGAACCGTGGGGCAAGAGGTGCTCTGAGCATTCCAGCCCCGAATTGCCAAGTTTCTGAGTGGATCTGCTGGGAAAATATGGAAAAAGGGTTGGGGAAACATGGAAAAGGGGTTGGGAAAATGTGGGAAAGGGGTTGGGAAAATGTGGAAAAAGAGTCGGGAAAACATGGAAAAGGGGTTGGGAAAAGAAGGAAAAGGGGTTGGGAAAACTGTGGAAAAGGAGTTGGGAAAATGTGGGAAAGGGGTTGGGAAAAGAAGGGAAAGGGGTTGGGAAAATGTGGGAAAGTGGGAATAAGCAAAGCACGAAGAAAAAGAAACCATGGAATAACAATCAGGATGTTTTTCCCTTTCCCTCCAGCCCCGAATTCCCAAATTTCTGAGTGGATTTGCTGAGAAAACGTGGAAAAGGGGGCTGGGAATCCATGGAATTGGCGGGATAGAAAGGATAATTAGAGGGAAAACCATGCAAAAGCAGGAATTGCTTCCCACCTCCTCTCCCAAAAAAAAACCAAAAACCCCAGAAACCAGAACAGCCCGAATTAACCCCAAAAATCCCGTTTTTACGGGAGCGCGCACCACGGGATGTTCCAAGCGACCAGAGGGCGGGAAAATCCCGAATTTTTCCATGGGGTGGGAAGGGGAGGAGGGGGAGAAGCTCACCTGGGCCCCTCGGACCAGGGGGGGCATCACGATCTGGGGGCTCTGCTTGGAGGCGGCCGCTTGGCCCCCCCGGAGCAGCGGGGGCGGGAGCCCGGAGCCCGGAACGCGGCTGGAGGAGGGCTGGAAAAACGGGGGAAAAACGGGGAAAAACGGTCAGAACGGGGATGGGAAATTGGGGGAATAATGGGGGGAAATGGGGGGAAAATGGGGGGGAATGGGGGGAAATAATGGGGGGGAATGGGGGGAAATGGGGGGAAATGGGGGGAATGGGGGGAATAATGGGGGGGAAATAATGGGGGAAAATGGGGGGAAATGGGGGGAAATAATGGGGGGGAAATAATGGGGAAATGGGGGAAATAATGGGGGGAAATGGGGAAATAATGGGGGAAATAATGGGGAAATAATGGGGGGAAATAATGGGGGAATAATGGGGAAATAATAGGGGAAATAATGGGGGGAATAATGGGGGGATTAATGGGGGAAAAATGGGGGGAAATGGGGAAAATGGGGGGGAATGGGGGGAAAAAGGGTTGGGAAAGATGAGAATGGGGTAAAAAGGGTGGGAAGGATGAGAATGGAGTAAAAATGGGGGGAAAATGGGGAAAATGGGGGGAATGGGGGAAAAAAGGGTTGGGAAAGATGGGAATGGGGGAATATGGGGGGAATGTTGGGAAAGCTAGAAATGAGATAGAAATGGGGGGAAATGCTGGGAATTGTGGGAATGGGGATATTGGGATTTGTGGAGGGAAGGAAAACCTTGGGAAAAATCATGGAAGAATGAAAGGAAGGCAGGAAAAAATGGGGGGGGGAAAAGTGGGAAATGGGATTTGTGGGAATGGGAATATCGTGATTTGTGGGAATGGAAGTGTTGGGATCTGTGGAGGGAAAGGAAAAGGAGGAGGGAAGAAAAACATTGGGAAAAATCCTGGGAGAGGAGAAAGAAAAAGCTCCAGGAGAAATCATGGAAGAGGAAAAGGAATCACGGAAAGGAAAAGATCTGGGAAAAAAAATCCTGGGAGAGGGAAAGGAAAAGCAGGAAAAGAAAAGGAGGAGGGAAGAAAAAGTTCTGGAAAAATCATGGAGGAGGAAAAGGAATGAGGAAAGAGGAGTTTGGAAAAGCTGCTGCCCAAGGATTCCTGGGATTCCAATCCTCAAATTCCCTCCTGGTGCTGGGCTGGGATATTCCCAAAATTCCAAACTTTCCTCTGCATCCCAATCCTGGCATTTCCCCCTTCCCCAGGATTTGGGATGTCGGGAATTCCATCTCATTCCCAGGGAACCTCTCAGCTCCTCCCTCTGGAATTCCTGGACACTCCAGCAAAATCCAACCCAGGTTAATTCAACCAAAATTCCAGAGGAATTGTTGGGATAAACTGGATTTTTTAGGATTAACTCCGAGATTCCCCGAAGGTTTTCCAGTTCCTCTGGAAGGGATTCCAAGGTAAAGATTCCCACAGCTCTGGATTTCGGAATGGCTCCTAAAGGAGAGGAAATCCCTCCCCTTTCCTGGAATTCCAGGGGTTTTCCAAACCCTTTTCCAAGGAAAATCCTTCATGCTGGAGCAGTTTGGGAATCTGAGTCCAGTTATCCCAGGAAATTAAAAAAAAAGCAGGAATGTTCTAATCCCAAAGGATTCCAGGGGTTATTGACAGCTGTCCGTGGATTCATGGAATTTCCTTCCCTGAAGATTTCCAGGATTTGATTCAGCCTGGAATGGGATTTTTCCAACCCTGAATCCTGGGATTCCCTCCCTGAAAATCCTGGAATACCCTCAGCAATTCCAGAGAGAACTCCAGGGATTCCCTCACAGAAAATCTTGTGATTCCTTCAGCAATTCCAGAAAGAATCCTGGAATTCCTTCAGAGAAAATCCTGGAATTCCTTCAGCAATTCTGGAGAAAATCCTGGGATTCCCTCACAGAGAATCCTGGAATTCTCTCACAGGAAAACTCCTGAGATTCCCTGAGCTCTTCTAAAGAAAATCCTGGGATTCCCTCCCAGAAAATCCTGGAATTCCCTCAGCAATCCCAGAGCGAATTCCCCGTTCCCCCCAGGAATTCCCTGGCTCAGCAATCCCCCTGCAGATCCCACCCCACCTTTCTCCCGTCCCATTGTCCCTAAAACCCGTGGGAGCTGGGCCATCCGGGCAGCTTTTCCCGGGATTTCCCCGGGATTTTCCCGGCTCCCACTGACCTGGAGGGAAGTTTTCCCAGCGGGAACAGCCTGAGGGCCCCGCACCAAGGGCGGGGGCGTGGCCGCAGCGCTTCCAGAGGGGCCCGAGGAAAGCTGGAAAAGGAAAAAAGCGGAAAGAGAGCAGCGGGAAAAGGCGGGAAAGCGGGAATGCGGAGAGCAGGGAGCGCACGGCGAGACCCCGGAGCATCTGGGGGGAAAATCCTTGGGAATTGGGAGGAAAATTGGTGGGGATTAGTGGGAAAATCCTTGGGAATTGGGAGGAAGATCCTTGGGAATTGACAGGAAAATCCTTGGGAATTGGCAGGAAAATCCTTGGGAATTGGCGGGAAAATCTTTGGGAATTGGTGGGAAAATCTTTGGGAATTGACAGGAAAATCCTTGGGAATTGGCAGGAAAGTTGGTGGGGATTAGTGAGAAAATCCTTGGGAATTGGGAGGAAAGTCCTTGGGGATTAGCAGGAAAATCCCAGGAAAGGGGAGACACCAGGGAGTTAAAAATCCCAGGAAAAGGCTAAAAAATGCCAGAAAAAGGTGTAAAAAAAAATCCAGGAAAAGAGCATCCAAAAATCCAGGAAAAAGGCCACAGCAGGGGGGGTTAAAAACCCCGGGAAAAGGGCTGGGAATTCCCGGGAAAGCGGGATTTTCCTACCTTGGGCGCCGGCGTCTCCTTCTGGCTCTGGCTCTGCCGGAGCTTCTTGAGCAGCACCAGCTTGGCCTCCTCCAGCCTCAGCTCCTCCTGCAGCTGCTTGATCAGGCGCTCCCGCTGCTCCGGGCTCTGCTGGAATGCATGCCAGGGAAATGCCAGGGAAATGCCAGGGAAATCCCAGGGAAATGCCAGGGAAATGCCAGAGAGATCCCAGACAAATCCCCCGGAAATTCCAGACAAATCCCGGGGAAGCCCCAGAGAAATCCCAGACAAATCCCAGGGAAATCCCAAGGAAATCCCAGAGAGATCCCAGACAAATCCCAGGGAAATCCCAGACAAATCCCAGGGAAATCCCAGAGAGATCCCAGGGAAATGCCAGAGAGATCCCAGACAAATCCCAGGGAAATCCCAGAGAGATCCCAGGGAAATCCCGGGGGAAGGCAGAGACACAGGCACGGTGAGAATTCCCAACAGGGACTGGGGAGTGGGAGAAGCGAGGGATGTTCCGAGGGGAAAATGTGGGATTTTTCCATGAAAAAATTCATGGCAAAGAGTAAATGAGGAGAATTCCCAGCTGGAATTGGCTCCTGGGTTTTGGGAATGTGAATGAATGGGAATGGATGGAGCTGGGAGGGGAAAATGTGCCTGATGCTGGGTTTTTCTGACCCAATTCTGGTGAATCCTGACCCAATTCTGGTGAATCCTGACCCAATCCCAGTTCCTCCCAGCTACCCCAGACCCAATCCCAGTTAACCCAACCCAATCCCAGTTTTCCCAGGCCAATCCTGGTTAACCCTGACTGAATGCTGGTGAATCCTGACCCAATCCCAGCCAATCCTGACCCAATCCCAGTTATCCCAGACCCAATCCCAGTTACTCCCCGTTACCCCACCCAATCCCAGTTACTCCCCGTTACCCCAGACACAATCCCAGCCAGTCTTGACCCAATCCCAGTTACTCTCAGTTATCCCAGACCCAATCCCAGCTAATCCTGACCCAATCCCAGTTAACCGTGACCCAATCCCAGTTACCCCAGACCCAATCCCAGCCTGACCCAATCCCAGTTACTCCAGGCCCAATCCCAGCCCAATCCCAGTTACCCCAGACCCAATCCCAGTTACTCCCAGTTCCTCCCAGTTCCTCCCAGCAGCTCTCACCAGCAGGGCCTCGGTGCCGGGCTCGGGCAGGGCCAGCCGGGCCAGCCCGTTGACGCGGGGGCTCGAGGGCTCGTTGTCCGACAGCACGATCACGTCCGGGGAGGGAACGCGCCGCTCCCGCCGGCAACTCCCTGAGCCACGGGAAACCACCGGGAACAACGGGGTCAGGAGTGCCAGGGAAACGGGAAAAACCCCGGGAACAACGGGGTCAGGATTGCCAGGGAAACGGGAAAAACCCCGGGAACAACGGGGTCAGGAGTGCCAGGGAAACGGGAAAAACCCCGGGAACAATGGGGTCAGGAGTTGCCAGGAAATGGGAAAACCCCGAAAGGGGTCAAAATGCCCGGAATGGGAAAACCCCGGGAATGGGGTCAGGATTGCCAGGGAAATGGGATAAACCCAGGAAAAGGGTCAGTGCAGGGCAGCAAATCCCAGGAAAATGGAGAGCAAACCCCAGGAACGGGGTCAGTGCAAGGGCAGCAAATCCTGGGAAAACGGGATTTGTGCAGGGGTCAGTGCAGGGGGAGCAAATCCTGGGAAAACGGGATTTGTGCAGGGGTCAGTGCAGGGGGAGCAAATCCTGGGAATGGGGTCACTCCAGGAGAAGCTTTTCCAACACTTTTCCAACCCTTTTCCAGCCCCTTTCCCGGTGCTTTTCCAGCCCCTTTCCCATTCCTTTTCCAGCTCTTCTCCAGCCCCTTTTCCAGGTCTTTTTCCAGTCCTTTTCCATTCCTTCTCCAGGGTTTCTCCAGTCTTTTCCCAGCCCTTTTCCAAGGCTTTTCCAGAACCCCAGGGAATTTCAGGGCTGGGAAAAGAGCCCAGGCTGGGAATTTCAGGAATGGGAAAATTCCAAAGGGTCTGGAACGCCCTCTAGAGGGCACAGCGAGCCTGGGAATCCCCAAATCCAGGGAATCCCCAAATCCAGGCATTTCCCTCTGGGACTGGCACAGGAGGAGCGTTCCCAGCTTTTCCCTGGAGCTGGAAAACTGGGATTGACTGGGTTGGGATAAAAGCTGGCAATGAAAAATTCCCAACTCCCAAACTCCCTTTTCCTGCTGGAATTCCAGGAATTCCATTGGCAGCTCCAAGGAAATGGGGCTGGGATGGGGGCTGGATCAGCAGGAATTGCCCCTGGAACGGGTTAGGATTCTCTCCCCAACTTTTCCACCATTCCAAAGGAAAAACCGGGAATGTGGCACCAGAACCTCCCAAAAACTCAACTCCAACTCCATCCCGGGATGGGAAGGGATCCAAACCCTCTGCCAAAGCCAAGAATTCCACGGAATTCCGTGGAATCCTCACCCTTTGGATGTGCTCATGTCCACGGGCTCATCCCCTGCTGCCGGCAGCTCCACTTTGATGGTGGCTTTGACTTCCCCACTTTTCAGCGTTCCCGGGATTTTCCCGGCTCCAGGATCCGCTTTGATCTTCATGTCGCCCTCGGGGGAGCTGAGCTCGGATCCCAGAAGTCCTTTGTCCATCCTGAGTTTTTTACTGTCGGGCTCCGAGTCCCGCTCCAGGGCGCGCTTCTGGCTCCGGGTGCGGCATGAGTCCTCACTCATGGTGAGGGCCTGCGGGGAAAACGGCCGGGAAAGGGTTAAAAACGGCGGGAATGGCAGGAAAAATCGTGGGGAAATATAGCCCGGGAAAGGGTTAAAAGCATTGGGAAAAAAATCCACGGGAA
The DNA here is from genome assembly GCF_901933205.1 of Camarhynchus parvulus. NCBI lineage: Eukaryota > Metazoa > Chordata > Aves > Passeriformes > Thraupidae > Camarhynchus > Camarhynchus parvulus. The sequence continues at coordinate 172,929 of NC_044598.1, forward strand.
AGGGTTAAAAACATTGGGAAAAATCCCTGGGAAAGGCAGGGGAAGATAGCCCAGGAAAGGGTTAAAAACAGCGGGAATGGAGGGAAAAGTTAGGCGGAAAAATAGCCCAGGAAAGGGTTAAAAACACCGGGAAAAAAATCCCCGGGAAAGGGTTAAAAAACAGCGGGAATGGCGGGAAAAATCATGGGGAAATATAGCCTGGGAAAGGGTTAAAAACACCGGGAAAAAATCCCGGGAAAGGCGGGGAAGATACCCCAGGAAAGGGTTAAAAACGGCGGGAAAAAATCCCGGGAAAGGATTAAAAACATTGGGAAAAAATCCTTGGGAAAGGCAGGGGAAGATAGCCCAGGAAAGGGTTAAAAACAGCGGGAATGGCAGGGAGAAAATAGCCCAGGAAAGGGTTAAAAAGCAGGAAGAAAAAACAGCCCGGGAAAAAATCCCGGGAAAGGCAGGGGAAGATAGCCCAGGAAAGGGTTAAAAACAGCGGGAATGGTGGGAAAAATCATGGGGAAAAAATCCCGGGAAAGGGTTAAAAACAGCGGGAATGGCAGGGAGAAAATAGCCCAGGAAAGGGTTAAAAGCATTGGGAAAAAAATCCACGGGAAAGGGTTAAAAACATTGGGAATTGCGGGAAAAATCATAGGGAAAATACTCCGGGAAAGGGTTTTAAAAACACCAGGAATGGAAGGAAAAATTATGGGGAAAATATCCCGAGAAAGGGTTAAAAACACCGGGGAAAAAAATATAGCCCGGGAAAGGGTTAAAAACACCGGGAATGGAGGGAAAAATCATGGGGGGAATATCCTGGGAAAGGGGGGAAAATGCCAGGAAAAGAGAGACATCAAGGGGTTAAAAATCCCAGGAAAAGGGGAAAAAAATCCCTGGAAAATGGAGGGTTAAAAAATGCTGGGAAAGGAGGGGGGAAAATCCCGGGAAAAAGGGGAGAGAATGCGGAGTTGAAAGTCCCGGGAAAAGTAAAAATTCCCGGGAAAAGATCCCGGGAATTGGGAGACAACAAGGAGAGGAAAAACTGGGAAAGGGGATGGAAAATCCTGGGAAAAGGGAGACACGAAGGGGTTAAAAATCCCGGGATTTTGGGATGGAATTCCTGCATTTCCAACCAGGACAAAGTCTGGGAAAAGCAATCCAGGAAAGGCTGGGAAAGGGAGGGAAAAAAACCTGGAAAATGGGCTGGAAAATCCCAGGAAAAGGGAGAGAAAATCCCAGGAAAAGGGAGAGAAAATCCCTGGAAAATGGGCTGGAAAATCCCAGGAAAAAGGAGGGAAAAACCCTGGAAAAGGGATTGGAAAATCCCAGGAAAATGGGCCGGAAAATCCCAGAAAAGGGAGGGGAAAAGCCCAGAAAGGAGATGGAAAAAAGGCTGGAAAAGGGTCTGGAAAATCCCTGGAAATGGGGCTGGGAAAAGGATGGGAAATCCCTGGAAAAGTGAAGGGAAAAGGCAGGAAAAGCCCTGGAAAAAGGAATTCCCGATGTTTTTCCTGCTGGAAATCTCTCCCAGGAGAATTCCAGCCCATCCCAGTGGCCAGGGTAGGAAAAGGGAGAAATGAAGGAAAAAAAAAATTCCATCAAAATCCCAGGGAAACCTTGGAAAAGGAGGATTTGAAGGATTTTTCAGGAATGGGAACGGGGTTGGATTTGGAGGGAAATTCCCAAATAAAATCCTGATGAAAATTCCGAGAAAATTCCAAAGGAAAAGGAGAAACTTGGGCTGTCAATTCCATCCTGGAATTCCTCCCTGAATTTTTTCCCACCCAGCTCTGGGAATTTTGGAAGCCAAAAATTCCAACAACTAAAATTTCAGGAACAGAAAATTCCCAGAGGTGGGAAAGTGGGATTCCAACACTTCCAAAGGTTTTCCATGGATTTGCAGCTCTTGAGGATTCCCCAGGAGGAATTCCTGGATACCCCAGCCTTGGATCATCCCTAAATTCCTGGGAATTCCCTTTTTCTGGGAATATTTTCCCGAGATTTCCAGGAAAATCCACGGGAATTCCAGGCTGAACGATGCCAATGCTCGGATGCTTGCCGGGGGGGGGAAAATTCCCAAACTTTTCTTTGGGAATTCAGCGCCAATCCCACATTTTCCAGCCCAAACTTTGGGATCCCAACAGGCGGAAAAGCGGGATCAGGGCGCTGGGAAAGCCTCGCTCCCGCTTTTCCTGGGATTTTGGGATGGGAATTCCCCTGGCAAAGGAGAAGGGGAGGGGGAAGGGAATCCCGCTGGAATTCCCGAGCCGGCATTCCAAGGGTTAAGCGCTGCCATTTCCGCGCCATTCCCGAGAAATCTCCGGGAACAAAATGGCAGCGCTTAACCCTTGGAATGCCGGCTCGGGGATCGGGAATTCCCGCCGGGAATCCCGGGCTGCCCCGCTCCCCCCCCGCGGGAATTTCCCGGCCCCGATCCCGCCGGGATTGTTTTCCCGATTTTCCCCAATTTCCCAGGAGTCATTCCCGAGCTGGGAATTCCCTGAAATTCCCAGGATTCCTTTGATTCCCAGCGGGATTTCTGCTGCTTTTCCCAAACTTCCCAGGAGTTATTCCCGGGCTGAGAATTCCCTGAAATTCCCGGGATTCCCTGAAATTCCCCCGGGATTTCTCCCACTTTTCCCAAATTTCCTGGGAATCATTCCCAAGTTTGGAATTCCCTGAAATTCCCGGGATTCCCTGAAATTCCCACCGGGATTTCTGCCAATTTTCCCAAATTTCCTGGGAGTCATTCCCAAGTTTGGAATTCCCTGAAATTCCCGGGATTCCCTGCCCTGGGATCCCTTTGATTACCGGGATTCCCAGCAGGATTTCTCCCGCTTTTCCCAATTTTCCCAGGAGTCATTCCCGGGCTGGGAATTCCCTGAAAATATCGGGATTCCTCCCAATTTTCCCAGGAGTCATTCCCAAATTTGGAATTCCCTGAAATTCCCGGGATTCCCTGAAATTCCCCCCAGGATTTCTCCTGCTTTTCCCAAATTTCCTGGGAATCATTCTCAAATTTGGAATTCCCTGAAATTCCCAGGATTCCTTTGATTCCCACTGGGATTTCTCCCGGTTTTCCCAATTTTCCCGGGATTCCCTGCCCTGGGATCCCTTTGATGCCCGGTAATTCCCTGAAATTCCCATTGGGATTTTCCCACCCACCCCGAGGTCATTCCCGGATTATCCAGGACTGGGAATTCCTGGAGTTTGTCCCAAATCCCTGAGGAATTATCCCAAAGTTCCTCCAGCTCTGGGAAAAATTTGGGATCAAACCCCTGGAGCAGCTCCAGGAATTCCAGAGCCTCCCAGATGGAATTTTTTTATCCGAGGGAAAAGAAATTTTTGGGGGGAAATTTGGGGAATTTTGTGGAATTCCTGCAGGAATTTGGGGGAAAATTATCCTTCAAATTCCTGCTCCTGGAAGTTTGGAGCTCCAAAGGTTCAGGAAAAGCAGGAAAGGAGAATCCCAAAATTCCACCGGAGTGGGAAAAATGGGGAACAGAGGCTGCCTGGGAAAAAATCCAGGAAGAATTCCTGGAATTTTGGGGCAATTCCGGGAATTTCTGTGGATTTCTTGGAATTTTGGTCAAGTTCCAGGTGAATTTTCCCTGGGGGGACCTGGAATTCTGGGAGGAATTTGCAGGATTTTATGGGAATTCTTCAAATTCTCTGGTTTCATTGGATTAAAGCCAGGAAAATTCCTGAAAATTTTCCTCTTTTCCCACGGGAATTATTCCCAAATTGTTCCCAGCTGGAATATTCAGGACACAAGGACTGAGATTCCCGGGCTGGGATTTTTTTGGGAATGCAGAGAGGAAATCCAGGAGCAGAATTCTCAACTTTTCCTGGGATTTTCCAAGCGAATCCTCCCGTTATTAATTAATCATTAATTAATCATTCATTAATTATCTCTCCATTGTTGATTTTCCATTTCAAATTCCTCCTTTAAGGGGAAAAATTCCAAGATTTATTTGTTGGGAAGCGACCAAAATATTCCTGGGTTAATTTAAATATTCATATGATTATTCACATATTCATGAGTTAATTTAAATATTCCTGAATATATTTAAATATTAATGAGGAGTTGCAATCCGATCTTTCCCAATTAATTCCTCATTAAGGAGAGAATTTCCATCCTTAAACGTTCCCATTTTCCAGCTGGGAACGGGGAAATTCCAGGCTGGGAATTCCTTGGAATTGGGATCCCAGAGATTCCCGCCGGGAATTCCCTCCCCAGTGGGATCATCCCAGAGAAAAGTGGGAAAAGCAGCAGGAGAATCAGAATTCCGACAGGATTTTCTTATTCATGCGTCCAAATTCCCCAAATTTTTCAAAGAAGGATTTGCCAGAAATGCTGGGGCCACAGGATCCAGGACAATCCCATTGCTATCCCAGGACAATCCCATTGCTATCCCAGGACAATCCCATTCCTAACCCAGGACAATCCCATTCCTATCCCAGGACAATCCCATTCCTATCCCAGGACAATCCCATTGCTATCCCAGGACAATCCCAGGAATTCCAGCCCTGCAGGATCCCCAGGCCCAGGGTGGGATCAGGGCGGATCCACCCTGGGAGAAATCCCGGAATTCCTGTGGGGACAGGAGAGAGGGACACCTGGGACAGGTGAGATGGGACAGGCCACGGCTCCTCCCTGAGCACACCCAGCCCCAAACTCCAAATCCCAAACTCCCCAAATCCCCGAATCCCAAAACCCCAAACCCCAAAATCCCAAAATCCCAAATCCCAAACCCCAAAATCCCCAAAAACCCCATACCCTAAAAATCCCAAACCCCCAAATCCCAAACCCCAAAACCCCAAAATCCCCCAAATCCCAAACCCCAAACAACCCCAAATCCCAAACCCCAAAACCCCCAAACCCCAAATCCCCAAAACCCCCAAACCCCAAATCCCCAAACCCCCAAAATCCCCAAATCCCCAAATCCTCAAACCCCCCAAAATCCCCAAATCCCAAACATCCCCAATCCCATCCCCACTCCCTGGACAATCCCAGCAGGAATTCCTGCAGCTCTGGATCCTTTGGAATTCCCCAATCCCTTTGGAAAACCCGGCAGATTTCCTCGGGAATCAGCTCAAATTCCTCCAATCCCTCAGGAATTCCCGGGGATTTTTGGGAAAGCTCCTCTTGGAGCTCCTCTCTGGCTGCTCCAGGAGAAAATTCCAGGCCTGTGGCATGGCAGAGATCCCATCCAATTCCCAGGAATTCCCGGGAATTCCCAGCTCCTACCTGTCAGGGAAGGTCATGGGGTCCCGCCAGGATGAGCCAGAGCCGAGGATCCTGCGGGAACAGAGAGAGGGGTGAGAATTGCGGGAATTCTGGGAATTCCCACATTCCTGAGGGAGGCAGCCGGGGTTTGGGAATGCTGGAACGGAGCTGGGGTTTGGGAATGCTGGGGTTTGGGAATGCTGGGGTTTGGAATGACGGGATTTGGGAATGTTGAGATTTGGGAATGCTGGAACAGAGCTGGGATTTGGGAATGTTGGGATTTGGGAATGCTGGGGTTTGGGAATGGTGGAACAGAGCTGGGATTTGGGAATGTTGGGATTTGGAATGCTGGGGTTTGGGAATGCTGGGGTTTGGGAATGGTGGAACAGAGCCGGGATTTGGGAATCCCAGAACGACAACGGCTCCATCATGAAAAATTGGGAATATTAGCACGGCACAGCCCCGGGATTTGGGAATCCCAAAGTAAAACACAATCCTGGGATTTGGGAATCCCAAAGTAAAACACAATCCTGGGATTTGGGATTTGGGAATTCGATTCATCCTGCGAATTTTCCCGGCGCTGAAATCCATGGGATTCCCAGATTTCCCTCCATTCCTGGTTTCCATCCATGGGATTCCCATCCATGGGATTCCCAGGTTTCCCTCCATTCCTGGTTTCCATCCATAGGATTCCCAGGTTTCTCTCCATTCCTGGTTTCCATCCATGGAATTCCCAGATTCCCATCCATTCCTGGTTTTTCTGGGCTGGGAGCAGCTCCCGGAGCCTTCGGCCGTTCCCGGGTTTTTCCGGCTGCTCCGGCCCCGTGATCCCGGGAATTCCAGGGGGAATTAGCGGAGCTCACCCAGAGCTGTTGGTGGTTAAGAGGATCTGGGAAAATCCCAGGAAATCCTTTGGAATTCAGAGCTGCTGTGGCTGCTTTTCCCAGAGTTTGGGAAGCTCCGAGGACCCAGGAGAGCTGGAATTCCTTGGATTTCACTGGGAACTCCTGGAATTCTGGAATTCCAGCTGTGTTAAGGCTCGGGATTCTCGGGAAGGAGCCTCCGGTTGGATCAGGAGTGGGAAAATCCTGGAAAAGTTTGGGATCTGTGGGAAAAACTGGAGAGGGAGCAGCAGGGAATTCCTGGGAGTGTCCAAGGGCAGCCTGGAAAAACCTGGGAATGTCCCTGCCTGATCCCTGAGCTCCTTCCCACCCCAAAGCATCCCAGAGTTCCACGAATCCGCGGGAAAAGAGGGATTTATTCCCTTTCAGGATTCATCTCTGGCTTTGGAATTCCATCAGCGACATCCCTGGTTTGGATCCGGAATTTTGGGATTTGAAACATTCCCGGAACACCCCAACTTCCCAGCATTCCCAGCTTCCCATCACTCTCAGCTTTCCAGCATTCCCAGTTTTCCAGCATTCCCAACTTTCCACTATTCCAAAATTCCAGCTCCTTTCCCACAGATCCAAGGCCACTTCCAACCCCCTTCCCAAAATCCCAGGCAGATTCCAGCCCCTTTCCTGCTGATCCCAAGCAGCTTTCAGCCCCTTTCCCAAAATCCAAGGGATTTTGCCACTTCCCTCTCCTCTCCCAAAACCCCTGGCAGATCCCAGCCTTCTTCCCAAAATCCACAGCAGATCCTACTCCTTTTCCTGCTGATCCCAGGCCAATCCCAGCCCTTTTCCCAAAACCCCTGTCAGATTCTGGTCCCTTTCCCAAAATCCACAGCAGATCCCAGCTTCTTTCCTGCTGATCCCAGGCTGATCCCAGCCCTTTCCCAGGCTGATCCCAGACCAATCCCAGTCCTTTTCCGTTGATCCCAGTCCCTTTCCCAGGATCCCAGGCCAATCCCAGCCCTTTCCTACTGTTCCCAGGCTGATCCCAGCCCTTTCCCATTGATCCCAGACCAATCCCAGGTTGATCCCAGCCCTTTCCCACTGTTTCCAGATCAATCCCAGTCCTTTTCCGCTGATCCCAGCCCTTTCCCGCTGATCCCAGCCCAATGCCAGCCCTGTTCCACTGATCCCAGGCTGATCTCAGCCCTTTCCTGGTGATCCCAGCCCAATCCCAGCCCCGGTTGTCCCACTGTGATCCCAGGCGTCCCAGCCCTGTCCCACTGGTCCCAGCCCAATCCCAGCCCTTTCCTGGTGATCCCAGCCCAATCCCAGCCCTGTCCCACGGATCCCAGCCCAATCCCAGCCCATCCCATCCCGGATCCCAGCCCAATCCGGCCCCTGTCCGCTCCCAGGCTCCCGCGCTGCCATCCCGGATTCCCAAAGGCCTCTGTCTCTCTCTCTCTCGCTGTCACTTCCTGTGCCTCTCCCAGCTCCGGTTCCCGGCAGGACAGAGCGGTCCCGGAGCCCAGGGCTGGGGTTGGAGCATTCCCGGGATTTGGGACAGCTCGGGAATTCCAGCCCGAGCAAGGCAGCAAAATCCCGGACAAACCCAAGGAAAACTGAGCAGCAGGCTGGGGAAATCCTGGAAAACCAGCCAGGAAACGCTCGGGAAAAGCCGGGATGTGAATCCCAGTTCTGATCCCGAGCGAAGCATTCCCGGCTGGAATTCTCGTGCGGGGCCACTCCCGGGAAAAGTGAGGAGATGCTCGGGAAAAGCCGGGAAGGGAATCCCGACCCCGCACTCCGGCAGGATCCCACCGGGAAGGATCCCATCCCAGCCCGGGAGCCGTTCCCGGCTGCAATTCCCTCTGCCCACCGTGTGCTGAGCGGGGCTGGGATCGTCCCGCATCCCCCGGAGCCCCGGGATTCCCGAGATCCCCCCGGGGCAGCGCATCCCGGTGCTGATCCCCATCCCGGTGCGGATCCCGGTGCGGATCCCGGTGCGGATCCCGGTGCCAATCCCCATCCCGGTGCCAATCCTCATCCCGGTGCCAATCCCCATCCCGGTGTCGATCCCGGTGCCGATCCCGGTGCCATCCCGGTGCCGGTGCTGATGCCCATCCCGGTGCGGATGCCAGCGCCGATCCCGACCCCGGGCAGCGCATCCCGGTGCCCGTGCCGGTGCCATTCCCGGTGCCCCGGGCGCAGGAAGGGCGGCCGGGGACTCTTATTGTGACACGGCCCCGGCCCGGCCCGGCCGCACGGCCCGGCCGCGGCCACCGCGGGGCTCCGGCACCGGGGGGCACCGGGGGGCACCGGCCGCGGGGACAGCGGGGGGGATCGCGGCTTCGGACAGCGGGGATTGACCCCCGGGGACACCGGCGAGGGTCGCGGTGACCGGGGGGTGACCGGGGGGGTGGGCGGGGGGTGACCACGGAGTGACCGGGGGGGGTTTCGGGGGGTCCCCGTGTCCCCCCGTGTGTCCCCCCGTGTCCCCGGTGCGGAGCGCGGGGGGAGCGGGCACGGAGCGCTCGGGGCGGCGGCGGAGGAGGAAGAGGAGGAGGAGGAGGAGAAGGAGGAGGAAGAGGAGGAAGAGGAAGCAGCCCGGCGGAAAGCCCGCAGCAACTTTCCCAAACAAAAGCCGGCGGCGCCCCGGGGCGCTGGGCGGGCGGCGGAGTTGGGGTTCCCGGGGGGACGAGCCCCGGGATCCCGGAGCGGCCCCGGTGCCGCGGGCTCGGGGCTCACGGGCGGCCGGGGCCGGAGCCGCGGCCAGCGGGACTTTGCACTTTCCGGGCTGCCCGCACGGCCAGGAAACGCCGGAACTTCCCCGGCAGCTCTCCCGCATCCCGGCCTCCGTTCTCCCAAAATCGCGGCGGTGCCGTCGCTCCGGTACCGGAGCCAATAAACGCCGGCAGAACTTTTACCGGGAGAACTCGCAGGGCGCCGCTCCGGTCGCTCCGCGCCGCATCCGCAGCGAGCCCGCCCCGCGCTGCCGGCTCCGCTCCGCTCTCCCCGCGCCGGCCCCGCCGCTCTGCCGCTTGTTGCGGCGCTTTCCCGGTGGCTCCCGTGGCCGCCGCGGCTCCCGGTGCCGATAATGCGCTCCTCACACATGGAGTCGCGGCGGCACCGGCAGAGCATGCGCGGGGCGGGGCGGCCGAGCGGCGGGGCCGGCGGAGGGGACGGCGTGGGGACAGCGGTGAGACAGCGTGGGGACAGCGGGGGATAGCGGAGGGGACGGCGGGGGACGGCGGGGGACAGCGAGGGGACAGCACCGGCAGCTCCCGCGGCCGCTCCGGGCCGGGCCCCTCACGGCGCTACGGCCGCCGCCGCTTCCGGGCGCGGCGCGGGGGGAGCCGCGGTTGTGTCGCGGGCCGCCATTGGCCGAGGGGGTCGCGCGGATGATGAGAGGAGGGCCCTGATTGGCTGGAGCGGCGGGCGGGGGGCGCGCGGGCAGCGCCGGGCTGGGAGAGGCCACGTGGAGAGAGGGGACAGCGAGAGGGGACAGACAGAGGGGACAGACAGAGGGGACACAGAGAGGGGACAGAGAGGGACAGACAGAGGGGACAGAGAGAGGGGACAGAGAGAGGGGACAGAGAGAGGGGACAGAGGGGACACAGAGAGGGGACAGAGGGGACAGAGAGGGGACACAGAGGGACAGAGAGGGGACAGAGGAGGGGACAGAGGGGGGACAGAGAGGGGACAGAGAGAGGGACACAGAGAGGGACAGAGGGGACAGAGGGGACAGCGAGGGGACAGAGGGGACAGCGAGGGGACAGAGAGAGGGGACAGAGAGGGACACAGAGAGGGGACACAGAGAGGGGACAGAGAGGGGACAGAGAGAGAGGGGACACAGAGAGGGGACAGAGAGGGGACACAGAGAGGGGACACAGAGAGGGGACAGAGGGGACACAGAGAGGGGACAGAGAGAGGGGACAGACAGAGGGGACAGAGAGAGAGGGGACAGAGAGACGGGACAGCGAGAGGACAGCGAGGACAGTGAGGGGAGAGACAGGGGACAGCGAGGGGACAGCAGGGACACAGAGACGACAGCGAGGGGACAGCGGCGGTGGCCGATGGAGCAGCGGCTTTGGGGGGCACTGGGACGGGGGCAGGGCCCGGCTCCGATCCCAAAATTCCCCAATCCCACAAAGCTCTGCAGCGCCGGGACAGCCCAAGGAGGAGCCCCGGCCCCAAAACCCTCCTGGAGAATTCCCCAAATCCCGGGAAATTCCCTGGAAATCTCCCAGCTCCCCAGATCCCAGCAGATCTCCCCCAAATCCCAGGAAATTCCCCCCAAATCAGCGCCTGGCATCCCCAGGATTTTGGGCAAAGACTTTTCCAGCCAAATCCAAAATCCCAAATTTCTATTATTTCCCACCAAATTAACAGCAGAAGGAATTGGGAGCTGTGGGATTATTGATTATTAATTATTCATCGTTATTCCCAGATCCCTGTGGGGCTTTTCCAGCTCATTCCCATTTGTCCCTCACCCTCCTGTTGCCCCAATCTAAAAAAGAAATCCCTAAAAGCCCCAAATTCCCAGAGTTTGGAAGGATTTGGGAAGGTGGAATGCAGCAGGATCAGGAATCCCAAATATACCTGCACAGGGAATGATCCCAGAGAAAATCACCCCAAAAGCTGGAAAATCCTATGGATGCCACCCTAAAAGTGGGGAAATTCCATGGATGTCACCCTAAAACCTGGAAAAATCCCATGGATGCCATCCCAAAGGTGGAAAAATCCCATGGATCTCACCAAAAACTTGGACAAATCCAACGGACGATGTCCCAAACCTGGAAAGTTCCAAGGATATCACCCAAATTTTGGGAAAACTCCATGGATTCCATCCCCAAAACTGGAAAAATCCAATGGATATCGCCCCAAACTGGGAATATTCCATGGATGCCATCCCCAAAACTGGAAAAATTCTATGGATAACACCCCAAAGCTGGAAAATCCAGTGGATATCATCCTAAAACTGGGAAAATCCAATGGGTACCACTCCAAACTGGACAAATCCCATGGATATCGACCAAAACTTGGAAAATCCCACGGATGCCATCCCAAAACTGGGAAAATCCAATGGACATCACCCCAAACTGGGAAAATTCCATCCCAAAGTTGGAAAAATCCCATGGATATCACCCCAAACGGCTGCCCTGGATAAAATCCCATCCCCATCGGAAGCGGGAACATCCCGGGATGGGAGAGATCCCAAAGTTTTTCAGATTCCTTTGGGATTCCTTCTCCGCTTTTCTGCCTCATTCCAGAGGCTCCCAGGGAAGATTTTGGGATTTCTTGGCTCTTCCTTCAGGGAGAGGTGGGATTTGGGGAGGGATTCCTGCCTGGAATGGGATGGGATGGAATTCTCAGGGAAGATCTGCCTGTCCCTGGATCCCTGGAATGTCCAAGGATCCAAGGAAAACTTGGAGCTGCTTCCAGAGGTGCAAGGAGCTCCAAAGGAGCTGGAGAGGATTTGGGATTTGGGAATTCCAGGGCACAGGGAATGGATTTGGGATGGGAATTCCAGGGCACAGGGAATGGATTTGGGATTTGGAATGGGGATCCCAGGGCACAGGGAATGGATTTGGGATTTGGGAATTCCAGGGCACAGGGAATGGATTTAGGATGGAATCCAAGGACCCAGGGAATGGATTTGGGATTTGGGAATTCCAGGATACAGGGAATGGATTTGGGATTTGGGAATTCCAGGGCCAAGGGAATGGATTTAAGCTGAGAAAGGGGCATTTGGGTGGGATTTTGGGAAGGAATTCCTGGCTGGAATGAGCTGGAATTCCCAGAGAAGCTGTTGGGATCCACTGCAGAATCCTGGGATTTGGGATGGGACCCTGAGATTCACCAAAGACGTCCCGAAGAATTTGGGATGGATCTTTAGAATTCACCACAGAATCCCAGAATTTGGGATGGACTCTCGGGATCCACTGCAGAATCCTGGAATTTGGGACAGATCCCTGGATTTCACCCAGATCCCTGGGATCCACCACAGACCCTCCCAGCTTTTCCAGCAGGTTTTGGGGAAAAAGCCCCGGATTTGGGCACTTTGGGACAATCCCTGTGGTTCTGCCCCAGCCCCTCGGATTTTCCAGTGAATCCCAGAGTTTTCCAGGGCATCCCTGAGTTTTGGGAGTTTTGAGGAACACACTCCCAAGTTTTCCAACAGATTCTTGAATTATCCCACAAATCCTCGGGATTCACTCAGAGCCCGGGGTTTTCCAGGGGAATTCCAGGATTTGGGGCAAACCCTCAGGATTTTCTGCAGAGCCTCAAGTTTTGGCACAAATCCCTGGATTTTGGGACAGCCCCTCAGGTTTTGCCGCCGAGTTTTCCAGCAGAACCCCCACTGTTTCAACAGACCCTCCAGTTTTGGCACAGACCCTCAGATTTTGGGACAAACCCTTGGACTTTCCAGTAGAAAATCCCTCGAGTTTTCCAACAGACCCCAGGATTTCCAGTGCATCCCCAGCTTTCCCTTCAGCCCCTCAGATTTTAGGACAAACCCTCCAATTTTAGGCCAAACCCTCAGATTTTCCCCCAGACCCTCAAGTTTTCCAGAAGATCTTCAGATTTTCCTCAATCCCTCCGTTTCCCCCAACCCCTCAGCTTTTCCCCACACCCCTCAGCATTTCCTGCACCCTTCAGTTTCCCCCACACCCCTCAGCATTTCCTGCATCCCTGGTTTTCCCTTCGACCCTTCAACTTTTCCCCAAACCCCTCAACTTTTCCTGTACCACTCAGTTTCCCCCAAACCCCTCACTTCTTCCCACACCCGTCAACTTCTTTTGCATCCCTGTTTTTCCCTTCAATCCTCCAACTTTTCCCCAAACCCCTCCACTTTTCCTGTACCACTCAGTTCTCTCCAAACCCCTCAGTTTCCCCCAAACCCCTCAGCATTTCCTGCACTCTTCAGTTTCCCCCAAACCCCTCAACTTTTCCTGCATCCCTGTTTCTCCCTTCGACCCTTCAACTTTTCCCCAAACCCCTCAACTTTATCTGCATCCCTGTTTTCTCTTCAACCCTCAACTTTTCCCCAAACCCCTCCACTTTTCATGTACCACTCAGTTTCCCCAAACCCCTCAGCATTTCCTGCATCCCTGTTTTTCCCTTCGACCCTTCAACTTTCCCCAAACCCCTCAACTTTATCTGCATCCCTGTTTTTCTCTTCAACCCTCCAACTTTTCCCCAAACCCCTCCACTTTTCCTGTACCACTCAGTTCTCCCCAAACCCCTCAGTTTCCCCCAAACCCCTCAGCATTCCCCGCACATCCCCGCTCCTCCCGCACATCCCCGCTCCTTTCCCCGCACATCCCCGCTCCTCTCCCCGCACATCCCCGCTCCTCTGCCCGCGTTTCCCCGCCCCGTGCCCAAAACTTTCTCCGTGTTTCCGGAGTGCCGCTCCGGGCCCGTCACGCAGCGGGGCACGCACCGCCGTGCCCGGGCCCCGGGGGGCTCCCTCAGCGCTGCCCGCGCTGCCCGCCCGGCCCCGAGCCGTGGCCTGGTGGCCCCGGTGGCCCCGGTGGTGGCCCGTCCCCTCCCCCACTCCCCTCCCCCGCCTTCCCAAGGCTCTGGCACCAATAATCCGCCTTTGCTGACATGCTCTGGTGGCTGTGCCTATCGGGCAACTCCCAGGATGCACTCCCGCTCCTCCCTGGCACCCCCTCACCCGTGCCCACCCTCCCCTCGGACTTCCCAACCTTTTCTTTTTTGCCTTTTTCTTTTTAAGCTTTTTCTTTTTTTATTATTATTATCTCCACCCCCCACCCCCGCACTCACACACACACCCGGCCGCACTTTCATCCCCCGTGAACCCCCCTGGCGCTTCGGCGCTCTCCCTCAGCCCGGCTCCCCGCGTCCCTCACGGGGTCCCCCCTGGCCTTGGGCGCCTTTTGGCCGCTCCCTTCTCCCCTCACGGCCGTGCCCCTCACAAACCGCCCCGGATCTCCGTCCCCGGCGTTCCCCCCGCGCTGCCCCGAGCCCCGAGCCGCCCTCAGGGGGAAGGGGGTGTGTGTGTGGGGGTGTCCCCTGGTCCCCGTCCCCCCCGGGGGGGCTGCTGAGGCGCGGGTGTCACTCACTGTCCGGAGCCCCCTCAGAGCCGCCTCCTCCTCCTCCTCAGCGGGGCCCGGCCCGGACTGGGGCCGTGGGGGAAGGGGAGGCGGCTCCCTCAGGTGGCCACTGACAGGAGGGGGGGGCGGGGGGGGCTGCGCGCGCAGGGGGACCCGCCCCCCCACTCGCCGTCCCCCCCCATCCTCCCGCCCCTCCCCCCCCCCTCCGTGCCCGCCCCTCTCCCCCCCCTCCCCTCCCCTGTGCCCCCCCCTCCCCTCGCGCCCCCCCCCGCGGGACCCCCCGTTGCCAGGCAGATTTGGGACACCCTCGCTCCCGGCCACGCCCCCTGCCCAGGCCTGGGGCGCTGCGTTGGGTGGGGTTTTTTTTTAATCTTTAAACTAATGATTGACAGCGTCGCCGGCAAATAGAAAGGTGGGTTGCCTGCGTTGCAGCCAATCGGCGCGAAGAGTCAGTAGTAGCTCCGCCCCCGTAGTAGAACGGTGATGGAAAGGGTGCGGTTTGTTTTTGATTGACGGGCATACTGACCAATCAGCGGTGCGACCCCGTGGTGCGCGCCGCGCCCCTGCTGTGAGGGAGGAAAGAGGCGCGGTCTAAATTTGATTGATAGCTGAAATATCCAATAGGAGACAGAGTTCATCCAAGAGGAGCCAATGAGAGCGCGGCCCGCGGGGAGGGGGCGGTGCGGCGGGCCGGGCCCGGCGGCTCGCGGCGGTTCCCCGGGGCCGGGCCGCGCTGGCTCCTCCCGGGGCCGGCTGAGGTGATGGCGGCGCGGGAGGGGCCGGCCCCGCCGCCCTTATCCGCCCGCGCAGGCCGCGCTGGGGCCGCAGATGGGGGGGGGCCGGCGGCAGGAAGCGGGGGAGGCCCCGGGGCCGGCGGAGCCGGTTCTGCGGGCGGGGTGGCGGCCGGGCCGGCTGAGGACCGGGACTCGCGGCTGAGGGCCGAGCGGGACCGGGGGCAGCGCCAGGGCCCCGGGCCGGGGATGGGATGACGAGGGGCCGTCCCCGCTCGGTGACTCCGGGGCTGATCTGGGTCAGAGCGGCTCGGTCCGGTCCGGTCCGGTCCGGCTGCTCCGCCGGGATCAGGCTCGGTGGGATTTGGGATCATTCCCGGTGGGATTTGGGATCATTCCTGGTGGGATTTGGGATCATTCCCGTTGGGATTTGGGATCATTGCCATTGGGATTTGGGATCATTGCCATTGGGATTTAATCCTGGAATCATTCCTGCAGGAATTGGGATCATTGCCGGTGGGATCTGGGATCATTCCCACAGGGCTTTGGGATCACTCCCTTTGGGATTTAACCCTTGGGATCATTCCCGTTGGGATTTGGCATCATTAGGATTTGGGATCATTCCCATTGGGATCTGGGATCATTCCCATTGGGCTTTAACCCTGGGGTCATTCCCATTGGGATTTGGGATCATTCCCATTGGGATTTAACCCTTGGGATCATTCCTGATGGGATTTGGGATCATTCCCACAGGGATTTAATCCCACAGGTTTCATTTCCCTTTTTCCTCCAAAATCTCAAGGAATTTCAGCTCCTCCTTCCCAGCTCTGCTCCATGAGAGAAAAAAAAAAAAGAAAAAGAAGGAGAAGCTGCCACGAAAAGCTATTAAATAATTTAATATACAATGGTAAAAAGCTCTGTACATTGGAATTTCCGCCGGGAATTTGGGGATTTGGGAATTCCGGCGGCGGGAGGAGCCCGCGGGAGCTGGGATCAGCTCAGAGCTCCCACCCCAACCCCAGAATTCCCGAGGGATTTTCCGGCTCTTTCACCGATTCTGATGGATTTTCACGGGAGATTGAAGGCGGAAAATTGGGGATTTGGTGGAATTTTTGGGAATTCTGCTCCTTCCTCGGCGTCTCCGGGGGGGTGGGAAAGGCTCTTTTCCCACCTGGGGAATTCCCAAAGCTCAGCCCCAACCACAGCTCTCCACAATTGGGATTTTTCCCAATTTTTTCCCCATTTTTTTCTAGGTTTTTCCCAAAGTTTTTGGGATTTGGCCGCCCTGGAAGTGCTCAAATGCAGGTGGGAGCAGCCTGGAATAGTGGAAGTGTCCCTGCCCTGGGATTGGGATCATCCCGAGGCTTTTCCAGCCCAAAATTTGGGAATTTGAGCCCAAAATTCCGAGCTGGATCCGAGTTAGGCCAGGAATTCCAGAATATTCTGGAACATGACGGAGTTAGAAAGGAAAATTTGGATTTCCTGGCTGAGATTTGGGAATTTCAGCCTTTCCCAAGCCAGGAAAATTCCAAGGAAAAAGATTCCAAGGGATTGTTGCACACCAGAGGAAATAAAAACTGGGAGTGTGCTTCCCAAAAAAGTCAAAAATTGGGAAAACTCCCCCAGTTCCTGATGAAAATCCCCAGATCCCAAAATTCCTGGGATGGTTCTGTCTCAGTGGGATCCCAAATATCCCAAAAAAAAAAACCCAGGAGCCTCTGGAATTTCCCATGGAATTTGGAAAATTCCAAATTCAGGCTGGAAAATCCCCGGATTTGGGAATTTTTGGGGATTTTTTTTCCCCGTTTTTTGGGTTTTTTTTTTTGAGTTCCAGTGGCACTAAGGATTTTCCTTAATCCCCCAAAAAATTCCAGAATAAAAACTCTCAATCCTCAATCCCCAAAACTTCCAGGTCCTTTGCAGACTTAGGACCAGGATTTCCATATTAAAAAAACCCTGGAAAATGCAAGTTTTTGGGAATGGGATAAAAAAAAAATCTCATCCCTGGAATGAATTCCAGAGGGAAAAAAAAATTGAGGAATTTGGGTGGAAAAAATTCCATGCTCTGGAAAAAAAAAAGGGGATTTGGGAAGGAAAGATGATGGGAATGAGGGAATTTTAAGGTTCCTTACCATCCAAGTGGGATTAAAAAATTCCCAAAAATCTCTGACAGTTTCAGGACTTTGGTTTTTTTTTCTCTCCAAAAATTCCAGAGTTCTTTTCCTTCCCCCTTTCCCAAAAATCTGGAGAAATTCCAACTGGGAAAAACAACTCATTTCCACCCCAGGCACTGCTGGGATCCTGGAAAAAAACTTCCAGCTTTTGTTTTCCTGGGATTCAGCATTCCCAGATTTCTGGGAAATCCAAAATCAACTGGGCTAAAACCAGAGAATTTAATCTGGAAAAGGGAATTTTATGCCGAGGGCAGGGCTGGAATTCCATCCCAAACCTCTGGGTTGGGATTTATTCCCAAGATTTGGGAATCCTTAAGGCACAGGTGGTGCCTTCAGCCTGGAAAAAATTTGGGATCAGCAGGAAAACTCCGGATTTTTTTTTCCCCCCAATCCCAAAGGCGTGAGGGAGAGCTGTGGCTGCGGGAGGGACATCCCAAAAAACCCTGGAATTCCTCCTTCCCAAAAAAAATGGGAATTTCCCCTCGGGGGAATTCCAGCTGGGAATCCAATCCATGATTTCTTCATCCCCGAGGATTCCCAGCTTTTCCTGGCAATTCCCTGCAGGATCAAACCTTGGGATTCACCTGGATATTCCCACCTGGAAAAGCAGCTCCGGAGGCTCTGGGAATCCCTGGAAAATTCCTGGATTTTTCTCACTACCAGAGGGAATTCTGAAGCTTTTCCATGGATTTTTTTTTGTTTCTTTTCCCAAGTTTTTGACGCCTTTTTTGTTTGTTTGTTTGTTTTTTTCCCCCTCTCCTCCTGGGATGTTGTTGGTGGATATCCTGGAGTTTTTTTGTTTTGTTTTTTTTTTTCCAGGAATTTTCCTGGAGTTTTCTTGGAATTCACAGCAGACTGGCCAGGCTGGTGGTGGGGCCGTTCTGGGCCTGGAATTGGACTGGGGGGGGTCCATCCGTCCACTGCAAAGGGAAAAAAACGGGATCAAAATCCCAGGAAAAATTCCCAGAAAATTCCCTCAGCATCACAGAATTCCCAGGAAAACCCTCCCTGCCTCAGGGATCCCAAATTCCAACCCCTCATCTCGCTGGAATTTGCTTTTCCAGGGGTTTATTTGGGGATTTCAAAACCAAAATCCCAGGAAAAATGGGGAAATTTGCCTCGGGATCAGAATTCCCAAGGAATCCCACACTGCAGCAGGGAACCCCGCTGGGATTTGGTTTTCCAGGGGATTTTTTGGGATTTCAAAGCCAAAACCCCACTGGGAGGGATTTGGATGATCCAGAGGCAAGAAAATCCCAATTTTGGATGCAAAAGCACTAAAAAACCCTTAAAAAATCCCATTTTCCCACCCTTATCCTAATTTTTGGGGGGATTTTTTGGCAGGGATTTCTTTCTGGGAATGCCAATTGCAGGATTCCAGGGATTGGGGAAGGATTTGGATGATCCAGAGGGAAGAAAATCTCAATTTTGGATGCGACAGCACTAAAAAAAATCATTTTAAAAAACTATAGAAATGAACTCAAGGGTCCTTTTTGCCACAGGCAAAGTGGGAATTTTGGGAATTTTGGGAATTCCTGGGCTCTGACCGTGATCAGGTTGTGCTCGGGGAGGCTGCAGGCCTCGATGTGGTCCTGGAGCAGCTGCTGGGAGAAGTTCTGGTGCATCTGGGCGGCCTCGTGGGCATCCATGGCATTGCCACACGCCTTGTTCAGGTCTGGCAAAGGCAGAGAAATCCTGGGATTTATCCAAGTCCCACCTCTGAGCTCCCCTCATCCCAAAAAAATCCTGGGATTTATCCAAGTCCCACCTCTGAGCTCCCCTCATCCCAAAAATCCTCCCTGAGTTTGGGGTCTGCACAGAAATCTCAAGGATTCCCTGGGATTGCAGGGAATAAAATCCCAAAATTCCTCTTGGGATTGTAGGGAATCAAATCTCAAAATTCCCAAGAATTCCTTAGGATTGCAGGGAATAAAATCCCAAAATTCCCTCCTGGGATTGCAGGGAATAAAATCCCAAAATTCCTCTTGGGATTGCAGGGAATAAAATCCCAAAATTCCCAAGAATTCCTTAGGATTTCAGGGAATAAAATCTCAACATTCCTCTTGGGATTGTAGGGAATCAAATCCCAAAATTCCTTTTGGGATTGTAGGGAATCAAAACCCAAAATTCCTCTTGGGATTGTAGGGAATCAAAACCCAAAATTCCTCTTGGGATTGCAGGGAATAAAATCCCCAAATTCCTCCTGGGATTGTAGGGAATAAAATCCCCAAATTCCCAAGAATTCCTTAGGATTGCAGGGAATAAAATCCCCAAAATTGCCTCAATTTGAGGCAAAATCTGCCCCATAAATTCCACAGGGATCCTGAATTTTTTTCCCCTTTTCCAAAGGAAATGTTTTTTATGGATAAATCACCCCTGCAGCTTTCCCATTCCCATTTCCCCCAAACCCTTGGGATAATTTCCACATTTTCCTTTAATTCCCAGTCTCCCAGAGGCTCCATCCCAGTTTTTTATGGAAAAATCACCCCTGGAGCTGCACATTCCCATTTCCCCCAAAGCCCTGGGATAATCCCCAGCACTCCCACCCTCCCCAGGCTGTTTCCCTGTTCCCAGGCTGCTCCCAGATCCCGGATTGATCCCGGATTTACCCCGGAGCAGGGCAGAGGACCAGAGCTGCACGGACATGTCTGGGATCTTGCTGGCCAGCTGCATGGCTGGCACCACCATGTTGTTGCTTTCCTAGGAAAATCGGGAAAGGAAAGGGAAAAATTGGAATTTTATGGGAATTTTTCCCGCCCTTTCCGGCACTGATTGAGTGGAAAAGATGGAAAATTCCTGGTGGGAAATTGGATTTTTTGTCGCTCTGCTCGATGGGATGGAAGGCAGGAAAATGCTCAAGATTCTCAAGGATTTCTTGGGATTGAAGGGAATAAAATCTCAAAATTCCCAAGGAATCCATGGTGTGGAAGGGAATAAAATCCCCAAATTCCCAGGGATTCCCTGGGATGAAAAGGAATCAGATCCCAAGGATCTGCTGGGATGGAAAGGAATAAAATCCCAAAATTCCTTGGGATGGAAGGGAGTAACAGGCCCAAGAATTCCTTAGGATTGCAGGAAATAAAATCCCAAAATTCCCAAGGATTCCCTGGGATTGCAGGGAATAAAATCCCAAGATTGCCAGGGATTTGCTGGGATAGAAAAGAATAAAATCCCAAGATTCCTAAACATTCCTTAGGATTGTAAGGCAATGGATTCCCTGATTTCAGCTGGAATTTTTTTGAGGGATTTTTTTGGGGGGATTTATTCTGGGAATGCCCACTGCAGGATTCCAGGGACTGGGAGAGGTTTGGACGATCCAGGGGGAAGAAAATCCCGATTTTTTTATACGACAGCACTAAAAAACCCTTTAAAAATCCCATTTTTTCCACCTGTGTCCCGATTTTCTCGGGGATTTTTTTTTTGGGGGGGGAATTTTTTCTGGGAATGGCCCTTGCAGGACCCAGGGGTGGGGAGGGCTCTGGAGTCACCCTGTGGTTGCCCAGCACGTAGAAGATGTGGCCCAGCAGCACCAGCGAGCAGGCGGTCAGGCGGTTCAGGTCCTCGGCGTTCGACATCTTCAGCGTCTCCCGCAAAAAACGCCTGGAAAAACGGGAAAACGGGAAAACGGATTGGAGCCCCCCCCGAGCAGCCTGGGGTGACTCCTGCAGGGATGGAGGGGCAGCAGCTGGGATAAAGGAGCTCAGAGAAAGGGAATTCCTGAGGTTTCTCTTGGATTGGGCCCTTGGAAGGTGCAGATTCCTGGGATGGAAAGGAATGAGATTCCCCGGGCGGGGTTCCTTGGGATTGCGGGGATTAAAATCCCAAAATTCCCAAGGATTCCAGGGAATAACAATCCCAAAATTCCCAGGGATTCCAGGGAATAACAATCCCAAAATTCCCAGGAATTCCAGGGCATAATGATCCCAAAATTCTCAGGGATTCTTTAGGATTACAGGGAATGAGATCCCAAGGATTCCCTGGAATTGAAGGGAATAAAATGCCCAAGATTCCCAAGGGTTTCTTGGGGTTCCAAGGAATAAAAGTCCCAGATTCTCAAGGATTCCCAAGGATTCCAGGGAGTAAAATTCCCAAGGATTCCCTGGGATTGCAGGGATTAAAACCCCAAAATTCCCAAGGATTCCAGGGAATGCAGATCCCCAAGGATTCCAGGGCATAATGGTCCCAAAATTCTCAGGGATTCTTTGGGATTACAGGGAATGAGATCCCAAGGATTCCTTGGGATTGCAGGGAATAAGACCCCAAAATTCCCAAGGATTTCTAAGGATTGCAGGGGCTGATTCCCAAGGACTCCTTGGGATTGGAGGGAATCACCTTCTCTCCAAGAATTCCCAAGGATTTTTTTGGGATCGCTGGGAGCAACATTGCCAAGATTCTCAAGGGATGGCAGGGAATGATTTCTAAGGATTCCAAAGGGAAAGAGCTCAACCCTCACCACATCCCCGGCCAATCCAGGAGAAATCCATGGGATGGACACAAAGCCTTGGCATTCCCACTCCCATCCCAAAACAAAAAAAGCCAGGGTGATTTTTCCAACATTTTCCCCACATTTTTCCCACTTTTTCCCCAGGGGTTTGGACTCACTTGGCCTCGTTGTATCTTCCCTGGAAAAAGGAGAAGAGCCCTCGGATGTAGAAGGCTGCAGCCCGCAGACAGTGGGAACTATGGGGAAAAAAACCACATGGATACCTCAGGATGCCACCCAAATTCCCAGGAATTCCACCCCAAAATCCAACTCCCAAGCAAAATATTACGTTTGAGCCCCATCCCAAGTTTTTCACTGGAGTTAAGTTGGATTTTTTTTCTCCTAATTTGTTGAAAATCCTGCTGCAAATCAGTCATTCCCAGCCCGGAATGTTGGGATTTGTGGGAATTCTCACCTCACTGGGAAGTTGTGGTCGGGGTTTATCCTTTCCAATAAACTGTAGAGCTGGAAAAGTGGGAGAAGAAAAGGAAAAATCAATTTTCCAAGGAAAAAATCAACACCAAAACAGTGAAATGCCACCCAAACCGGCCCAAGTTTATCCCAATATTGGGAATTTTAGGCTTGCTTTGATCCCAAAAATCCAAGTTTTATCCCAAATCTCCTCCAATTCCACAGCTTTTCCTGGATAATTGTATTCCCACAGACAACTTGGAGCTGATGGATCAGATAATGAATTTAATATCGGATTTGATTAATAAAAACCAGAATTTAATTAAAGAATTCACAAATTTTAAGTATATTTTTTGCTCCCCCCCATGAAGGAGCTGCGGCCAGCAAGGCCCTGATGGAAAAAAGAGAAAAAGCATTTTTTTTTTTTTTCACAGAAAATTGTGAATACCCACCCCTGATTGAGAGCGGATGAAAAATACCCAGAAAAAGCAGAATTTCAGGATTTTTCTCCATCAGAGAACAGAAAGTTGAGATTTCCCACTCCCCTCATGAATAGGATTCTGTCAGCAAGGCCCTGATGGAAAAAATACCCAGAAAAAGGCAAATCCCAGGAATTTTCTCCACAGAAAAGCAGGATTTGAGAGAAAGAGTGGGAAAAATTGTGGGAATAACCCAGAAATTTTGGAGTTTTCCCGCCAATTTCTCAGGAATTCCCACTCTCCTCATGAAGGAGCTGTGGCCAGCAAGGCCCTGATGGAAAAAATACCCAGAAAAAGCAGAATTTCTTTTTTCAAGAAAGTGAGACTATGAATAGGATGTCAGCAAGCGATGGAAAAAAACAGAAAAGCAAACTAGAATTTTCCACAGGGGAGGGAGTGTGGCCAGCAAGGCCCTGATGGAAAAAAAGCCCAGAAAAAGCAGAATTTCAGGGATTTTCTCCACAGAAAAGCAGGATTAGGGAGAGCCCAGCTCACCTCCTGGTGCCGATTCCCCTCCCGGATGTAGACGCTGGCCAGGTTGGTGACAATGAACGCCCACAGCTCCTGGTGGGTTGTGAGCTGGAAAGGAGAAAATCCCCAAATATTTCAGTTTTTTCCTCACCATTTGTTCATTCCCATTAAAATATCCTGGCTAAAAAACTCACACGTTGATATTCTGATGTTAAAAATCCCCCCTCAATCCAAGGAAAATCGTTAATAAATAATGGAATTAAGGAAGGTTTCCCTTCTAAATTCACATTGCCATCCTTAAGTTTCCAGGAGAAAATTTGGGAATAAAATCTCACCCTCAGTGCTGTAGTGAATTGTGCTTCTGCATTATCCATGCAGTTGACAGAGATGCAGTAGAGACCCTGGAAAAGAAAGGATATTTTTTGGGAATGCAGCCCAAAACATTCCCAAATCCATGGAAATATTGGGATAACAGGAGGAAAAAGGGAGCATCGAGTCTCAGGTGTGGGGAAAATAAGGAATTTCCAAAAAATGTCCTTTAAAAAAATTATTCATGGGGAAAAAAGCTTATTTTAGCTAAAAAAATCTTTATTAAAATCGTGGAGAACTCAGTATTCCCTACAAAAACCTTTTGCCTTCTATAATTCCCACATAAAGCCATCTCCAGTGGGCACAGTTGAAATCCCTGGATTTCCCCTTTTCCAGCTGACTCCTCCCAAATTCCCCCTCCCTTCATGAAGGAACTGCTGCCAGACAAGGCCTGGATGTCAAAAATACCCAGGAAAAGCCAAATCCCAGGAATTTTCTCCACAGAAAAAATGGGATTTTTCTCTCCAGGAATTGCTGGAGAGATAGTGGGAAGTGCCCCTGCCTGCCCAACCCATCCTGGAATTCTGTTTCCAAAGGGTTTCCAGGTGGGGATGAGCTCCCCCAAGCAGTGCAGGGTTGCAGATCTGTAATTCCCAGGGAATCTCCTCTCTGGAATTCCGGGTGGGATGCAGAATTCCCAGGTTTGACCCCAAAAACTCACCAGGAGCGTGTGCAGCTGGGCAGCGTGGTTGGAGAAGAGCCTGGGAGACTGCTGGCACAGCTGGCACACCTGGGAGATCTGAGGGAAAAAAAACCCCAATTCTCCATTTTTGACACTTTTCCCCCTCAGTTTTATGCTCCAAATCCCGCTCCTTGCACCCCTCGTGGATGCAGGGATCTTATCCAGGATCTCCTGGATAGAAAGGGAGGCTGGGTGTGCTGCCAGCACAGGAGAAGGGATTTCCTCACATCCCTCCCACATTCCAGCTGCTTTGGAATGGTTTCCTCCACCCCCTGGAATTCACAGCCACGGGTCCCTCCTGAAATGCTGCAGGTTTCCCAGGAAAAGTGGGATAAAACCTCCCAAAATCTGGGATTGGGATGAGTTTCAGGAGGCTGGATCCCTCCCCATTCCCAGCACAGTGTTCCTAAGAAAGCTGACAGCAGGGATTGGATGATCCAGGCCTGGGATGGATTCCCAGGATTTTAAAATTATTGGAAAAATAGAAAAAAATTTTAAAAAAGTCCAGTTTTCTTTGGAACAACCCAAGTGAACCAGGAAAGAGGAGGAAAAGCAGGAATGGGAAAAACTGGGAAACACCTGGATGGGGCAGGAACCTGAAGAGGAAGGAGCCACTCTGGAATGGTTGGAATGGGAAAAAACCACTGGAATCAGCCTGGAATTGCCACCAGGAAGGTGTCAATCCATCCAATTACTGATTATCCCATGATCAATCCCAAAGTGCCCTTAAATAAACATTTAAAATGAGGCAATCCCACATTTCCCAAGTCCTGAGCCCCACCAAGGCTGGCTGTATCCATGAATAACCCAGCAGGAATTCCCACATTTTAGAGGCTGTTCCTGCAGAATATTCCCATTTTTTGGGAGCCAATCCCAAGCAGGAAATGCTGGAATTCCCTCGTTACCTCCTGCAGGGCTGTGGCTTTGTGTCCTGTGACCAGCCTGCACATGATGATGTGTTCCAACAAAATCACTTGGAATGAGGACAGGATGGGGCTGCAGTCCAGCACTGGGAAAGGAGCAGGAGCAATTCCATCAGGCATTTGTGGAATGTTTCAAATCCCACCCAAAAAAAAAAAAACCCAAAAAGTTGATTTTTGTACTCCAAAGCCACCCCTTGGCCTTAAAATCAGGGGTTCAATTTTAGTTTTAGTTTTAGGCTGACCCAGCAGCTCAACAAGGCTGTGGGATGGGTTTAAATGAGGAATAAATAACGGGATTTTCCAGGATTTTTCTGGAATCCAGAAGAATTCCGAGCCCTTTTTCCTTACTTTTGAGCTTCTCCAGCTGCATGAGGGCTTTGTCCGTGTACTTCTGAGCCTTCTCCAGGTAGCCTGCCTGCATGGAATGCATCACTGTCACCTGCAGGGAAGCACAGCAAGGATTATCCCCCTCAGGAATTCCCCTAGGATGCAATTCCCACAGCAGAAATCCCTGGCAAAGTTCTGGAGCGGCCCAGGATAGTGGGAAGTGTGATTGAGGGGGTGGGAATGGATGATCCTAAAGCTCCTTCCCAGCCCCAACCATTCCATGATTCCCAAAATTTATCTGTGCAGAGAGGGAAGGGCTGGGAATTCACAGAACTCCTCAAATCCCAGATTTTTTCCAAGGATTGGAATAATCTCCAAGAAATTTAACAAAGTCCTTCAGCAATTCCAAGTCCAGCTCTCCTCATGTTGGTAAAATTAAGCCAAAGTGGTTCTGCTCTGTACAAATGACTCAATTTTCATTTGAATCAGGTATTAATTAATCAATTAATTAGTTATTAACTAATTAATTCCCATTTGCAGACTGGAGTCTCCTCACACACTGAGCAGCTCCCTCAGCATCACCCCTGGACACTGAGGCAGGACCAGCACCAAGCAGCTGATGAAATTAAGTCAAAGTGCTTTCCTTTGTATAAATAACTCAATTTTCATTTCAATTGGGTATTAAATGATAAATCAATTAATTAATTAATTCCCATTCCCAGCCTGGAATCTCCTCACACACTGAGCAGCCCCTTCAGCATCACCCCATGGATGCCGAGGCACAACCAGCCCCAAGCAGTTGATAAAATGAAGCCAAAGTGGCCTGATTTGTACAAATATCTCCATTTTTCACTTGATTGGGGTATTGATTAATCAGTTAATTAATTATTTATTAAGTAATTCCCATTTCCAGCCTGGAATCTCCTCACACACCAAGCAGCTCCCTCAGCATCACCCCACGGACACTGAGGGGGGAAAAAAAAGCACAAACAGTTGATAAAATTAAGCCAAAGTGTTCTGATTTCTACAAATAACTTCATTTTCATTTGAGTCAGGTACTAATTAATTAATTAGTTATTGAATGATTTATTAATTCCCATTTCCAGCCTGCAATCTCCTCACACACTGAGCAACCCCCTCAGCATCACGCCGGGGTCGCTGAGGGAAAACCAGCCCAAAGCAGCCACAAACCCCATCCCTGCTGGCTCCAAACCCCTCGTTAATTAGCGATTAGCAGGAACGAGGAGCTCTCACCAGGTAGACCAGCACACACATGTGCTCCTTGGGCAGCCAGTGGAAGAGGTCGGCGGGGTTGCTGGGCAGGATCTCGTCGTCGTGCAGGGTGGAGATGGTTTGGATGCACTGCTGCAGCTGCTTCAGGCACGGCTTCACGCTCTTCACCTGCCAGCACACAATTCCCAGGGGGAATTCCTCACATCCCCACTGCTGGAATGCTCTGGGACAGGGGAAACTCCCAGCAGAGTGGTAATTCCCTTATTGAGGGGCTTGGTTTAGGATTGATGACCTTCAGCGCTTCACGGGGGTGAACGGCACCAAGGGATGCTCAAAATATTCCCCAAATCCCCCAAAAATTCCTTTATTCCCTCCAACACACGCGGGAAGCAACAGAGACCACCGTGGATATAAAAATATCGTGGAAAACATCTCCAAATTAACGTGATTTCCTCACTCTCCGTTTAATTTGGCAACAAAACCCAAAGGAGTTTGTTTAACTTCCAAAAAAAACCCCAAAAATCCCCTCAGGGCTGATTTTTTAGGGAATATCCCTGTCCCAAACTCCCAGCTGGAACGTGGCACATACCTGGCCGGCATCCAGGTAATGTGTGACCTGCAGGACCAGGAAGAAGACCCTGAGGGATTCCTTCTGGATGGGATTGCCCTGCCAGTTCTCCACGATCTGCCCACACAGCGTCAGCAGCGGGTGAACCTCCTGCAGCTTCCTCTCCATCAGCAGCAGCTGCAATTCCCAAGGAAAATCCAGGAAAATTTGTCAGGATGAACCCTCAGGGAGTGACAATTCCCCATGGAAAACGGGGCTGCCTCAAGCCTGGAATTGCCCAAAGCCAGCTTGGAGCTGCCTGGGATAGTGGAAGGTGTCCCTGCTTCTTCCAAGCCAAACAATTCCATGGATTCTCCAATTCCAGGATTCTCCAATTCCATGGATTCTCCAATTCCAGGGATTCTCCAATTCCAGGCATTAGGATTGGAATTTTCACCTGATTTCCACAGCTCTTTCACCCCACCAGCTTTTCCATCTCTCATTACAAAAGCTCCAGTGAAAATTTGCAACAATTCTTTTATTTTTCCCAGAAAAAATAAGGGAGAAAAGCTGGATTTATCCTCCAGAATCCTGCTTATCTCTCCCCCCAACCAAAAAAAAATCCTCTGGAATTTACAATTAAACAATAAATAATTTATTTTAAAAAGAGTTCCAACTCACCATCCCCTTGCTGAGCAGAAACAGGGCTCTGGAATGAAAGAAAATAAAATTAAATCCCAAAAGAAATTTTTCCATCCACAAAGAGAAAAACACCAGGAAAAAAAAATCTGACTTTTTCTCCCTCTAAAAACAGGGAAAAAAGAGGATTAAGGGAACTGATAGAGGAATTCCTGGGGAATTGGGGGAGGAGATCCCAGGGAATTCAGGCAGGAAGCCCAGGGAATTTGGGGAGGAAATCCCAGGAATTCTGTCGGGAAATCCCAGGGGACTCAAGGAAGAAATCCCAGGGAATTCAGGCAGGGAATCCCAGGGAATTAAGGGATGAAATCCCAGGGAATTCAGGGATGAAATCCCAGGAAATTCAGGCAGGGAATCCCAAAGAATTCAGGGATGAAATCCCAGGAAATTCAGGCAGGGAATCCCAGGGAATTCAGGGATGAAATCCCAGAGAACTCAGGGATGAAATCCCAAGGAATTCAGGCAGGGAATCCCAGGGAATTCAGGGATGGAATCCCAGGGAATCTGGGCAGGGAATCCCAGGGAATCCAGGCAGGGAATCCCGGGGAATTCAGGCAAGGAATCCCAGGGAATCCAGGCAAGGAATCCCAGGGAATCCAGACAGGGAATCCCAGGGAACTCAGGCAGAGAATCCCAGGGAATCCAGGCAGGGAATCCCAGGGAATCCAGGCAGGGAATCTAGGCAGGGAATCCCAGGGAATCCAGGCAGGGAATCCCAGGGAATCCAGGCAAGGAATCCCAGGGAACTCAGGCAGGGAATCCCAGGGAACTCAGGCAGAGAATCCCAGGGAATCCAGGCAGGGAATCCCAGGGAATCCAGGCAGGGAATCCCGGGGAATTCAGGCAAGGAATCCCAGGGAATCCAGGCAAGGAATCCCAGGGAATCCAGACAGGGAATCCCAGGGAACTCAGGCAGAGAATCCCAGGGAATCCAGGCAGGGAATCCCAGGGAATCCAGGCAGGGAATCTAGGCAGGGAATCCCAGGGAATCCAGGCAGGGAATCCCAGGGAATCCAGGCAAGGAATCCCAGGGAACTCAGGCAGGGAATCCCAGGGAACTCAGGCAGAGAATCCCAGGGAATCCAGGCAGGGAATCCCAGGGAATCCAGGCAAGGAATCCCAGGGAACTCAGGCAGGGAATCCCAGGGAACTCAGGCAGAGAATCCCAGGGAATCCAGGCAGGGAATCCCAGGGAACTCAGGCAGGGAATCCCAGGGAATCCAGACAGGGAATCCCAGGGAATCCAGACAGGGAATCCCAGGGAATCCAGGCAGGGAATCCCAGGGAATTCAGGCAGGGAATCTAGGCAGGGAATCCCAGGAATGCAGGCAGGGATCCCTGAGGAAGGCAGAGCTGCACCTGGTGTACTCGGAGCCCACCACGCGCGCGTACTCTGCCCCCACGCCCAGCAGGTCACAGGCCGACACCAAATCCTTCTCCAGCGTGTGCAGTTGCTGAAATGGGAATAAAAAATGCCATGAAAATCCAGCATTTGCTCCATGAATCCCCAAAAAAATGCCATTATCCCTGGATTTACAAATCCCTGCTCCTTAATGGGGTTTTAGACCCGTTTTCCAAAGAAATCTGTGGCGTTTCCAAGGATTTGTCTGATCCCAGAAGGATTTATTTGTCTTCAAATTCCTAATTAATGAGGAATTGGTTAAAAATTGGAGGCAGATCTTGCAAAGGGTGAAAATCCAGGGCTGATCAGATCCCCACAGCTCCAAAAAACCCAGGGATTGTCCCACTGGAGCAAGATTTTTCCCAGCAAGAGGAGCCTGCAAAGTGTGCTCCCAAATTTTATCCCTTTCCCAAACCCAGAGGGAATTCAGGAAGAGGAGAACAGGCTCCAAGGAAATGGGAAATCAGGGAAAAACAGGAAAAATGGGAAGCTCCAAGGAGAGGAAAAGCTCTGGAATCCTCAGGATGAATTCCCGGAAAATTAAATATTCCTCAGTTCCTGGGAGACTAAATATTCCTGAATCCATAGAGAATTAAGATTCTTTTTCCATAAACACATTAAAATATGTCTCTATTCTCACTAACATTTTTAACTTTATAAATATTCTGAAGCGTATTCCAGAGCAGGAACAAAAACTTTCCTTGGACTCTTTTCCTGGCTCCTTTCCTTGGATGCTTTTCCTCCTTCTCCCATCCCTCATGAAACATAAAACAATCAACACTTCCAAGCCCAGCAGGATAAGCCTCAAAATGGATTTTTTCCCTCCATCCTTGGAATTCCAGGTCCCTAATTCCCACTGAGTGATCCTGGCGGATTCCTTGATCCAACCCAACACCAATTCCCACCCTGGATTTTCCCTCTCCGCTAACAACAAATTTTTAGGGGATAAAGGGATAAAAACCACCCAGTTACAGCAAATTTTTAAAAGGAATAATAAAATGCAAGGCTTGCAGGCTGTTTTGAACGGGGATGCAGGATTTTTTGCAGGATTTTTCCCCAAGGAATTGCTGCTGCAAGGACTCACAGCCAGCTGGAAGAGCAGCCTGCAGTGCCAGTAGGGAGTCTGCTGGGAGATCTGGATGGCTTTGCGCAGCAGGGGCTTGGCCGTGTCCACGGAATTCTGCAACACAGACAGGCCCCCCCAGTCACCACAAACCTGGATCCTGGAATCCCACAGCCCTGGAAAACCACGCTGAACCCTCCAGGGAGGGCTGGGAGGGACGGATCAGAGCGTTGGAAGCAATAAAAATAAAGTGGGGAAAAGTCCTGGGCTGCTGCGTCCATGGAATGTCCAAAGTAGGGTTGGACAGGATTGGAGGAATCTGGGATTTGGGGAGGATTGGAGGAATCTGGGGAGGACTGGAGGAATCTGGGGTCTGGGGAGGATTGGAGAAATCTGGGATCTGGGGAGGACTGGAGGAATCTGGGATCTGGGGAGGATTGGAGGAATCTGGGGAGAAGAAAATTGGATGGGAGAAGAGGGATCTGGGGAGAAACCCCCAAAGTCGAGGGGCACAGAGGGGTTTTGGGGGTTTCTCTCACCTCCTGGCAGTAGAGCTCTGACAGCAAACTGGCTGCCTCAAACTTCACATCTTCAAACTGGGGGATCTGGCACCAGGGTTAAGGGAACCACAAAATCTGGGTGGGAAACAGCAGCAAAGCCTCCACAACCCCTCAGGAAAATGGGGATGAGATGGGATTTAAGGTCCTTTCCAACCCAAAACACCCATTCCATGCCCCCACCCCCAGGCCCCTGAGGTGCTTTGGTAGTCTCCCTGGAGCTGTTCGGAGCTTGGAGCTGGATCCCGGGAAAAGGATACCTGCTGGGATATCAGCCACTGCAAGAGAACACAGTGAGTTAGGCTGGCACCAACACCCACCAGAACCGCCCTGACCCCCTCTCACTCCATGCCAGGAGCCTCCCACCGCCCCCCTGCCCTGCTCCTCATCTTTTCCAGCTGCCAGCACCCCTCCCGCTAATCTTTACCTTCTCCAAGCGCCCAGACCCCGTCCCCACCGCCCCCAACCCTTTGTCCTTGCAGCGGCACCCCCCGCTCCCCCCTTCCCAAGCCCCCCGTGTCCCCCAAGGCCATCCCAGCCCCGCTCACCGCCTTCTCCAGGTGCCCGCGGGCCTGGTCGCCGTTGCGGGTGTGGTGGTAGAGGACGGAGCCGAGCTGCAGGTGCGTGCGGGCTTCCATGCGGGCCGGGGGCTTGCGGGGCAGCACGGCCTGCAGGCAGTGCACGCACAGCCGCACCTTGGGCGGGCTGGACGTGCGGAAATGCTCGGCCAGGCCCAGCAGCGCCAGGTACCACGACTCGCCCGCGGCCGCGCCGCCGCCCGACCCCGAGCCCGGCGCAGGCCCGGCTGCGCCGCCGCCGCCTCCGGCACCTCCGCCGCCGCCTCCGGCACCACCCGCGGCTCCCGCCGCCTCCCCAGAGCCGCTCCCGCCGCCTCCCGCCGGCTGCGGCGGCTGCTGAGGCGGCGGCGGCTGCTGAGGGGCCGCCGCGCCCGCCGCCACCGCCGCCATCTTGGGGCCGCCGACAACACCGCCGCGAGGCGCGGGGCACGACGGGACTTGGAGTCCGAGCGCCTCAGGCGCGGAGGGGAGGTGGGAGTTGTAGTCTGCACTTTCGCACCCATAGGATGCGGGGCGAACCGGAGAATGACCGTAGCAGCGGAGCCGCCAGAGCGGGGTAGTTCGGCCGCCCCGCGAGCGGGGCGCGGTGCGGCGGGAGGAGCGGGGAGAGCGGCGGGATGCGCCCTTGAGGGACTACATCTCCCAGGGGCGCTTGCAGCGGCGCGGCCCCCGGCGCGGCGCGCCCGGCGCGGGGCATGCTGGGACAGGGGCTCCAAAATGGACAACCACAGGGATGCGCCAGGTACGGCCCGGCCCGGGAGGCTCCCGCCGCTCCCGGCTCTGCCCCGGCCCTCCCGGGGCTCTGCCTCGCTTCTCCCGCCTCGCTACCATTCCCCGGCTCGGTCCCACCGCCCCCGGGGCTCCGGGAGCCGGGGGCGGGGGTGTGCGCCCGGGGTGGGGGTGTGCCGGCAGAGTCGGGGGCTGGTGGAAACCCCTCCGTTAAATTCGCTCCTTTTTTTCCCGCAGCGGAGCCGAGTCGGGAGTTCGGGATGGATGCCCGCGTTCGTTCCCCGCTCGTTTTCCCCTAGGGAACCCGGGCTGCTGGTTCGGGATGGCTCCTCTGTTAAATTCCCCTCGTTTTCCCACAGGAAAACCGAGCCTGTGGTCCGGGGTGCTCT
The DNA here is from genome assembly GCF_901933205.1 of Camarhynchus parvulus. NCBI lineage: Eukaryota > Metazoa > Chordata > Aves > Passeriformes > Thraupidae > Camarhynchus > Camarhynchus parvulus. The sequence goes on from NC_044598.1 coordinate 205,314, forward strand.
GCCCGTTATTTTTCTCCTCTTTTCCCCCAGGGAAGCAGAGCCGGTAGTTAAGGGAGGCCCCACTGATGATTTTTCCTCTCCTTTTCTCGCAGGAAACCCAACTGTTCATTCCCTCTCTCTTTTTCCATAGGAAAGCTGAGCTGGTGGTTCGTGGAGACTCCACTGCTGATTTTTTCTCCTTTTTTTTTTCTATTGGGAAGTTGAGTTTGGGATGATCCCACAGTTTATTCCTTCCCTTTTCCCACAGGGAGGGCAAGCCTTGTTTCAGGATGATGCCCGTGTTAACCTCCCCTCTTTTCCCGTGGGAAATACGAGCCTTGATTTGGGATGGTTTCCCCATTAATTCCCTCCCTTTTCCCACAGGGAATGCGACCCTCGATTCAGGATGACTCCTGTTAAATCCCACCTTTTTCCTTCAGGAAAGGTGCCCCTTGATTTGGGATGGTCCCTGATCATTCCCCCCTTTTTCCACGGGGAAGACCAGCCTTGGTTTTGGATGGTCTCTTTATGAATTCCCTCCTTTTCCCTCAGGGAAGCTGAACTCTGGATGGTCCCTACTCTAATCCTGCCTTTTTTCCTCAGGGAATGTGAGCCTTGATTTGGGGTGATCCCTGTTAAATCCCGCCCTTTTCCCTCAGGAAATGCACCCCTCATTCTAGACAATTCCCAAGCTAAATCCCGACTTTTCCCTTAGGGAAGGTGACCCTGGATTCAGGATGCTCCCCATGCTAACTCAGTCCTTTTCCTACATGGAATGTGGCTCTGGATTCGAGTTGATCCCTGTTCATTCCTGCCTTTTTCCCTCAGGGAATGAGTCCCTTCATTTGGCAGGATATGTGTTAAATCCCACTTTTTTCCCCTCAGGTTTCCCTTGATTCCAGACAATTCCCGAGTTAATTCCCACTTTTTCCCTCAGAGCGAATGGCCGCTGATTCCTGGACAATTCCTGAGTTAATTCTCGCCTTTTCCCTCAGAGGGAATGCGGCCCTCATTCCAGATAATTCCCATGCTAATTCCCGCCCTTTCCCCTCAGGGAATGGCCTCTATTTGCCGACAATATCCGTGCTAATTCCCACCCTTTTCCGTTAAGGAATGTGCCCCTGATTCCGGACAATTCCGGAGTTAATTCCCACCCTTTTCCCTCAGGGAACGCACCCCTCATTCCAGATAATTCCCATGCTAATTCCCGCCCTTTTCCTTCACAGGGAATGGTCCCTGATTCAGGAGAATTCCCAGGCTAATTCCCACCCTTTTCCCTCAGGGAGCACGGCCCTGATTCTGGATAATTCCCATGTTAATTCCCGCCCTTTTCCCTCAGAGGGAATGCGCCCCATATTCCAGACAATTCCCGTGCTAATTCCAGCCCTTTTCCCTCAGGGAATGCGCCCCTTATTCCAGACAATTTGGTGCTAATTCCAGCCCTTTTCCCTCAGGGAATGCGCCCCTTATTCCAGACAATTCCTGTGCTAATTCCCGCCCTTTTCCGTCATGGAGTGTGTGCCCCATATTCCGGACAATTCCCGTGTTAATTCCCATATTTTCCCACAGGGAACGTGCCCCTTATTCCAGACAATTCCCGAGTTAATTCCCGCCCTTTTCCGTCAGGGAATGGCCCCTGATTCCGGATAATTCCCGTGCTATTCCCACCCTTTTCCCTCAGAGGGAATGGCCTCTGATTCCAGACAATTCCCGTGCTAATTCCCGCACTTTTGCCTCAGGGAATGCACCCCTGATTCCGGACAATTGCCGAGTTAATTCCCGCCCTTTTCCCTCAGAGGGAATGGCCCCTGATTCCGGGTAATTCCCTGTGCTAGTTCCCACCCTTTTCCCTCAGGGAATGGCCCCTGTTTCCAGACAATTTGGTGCTAATTCCCGTCCTTTTCCCTCAGGGAATGTGCCCCTGATTCCAGACAATTCCCAAGTTAATTCCTGCCCTTTTGCCTCAGAGGGAATGCACCCCTGATTCCAGACAATTCCTGTGCTAATTCCCGCCCTTTTCCGTCATGGAGTGTGTGCCCCATATTCCGGACAATTCCCGTGTTAATTCCCATATTTTCCCACAGGGAATGTGCCCCTCATTCCAGACAATTCCCGAGTTAATTCCCGCCCTTTTCCCTCAGAGGGAATGGCCCCTGATTCCCGAGTTAATTCCCGCCCTTTTCCCTCAGGGAATGGCCCCTGATTCCCGAGTTAATTCCCGCCCTTTTCCCTCAGAGGAAATGGCCCCTGATTCCCGAGTTAATTCCCGTCCTTTTCCCTCAGGGAATGCACCCCTGATTCCAGACAATTCCCAAGTTAATTCCCATCTTTTCCCTCAGAGGGAATGTGCCCCTTATTCTGGACAATTCCCGAGTTAATTCCGCCCTTTTCCCTCAGGGAATGCGCCCCTGATTCCAGACAATTCCCGAGTTAATTCCCACCCTTTTCCCTCAGGGAAGGCGAGCCGGTGGTTCGGTGTGTCCCAGTCCAAGTCGGCCAAGACGAGCGTGAACATCCTGCAGCAGGAGGAGCTGATTGCCCAGAAGAAACGGGAGATCGAGGCCCGGCTGGAGCAGCAGGCGCGGCAGAACTCCCTCAGCATCCCGCAGCTCCCGCTGCTCGGAGAGTACGTGGGCATCCCGGGAATCTGCCTGCCAGGAATGGAGGGGTTGGGAAGGGGAGCTGAGGGAGGAAAATCCCAGTTCTGGTGGGGCAAAGAAGGAAAATCCTAATTTTAATGGAGCAGAAGGAGGAAAAATCATGGTTTTGGTGGATTAGGGAGCAAAAATCCCAGTTTTGGTGGAGCAAGGGGATGAAAATCCCAGTTTTAGTGGGGCAAGGAAGGAAAATCCTAATTTTAATGGAGCAGAAGGAGGAAAAAATCACCGTTTTGGTGGATTAGGGCGCAAAAATCCCAGTTTTGGTGGAGCAAGGGGAAGAAAATCCCAGTGTTAGTGGAGCAAGGGGAAGAAAATCCCAGTGTTAGTGGAGCAAGGGGATGAAAATCCCAGTGTTAGTGGAGCAAGGAAGGAAGATCCTAATTTTAATGGAGCAGAAGGAGGAAAAATCACGGTTTTGGTGGATTAGGGAGCAAAAATCCAAGTTTTAGTGGAGCAAGGGGAGGAAAATCCCAATTTTAATGGAGGAGGAAGGAGAAGTGGGATTCTTTTGGGAATTCAGTGGTAGGTGAGGAAAATTACCAGTTCCAGGAGTTTTTCCTGTCCCAAATCCCACATGGGAAGGGCGGGGAAGCTCCCAAATTCCAGCTCCTGTTTTCCTGTCCCCGCTCAGCGATGATGGCTCCGAGAGCGAGGCCTCCGTGTCCAACAAGTTTGTGAACGATGGGAGCTTCCTGCAGCAATTCCTGAAGCTCCAGAGGGAAAAATCCAATGCTGGTAGGTCCTTCCTTTCCCAGTCCAAACTTGGAGTTCCCAGGAGCTCTGTCCCCTTTGTTCTCCCCTCAGAAACTGCCCCAAATGCCCCCAAAAATTCTGGGAATGCCCCAGCTCCAAACCTGGGGAAGAAGCAGCTGAGGCAGACCTGGAGCCTCTCTCAGCCCAGACCCAGGATTCCCAGGAGGAATTTCCCTTCCTTCTCTCCTCAGAAAATGCCCTAAATCCCCCTAACAATTCCAGGAATACCCCAGCCCAAACCCCAGGATTCTCAGGAATAATTTCCTTTCATTTTCTCCACAGAAAAATCCCCCCAACAACTCCAGGAATGCCCCAGCTCCAAACCCCAGAAAGAAACAGCCAAAGCAGGCCTTTCCCACCCAGAATTGCTAAGAATAATTTATGTTTGTTTTCTCCACAAAAAGTGCCCCAAATGCCCCCAACAACACCGGGAATGCCCCAAACCCTGTGAAGAAGCAGCCAGGGCAGGCCTGAAGCCTTTCCCACCCCAAACCCAGAATTCCCAAGAATAATTTCTCTTTTTTCCACAGAAAGTGCCCCAAATGTGCCCCCAACAACTCCAGGAATGCCCCAGCTCCAAATCCCAGAAAGAGACAGCCAAAGCAGGCCCTGAGCCAGATGCTCCAGGCCTGGAGCCTTTCCCACCCCAAACCCAGAACTCCTAAGAATAATTTCCCTTTGTTTTCTCCACAGAAAGTGCCCCAAATGTGCCCCCAACAACACCGGGACTGCCCCGGCCCCACAGCCCGGAAAGAGACAGCTGAGGAGCGAGGCCCCTGAGCCGGATGCTGCAGGCCCGGAGCCTCTCCCAGCCCAGAGCCAGAACTCCTCAGAATAATTCGCCTTCCGTTTTCCCCACGAGAAGAGGGGCCGATTTATGCGCCACAACATCGGGATCAGGTCCGTGGCGCCCACAGCTTCGGGGCTGGAGATGGGAATGCCCATCCCGGGATAGGGGTGCAGTGGGGGCAGGATTCCCTCAGCCGTTCCCGCGGCAGGCGTGGGGTTCCAGGCCAGGGCCAGGGTCCGCTTGGGATTCAGGTCCTCAGGCAGGGTTCCAGTTGGTTCCCCAGTTCCCCGAGGGAGTAGGGTGGGGTTAGGATTATGGGCAGGCATCGTTTGGGATTCCCTCAGGCCCAGTGGGGAATGGGGTGGGATTCAGATCCTGGGACAGGGATAATTTTGGGATAGAATTCCCTCAGGCCCAGTGGGGAATGGGGTGGGATTCAGGCCCTTGGACAGGGATAATTTTGAGATAGGATTCCCTCAGTTCCCCTAGGGAATGGGGTGGGATTCAGGTCCTGGGACAGGGATCATTTTGGGATAGGATTCCCTCAGTCCTCTTAGGGAATGGGGTGAGATTCAGTCCTGGGTTAGGGATTCAGATCCTGGGACAGGAATCTTTTGGGATAAGATTCCCTCGGTCCCAGTGGGGAAGAAGTTCAGGTCCTGGGACAGGCATCAGTTTGGGATTCCCTCAGGCCCAGTGGGGAATGGGGTGGGATTCAGACCCTGGGACAGGGATAATTTTGGGATAGGATTCCCTCAGTTCCCCTAGTGAATGGGGTGGGATTCAAGTTCTGGGATAGGGATTAGTTTGGGATGGAATTCTCTCAGTCCTCTTAGGGAATCAGTTTGGGATTCAGGTCCTGGGACAGGGATAATTTTGAGATAGGATTCCCTCAGTTCCCCTAGGGAATGGGGTGGGATTCAGGTCCTGGGACAGGGATAATTTTGGGATAGGATCCCCTCAGTCCCAGTGGGAAGCTGGGTGAATTTATCCTGGGATAGAGGTCAGTGAGGGCCAGGATTCCCTCCTAGGATAGGGGATCCTTTTGGGACATGATTCCCTCAGATTATCATTTGCACCTTTGGAATGTTGTGCCAAGTGCTGGGCTCTCCAGGAAATCCTGATTCTTGTCCTTAAAATGGGATTTTAGGGGGTTTACGTGCTGGAAAATGAGGAATTAGTTTGGGGGCGTGCAGGGAAAATCCATGTGTGTGAATAAATAAAATAAACTATGCATCCAGCATGGAATTGTGCCCAGGTAAAATCCAAAATCCAGGGAAAAAAATCACACCTGTAGGTCTTGAATGCCTCAAAAAACAAAGATGTGGCAGGAATTATCCTGGGTTTTATTGGGATAACCCAGGGCAGGGAGCCCCGAGGCAGATTTGCTTCAGAATGGGAATTTCACGGGTGGGTTTTAATGGATAAAAGGAGCTCAGCGAGTCACACTCGGCTTTGTGGGTTCATTTATCCATCCCTAAAAATCCCATGGAGCCCTTTCTGCTGGGATTTGTACCAGCATGATCCTGGGAATTCGGGATTTGAGCGTGAAATGTGCTGGGGAAAATGCAGAGAGCTGAGGTGGGTTTGCCTTCGTTTCAGGATTTTGGGGCTGATCCCACTGGATCAGCGTGGCTTCCCAAAAATTCCCAAAATCTCTGGGTTTGTTCCCACTCCGTGATCCCCATGGGAATTCCTGGGCACAGAAGCCAAACTTCAGGGATTTTGGAGCTGCTGCTCCAGCCACACAGTTCTGGGAATGTTCTGGGAATGGGTTGGCAGCTGGAATCTGGATTAAAACCCAATTCCTGCTCTTTCCTCTGCTGGGATGAACTGGGTGCAATTGAAACCTCCAAACTGGGATGGGCTGGTGCATTCCCAATCTCTGGAATGTCCAAGGAAAGCGGGAAGACGGAAGGCTCCAGGGGAACCTTGGAGCTGCTTCCAGAGCCTAAAGGGGCTCCAGGAGAGCTGGGGAGGGATTTGGGATAAGGGATGGAGGGGCAGGAGCCAGGGAATGGATTTGGGATTTGGGATGGGAATTCCAGGACCCAGGGAATGGATTTGGGATGGGAATTCCAAGACACAGGGAATGGATTTGGGATTTGGGATGGGAATTCCAGGACCCAGGGAATGGATTTGGGATGGGAATTCCAAGACACAGGGAATGGATTTGGGATTTGGGAATCCCAAGACCCAGGGAATGGATTTGGGATTTGGGAATCCCAAGACACAGGGAATGGATTAGGGATGGGAATCCCAAGACACAGGGAATGGATTTGGGATGGGAATTCCAAGACACAGGGAATGGATTTGGGATGGGAATCCCAAGACACAGGGAATGGATTTGGGATTTGGGAATCCCAAGACCCAGGGAATGGATTTGGGATTTGGGAATCCCAAGACCCACGGAATGGATTAGGGATGGGAATCCCAAGACACAGGGAATGGATTTAAGCTGAGAAAGGGGAATTTGAGTGGGATTTTGGGAGGGAATTCCTAGCTGGAATGGGCTGGAATTCCCAGAGAAGCTGTGGCTGCCCCTGGGAAAGGTTGGAGAAGGGAAATTCCAGTCAGACCTCAGAGCCTAAAAGGTTCCAGGAGAGCTGCAGGGAATTTGGGATAAGGGCTGGAACTCCACGACCCGGGGAATGACTTCAAACTGAGGGAGGGTGGATTTAGGTGGGATTTTGGGAGGGAGTTCCTGGCTGGAATGGGCTGGAATTCCCAGAAAAGCGTGAAAGTATCCAAAGAAATCTTAGGATAGCAGAAAATGTGGGAATGGGATGAGCTTTAACCTCCCCCCCACCCCAAACTTTAGATTTTCCCTGTAGGAACCCCCCGGGAGCTCAGGAAACGAGGAATTTTGCTGCGAACGCTTTTCTACAACTGCGTGCCCCGTTTCATCCTTTCTCTCCCCGTCTTGCCATGTGTCTGCTCCGTGGTTCCCGGCAGTAATTCCCCGTTTCCCGTTGTGGGGGCAGTTGAACCCCAAGTACTGACAGCCTCCTTAAAGTTTTGCCCCCAGAGGACGCGGAGACGCGGCAGGTGGTGGAAAAGCTGGCCAGGTTCGTGGCTGAGGGCGGCCCCGAGCTCGAGAAGGTCGCCATGGAGGACTACAAGGACAACCCTGCTTTCTCGTGAGTCTGGGAAGGGTTTTGTCCCCAGGAAATGCTGCATTTAGGGGTGAAAGGGGGATACAAGGACAATCCTGCTTTCTCATGGGTCTGGGAAGGGTTTTATCCCCAAAGGATGCTGCATTTAGGGGGGGAAAGGGGGATACAAGGACAATCCTGTTTTCTTGTGTGTTTGGAAAGGGTTTTATCCCCTGGGAATGCTGCATTTAGGGGTGAAAGGGGGCTGCAAGGACAGCCCTGCTTTCTCATGAGTTTGGGAAGGGTTTTATCCCCAGGAAATGCTGCATTTAGGGGTGAAAGGGGGATACAAGGACAGCCCTGCTTTCTTGTGTTTTTGGGAAGGGTTTTATCCCCAAAGGATGCTGCATTTAGGGGTGAAAGGGGGCTGCAAGGACAGCCCTGCTTTCTTGTGTTTTTGGGAAGGGTTTTATCCCCAGGAAATGCTGCATTTAGGGGTGAAAGGGGGCTGCAAGGACAGCCCTGCTTTCTCGTGGGTCTGGGAAGGGTTTTATCCCCAAAGGATGCTGCATTTAGGGGTGAAGGGGGCTGCAAGGACAATCCTGCTTTCTTGTGAGTTTGGGAAGGGTTTTGTCCTGGAGAAATGCTGCATCTGAGGGGGAAAGGGCAGCAAGGGGGCTACAAAGGCAATCCTGCTTTTCTGTGAGTTTGGGAAGGGTTTTATCCCCAGGAAATGCTGCATTTATGGGGGGGGGAAAGGGGGGATACAAGGACAGCCCTGCTTTCTCATGAGTCTGGGAAGGGTTTTGTCCCCTGGGAATGCTGCATCTCTGGGGGAAAGGGGGCTACAAAGGCAATCCTGCTTTCTCGTGAGTTTGGGAAGGGTTTTATCCCCAGGAAATGCTGCATCTGTGGGGGAAAGGGGGGTGGAGGTTGTTCCTGGGAGAGGGGGAAGTTTGGGTTTGGTGATCTTCCTTGAGAGGGAGAATTTTGGATTTGAGGGGAGAAAATGTTTGGATTTGAGGGAGGAAATCTGGAATTTGATGGGGGAAAGTTTGGGTTCAGTGTTCTTCCCAGAGGGGCGAAAATTTGGGATTTGAAGTGAGCTCAAATTTGGGATTTGAGGGGGAAAATTTTGGATTCATTGTTCTTCCCTGAAGGGAGAAAATTTGGAAATTGAGAGAAGAAAATGTTTGGATTTGAAGGGGAAAATTTTGGATTCGTTGTTCTTCCCTGAGGGGAGAAAATGTTTGGGTTTGAAGGGTGGAAATGTTTGGATTTGATGGGTGGAAGAGTTTTCTAATCCCAGCACTGGTGGGCAGAGGATTCCTTCTTAACTTCCCTTCAATCAACAAAAATTTGGATGCAAATCCTTGGATTAAAACTCCAGAATCTAATTCCATGCTTTAGGTGCATTCTGAGTATTTCCCCCATTTTTCCACGTGGGAATTGGAGCGGTTTCTATCCCAGAATATCAATATTTGGATAATTATTCCTGTTTTTTTTTTTTCCCCAGGTTTTTGCATGATAAGAACAGCAGAGAATTCCTTTACTACAGGAAGAAAGTGGCAGAAATAAGGAAAGAAAATCAAAATTCCCAGGCAGCCTCTTCCCAAAAAGGTAATTCCCACTAAAATCTGGGGAATGGCAACAGCAGGAGGGAAATTTGGGATTGATTTGGGACTGGGGTGGAAATTTGGCTGCCTGAAAAGAAAATTCCCAACTGGAAGAAGAATCAAATCCTTGTGCCAAAAATGTGGATTCCCAAAATATTTCTGGGATTTTTGAATCATGGGATTTTCTTTGTAGTTGTCAAAAATATTCCAAAATAATTCTCCAGCACTGAAAATTTAGGAAAAGGGGATTTTTTTCCCTCTTTTATTTTTTTGTTGTTGTTGGATTTGATTGGAGTATCCACCCTTTTCCAGGTGAGATTTGGGATTTTCCATGGGGAATTTTCCCTGAAACAGCCCCAAGGGGGTGCAGCGAGAGGGGGATTAAGTGGATTTATAGGGAATTTGGAATTTTCCAAAGGATTTCCTTTTGTTCCTGGGTAATTCGGGGACAAAAATCTTGAAATGTGGATAATCCTGGGTGGTGTAATCCTATGGAGAAATGCCAGGCACAAGGGAAAAATCCAAAATTTTTAATTAGGGGTAATTCCAGGTGCTGTAATCCTATGGAAAAGCGCCTGATCGAGGGAAAAATGACAAAACCTTTAACTAGGTTTAATTCTAAGTGGTTCAATCCTCCAGAAAAAGTGCCTGGCACGTGGAAAATGTGGGATTTGGGAGCCCAAAGCTGCCTTACCCCTCATCTCTCCCATCCCTGCTCCCCAAAGTCAGGCCTAAGCTGGACTTTTTGTGCTTTCATTGTACCAATTTTCCCACTTTGAGCCTGGCTTTTGACCTAACTGTGCTCTTGGGATCCTGAGCTTCTGCCCCTGCTCCCAAACTCGGGTTTAAACTGCAGTTTTTGTGCCGCTCAGCCATTGCTTTGTCCCAATTCTCCCCCTTTAAACCCGGCTTTAGGCCTCACTGGCATCCTTTAGTCCCCAGCCCTGCACCCCAAACTCAGATTTGAACTGATACTTCACACTTTTTTAACTGTTCCTTTGTACCGATTCTCCCCCTTTAAACCCGACTTTAGGCCTCTCTGGGGTCCTTAGGCCGGGTTAGGCTGGGCTGGGGTGAGCTGGGCCCAGCACTAATCCCTGCCTAAAGTTTCCCCCCCAGCCGACCAGGAGACGCGGAACTCGGCCGAGAAGCTGGCGCAGTTCGTGGCTGCAGGGGGGCCCGAGGTGGAGGCCATTGCCCTGCAGAACAACAGGGAGAACCCTGCCTTCAGGTGGGCACAATTCCTGGTTTTTGGGGCTCATTTTCCAGGGAATTCCTAGGAAATTCCCAGGGAAAATCCTGGGAATTCTTAGATTGAAATTTCGGAGCAGCGAGACTTGAGGTGCTGAAGTTTGGGGGGCCAAGGTGGGAACTTTGCCCTGCAGAACAACAGGGAGAACCCTGCCTTCAGGTGGGCACAATTCCTGATTTTTGGGGCTTTTTTTCCCAGGGATTTCCCAGGGAAAATCCTGGGAATTCTTAGGTTGAAATTTTGCAGCAGCAAGACTTGAGGTGCTCAAGTTTGGGGGGCTGAGGTGGGAACTTCGCCCTGCACAACAACAGGGAGATTCCTGCCTTCAAATGCAGAAAATTCCTGATTTTTGGGGCTCATTTTCCAGGGAATTCCTAGGAAATTCCCAGGGGAAATCCTGGGAATTCTTAGGTTGAAATTTTGGAGCAGCAAAACTTGAGGTGCTCAAGTTTGGGGAGGCTGAGGTGGGAACTTTGCCCTGCAGAGCAACAGGGAGAACCCTGCCTTCAAAGACAGAAAATTCCTGATTTTTGGGGCTTTTTCCAGGGAATTCCAAGGGAAAGTCCCGGGAATTCTTAGGTTGGGATTTTGGAGCAGTGAGAATCAAGGTGCTCAGGTTTGGGGTGCAGAGGAATCAGCACATTCCCGATTTTTGGGGCTGTTTCTCCTTTATGGGATCGTGTTCCCTGATGCCAGTGGAAGCTGCACCGGCTGCAGGAATGCACGGGATGCTGCTGGAGAGCTGGGAATGCTCTGGGAATTGCAGGAGGGAAAAATCCTGAGTGCTGGATCCCAGCCCTGGAGAGCTGGGAATGATCTAGGAAAGTTCTGGGCATGCTTTGGGCATTCCAGGCAGGAATTCCCCGGCTGGATCCCTGCTCTGAGTGGAGCTGGAGAGCCGGGAATGCCCTGGGAATGTTCTGGGAATGCCGTGGGAGTGCTGTGCTCATTCCAGGCAGGAATTCCACAGCTGGATCCCTGCTCTGAGTGTGGCTGGAGAGCCGGGAATGCCCTGGGAATGTTCTGGGCATGTCTGTCTTCAGGCAGAATTCCACAGCTGTCCTGCTCTGGTGTGGCTGGAGAGCAGGACTGGGTGTGCTTTGGGCATTCCAGGCAGGAATTCCCTGGCTGGATTGCAGCTCTGAGTGTGGCTGGAGAGCCAGGAATGTTCTGGGAATGTTCTGGGAGTGCTGTGATCATTCCAGGCAGGAATTCCCTGGCTGGATCCCTGCTCTGAGTGGAGCTGGAGAGCCGGGAATGCCCCGGGAATGTTTTGGGGAGCGGGGGAGTGTGTGCTCATTCAGAGTATGGGGGCGGGGTGCGTGCCACAAATTCACAGCTGCGCTGGGCGTGTGGCTGGGTGGGGTTTGGGGTTGCTGCTATTAGCAGTCGTGGGCAGGTTCCTGTACGAGCCCCACAGCAAAGGGCACCGCTACTACCGCCAGAAGCTCGAGGAGTTCCGCAGGGCCCGGGCTGCCCCCGGGGCCTCCCCTTTTCCCGGGAATTCCCAGGAATCCAGCCTCAAACTGAAAAGCAGTCCCGAGGCTTCTCCCTCCCCTCTGTGCTTCCCCCCTCTCCCTGTTCCCATCCCGCCGCCTCTGGCTCTTCCCGTTCCCTCTCCCGTTGTTCCCGCTGCTCTTCCCGTTCCTTCAGCCTCTCCTGCCCCCTCCTCATCCTCCACCTCCCCTCCAGATCAGCTGGCTCCCATTTCTGCCCCAATCCCAAATTCTGCCCCAATCCCGAACCCAGCCGTGACCCCAAACCCAGCCGTGACCCCAAACCCAGCTGCAATCCCAAACCTTGCCACGACCCCAAATCCACCCGTGGCCCCGAGTCCCGCTCCGGGCAGCACCAAAAAGAAGAGGAAGAGCCGGTGGGGGCCGGAGGAGGAAAAGGTGGAATTGCCCCTCCCACAGCTGGTGCAGCAGCTGGATTCTCCCTCTCCCCTCTCAGGTGAGTGGGGTTGAGTTTTCCTGGGAATTTCGTGGCTCCAGAATAATTTTTTATTTCCTGAGATGGACATGGATCAAGTTCTCTGCTGTCAATCCCGTTTTTTTCCCAGTGGTTTTATTTTCCCTTTGTGGGAATTACAAACAGAATTCCTTTTCCTTTTTTTTTTTTTTCCCACCCTTTTTATTCCCTTTCGTTTCCCTCTCTGAGATTTTTCCGATCTCCCAGGTTTTTCCAAAGGTTTTTCCCCGGTGTTTTTCTCCCTGCAGTTCAGGACCTGAAGGGTCTGGGGTACGAGAAGGGCAAACCCGTGGGACTGGTGGGAGTCACGGAGCTCTCGGAGGCCCAGAAGAAGCAGCTGAAGGAGCAGCAGGAGGTGAATCCCAAAAATCCTCCCTGAATTCCCTCCCGTGGGAATAACAAAGGTTTTCCACCGTGGAATCCCTGGGAGCAGCGTGGGGCTGGAATCAGCAGGAATAGCAGAGGGTTTGGGAATGAGCACCTTTCCAGCCCTAAAATCCCAAATCCCACAGGAGCTTTCCTGGGGTGAATCCCATTTTTCCTGGGACAGATCCCATTTTTCCAGCATTCCCAGATGCAGCAGATGTACCACTTGATCATGAAGCACAGGCACAGCTCTCCTGCCTTTTGGGGCTGAGATTTGGGATTCTTTAGGGTTTGGAGCTGTTTTTTGTGGAACGGGCTGTGCTCCACTGGCATTCCCAACCTGAATCCCATTTTTCCAGGGTGAATCCCATTTTTCCCAGCCTAAATCCCATTTTCTCTGGATAAATCCCATTTTCCCAGCCTGAATCCCATTTTCTCAAGACAAATCCCATTTTTCCAGCCTGAATCCCGTTTTTCCCAGCCTGAATTCCATTTTCTCTGGACAAATCCCATTTTCCCAGGCTGAATCCCATTTTTCCAAGCTGAATCCCATTTCTCCCAGGATAAATCCCATTTTCCCAGGACAAACCCCCTTTTCCCAGCCTGAATCCCATTTTCCCAGCCTGAATCCCATTTTTCCAGCCTGAATCCCATTTTTCCCAGCCTGAATCCCGTTTTCCCAGGACAAATCCAGTTTTTCCAGCCTGAATCCCATTTTCCCAGGACAAATCCCATTTTCCCAGCCTGAATCCCGTTTTCTCAGGACAAATCCCATTTTCCCAGCCTGAATCCCATTTTTCCCCAGACAAACCCCGTTTCTCCCAGGACAAATCATGTTTTTCCAGCCTGAATCCCATTTTCCCAGCCTGAACCCCCTTTTCCCAGCCTGAATCCCATTTCTCCCAGGACAAACCCCGTTTCTCCCAGGACAAACCCCGTTTTTCCCAGGACAAACCCCGTTTCTCCCAGGACAAACCCCGTTTCCTGTGGTTCCCAGATGCAGCAGATGTACGACATGATCATGAAGCACAAGCGGGCGATGCAGGAGATGCAGCTGCTGTGGGAGCGGGCGCTGCAGCAGCACCAGCACGGCTACGACAGCGACGAGGAGGTGGACAGCGAGCTGGGCACGTGGGAGCACCGCCTGCGCCGCATGGAGATGGACAAGACACGGGGTGGGTGGGAATTCCAGAGGGAATTCTGTCCTAAACCATTCCAGAGGGGGAATTGCATCCCTAGGGAGCACCAGGGTGGGTGGGATTGGGAATTCCAGAGGAGAATTCCATCCCTAGGAGCACCGCCTGCGCCGCATGGAGATGGACAAGACACGGGGTGGGTGGGAATTCCAGAGGGAATTTCATCCCTGGGGGGCACTGGAGTGGGTGGGATTGGGAATTCCAGATGGGAATTCCATCCCTAGGGAGCACCGGGGTGGGTGGGATTGGGAATTCCAGAGGAAAATTCCATCCCTATCCTGGGCACGTGGGAGCACCGCCTGCGCCGCATGGAGATGGACAAGACATGGGGTGGGTGGGAATTCCAGAGGGGGAATTCTGTCCTAAACCATTCCAGAGGGGGAATTGCATCCCTGGGGAGATGGACAAGGCACGGGATGGGCGGCATTGGGAATTCCAGATGGGAATTCCATCCCTAGGGAGCACCGGGGTGGGTGGGATTGGGAATTCCAGAGGAGAATTCCGTCCCTAGGAGCACTGCCTGTGCCGCATGGAGATGGACAAGATATGGGGTGGGCAGGATTGGGAATTCCAGAGGGGGAATTCCATCCCTGAGGGGCAGCAGGATGGGTGAGATCAGCATTCCAGAGGGGGAATTGCATCCCTGGGGAGATGGACAAGGCACAGTGTGGGTGGGATTGGGAATTCCAGAGCAGAATTCCATCCCTAGGAGCCCCGCCTGCGCCGCATGGAGATGGACAAGACAAGGGGTGGGTGGGAATTCCAGAGGGAATTCCATCCCTAGGGAGCACCAGGGTGGGTGGGATTGGGAATTCCAGAGCAGAATTCCATCCCTAGGAGCACCGCCTGCGCCGCATGGAGATGGAGAAGACCCAGGGTGGGTGGGATTGGGAATTCCAGATGGGAATTCCATCCCTATCCTGCTGGACTGGGAGCTGCAGGGACCGTCCCTCCTGGGATGCTCTGTGGTTTTTCAGAGCTCTCGCTGTGCATTCCTGGAGGTTTTGTGCTCCAGAATCCTCCTGGAATCCAAACGGCCCTGAAATCCCAAGGGATTCTCCGTGAGGGTTGTTCTCTCCATGGTTTTCCAGACTGGGGTTGTTGTACATTCCTGGGTGGTTTCGTGCTCCAGAATTCCCCTGAAATCCTTGGGGTGCTGCACAAATCCCAAGGGATTCTCCATGGTTTCTCAGCCTGGGGATGTCGTGCATCCCTGGGGTGCTCCAGGAATCCCAAGGGATTTTCCATGAGCTCGGTGTTGTCCTGCTTTTTGCAGAGTGGGCGGAGCAGCTGACCCAGATGGGCCGAGGGAAACATTTCATCGGGGATTTCCTCCCACCCGACGAGCTGGAAAAGTTCATGGAGACCTTCAAGGCACTCAAGGTGAGGATTCCTGGGATTCTGGGAATGCTCCAGACCCATCCCACGGCTGGGAATTCCTCCAGCTCCCCTTGCTCCAGCCATTCCTGCAGGGAAAAGCAGGGATCAGATTCCCACTGTTAGCACGGAAATGGGGCAATATTTGGGAAAAATTTGGTGGAATTCCCAAAGGATCCGTGGCTGCTCCATCCCTGGAAGTGTCCAAGGAATGTTGGGAGCATCTTGGGATCATGGGAAGTGTCCCTGCCCACAGAACTGGATGGGCTTTAAGGTCCCTTTCCACTCTGAAATTCCAGAATTTGGGATTTTTCTGGAATCTTTGGCATCAGTGAGTACCAAGCTGGGAAAAAATGGGAATTTTGGGAACGGTGCAACTCCAGCACCTTCCAGTCCTTCCCAAACCCTGGAATTCCTGGAAGCTGCCTCATCCCTGTTTTCCAGCACGGGGCCTGACATTCCCTGGGATTCAGCCTTGGGAAAGAACCGGATCTGAGGCTGGATCCAGGGAACAGCCTGGAATTCTGGAGCTGTTGTTGGAATCCCGGGAAATCCTGGCAGTTCTTCCCCAAAATCCCAGTTTGGGGCTGGGTGAAGCTGCTTTTCCCGTGATCCATGGAATAAAAAAATCCCCTTTTTCCTGTTTTTTCCCGCTGCAGGAGGGCCGGGAGCCGGATTATTCCGAGTACAAGGAATTCAAGCTGACGGTGGAAAACATCGGATACCAAATGCTGATGAAAATGGGATGGAAGGAAGGAGAGGGATTGGGATCCGATGGGCAGGGAATTAAAAACCCTGTCAGCAAGTGAGTGTTCCTATGGATTATTCCTTCCTTTTTTTTTTTTTTTTCCTGGGAATTCCTGCTAGAATCACAGCCCAGCTGGGATTTCTCACCTGAGCATGGAGAATTCAGCCCGGGAAAAAATTCCTGGTTTGTTTTTTTTTTTTGGGAGGATTTTCTCCTGGATTTGTGGGTGTAGCTGGAATTGGCTGAGCCCTCAAATCCTGAATTTCCGACCCAAATTTCCATAGGGAAGTGCAGCTCTAAGAATTCCTGTCTGCACCTCCCCTCTCCCAGGATTAAATCCTTAAATTTAGAAATTCCTGGGAATATTTGCTGTCCTTGGAGTCATAAAATCATGGAAATATTTAAAAAAAACATTGGGAAGTACATCCAGGGGAGGATATTCCAGCCAGGATCAGAGCTTTGTGTGATCCTACGAGTCTTGATTTCATTCTGTGCACACAAATGTTGGGATTTGATCCCACTTTGGGTATTCCAGAGGTTTTCTTTAAGTGGATCAGCTTCCATCCAAATTCAGAGGGAATTTTTTGGGGTAGGAAACCAATCCCTGCTTCCATCCAAACCTTGGGAATTTGGGATAGGAAACCAATCCCTACTTCCATCCAAATTCCCAGGATTTTGGGATAGGAAACCAATCCCTACTTCCATCCAAATTCCCAGGATTTTGGGATAGGAAACCAATCCCTACTTCCATCCAAATTCCCAGGGATTTGGGATAGGAAGCCAATCCCTGCTTCCATCCAGATTCCCAGGGATTTGGGATGGGAAACCAATCCCTACTTCCATCCAGATTCATAGGAAATTTGGGATAGGAAACCAATCCCTACTTCCATCCAGATTCATAGGAAATTTGGGATAGGAAACCAATCCCTACTTCCATCCAAATTCCCAGGATTTTGGGATGGGAAACCAATCCCTGCTCCCATCCAAACCTTGGGAATTTGGGATAGGAAACCAATCCCTGCTCCCATCCAGCACCAAACCCTGGGATCTGGGAAGGAGATCCAGGAGGGTCCCGGGGGCACAATTCCCGTGGGAATTCCCAGGGGAGGGCGTGTCTGAGCCGCGCCATTCCCGGTTTTCCGCAGGGGCACCACGACCATGGACGGGGCAGGATTTGGGATCGAGCGCCCGGCGGAGCTGACCAAGGAGGACGACGAGTACGAGGCCTTCCGCAAGCGCATGATGCTGGCCTACCGCTTCCGGCCCAACCCATTGGTATGGGATTGGGATTGGGATAATGGGATAACGGGAATGGGATTGGGATATTTGGAATGGGATAGGGTCAATGCTGGCGTACCGCTTCCGGCCCAACCCCCTGGTACGGGACTGGGAATGGGATAACGGGATAACGGGAATGGGATTGGGATAACGGGAATGGGATAGGGTCAATGCTGGCGTACCGCTTCCGGCCTAACCCCCTGGTACGGGGCTGGGATTGGGATAACGGGAATGGGATTGGGATAATGGGAATGGGATAGGGTCAATGCTGGCGTACCGCTTCCGGCCTAACCCCCTGGTACGGGACTGGGAATGGGATAACGGGATAACGGGAATGGGATTGGGATAACGGGAATGGGATAGGGTCAATGCTGGCGTACCGCTTCCGGCCCAACCCCTTGGTACGGGATTGGGAATGGGATAACGGGATAACGGGAATGGGATTGGGATATTGGGAATGGGATTGGGATAACGGGAATGGGATTGGGATATTGGGAATGGGATAGGGTCAATGCTGGCGTACTGCTTCCAGCCCAACCCCCTGGTACGGGATTGGGATAATGGGATAACGGGAATGGCATTGGGGTAGGGTCAATGCTGACCTGCCGCTTCTGGCCCAACCCATTGGTATGGGAATGGGATCATGGGAATGGGATTGGGATAACGGGAATGGGATAATGGGATCACAGGAATGGGAATGGGGATAGGATCGATGCTGGCACACCGCTTCCGGCCCAACCCACTGGTACGGGATAACGGGAATGGGATAATGGGATAATGGGAATGGGGTCAATGCTGGCATACTGCTTCCAGCCCAACCTGCTGGTATGGGATTGGGATAATGGGAATGGGATTGGGATTGGGATAGGATCAATGCTGGCGTGCTGCTTCCAGCCCAACCTGCTGGTACGGGATAACAATGGGATAATGGGAATGGGATAATGGGAATGGGATCAATGCTGGCCTACCGCTTCCAGCCCAGCCCCCTGGTATGGGACTGGAATAACGGGAATGGGATTGGGATAGTGGGATTGGGGGAATGGGATTCGGGTAGCAGGAATGGGATTGGGATAATGGGAATGGGATCAGGATAGCGGGAACGGGATGATGGCAGTGGGATGGGATTAATGCTGGCGCATCGCTCTTGGCCAAACTCGCTGGTACGGGATTGAATTGGGATCGTGGGAATAGGGGTGGGATGGGATGGGGTTGGGAATAGGAATGGGAATGGGAATGGGATGGAGCCAGTGCTGAGGGACGGATCTGTTGGAATGGGAGTGTCCCAAGCCCAGGCAGGCACAGGGACGAATCCCTGGAATCCCTGGTGTGGCTCTGGGAGTGTTGGCAGCTGGGAGATTCCTCTGGGATGGAATTGCTCTCCTCATCCTGAGCCAAATCGTCCTCCCAGAATTCCCTGGCTGCAGAATTCTCCTTCCTGGTCTTTCTTCCATCCGAATCCCAGTTTTATTCCCAGCTTTATCCCAGTTAAACCCCTGCCAAGGGAAACTGCTCCACGAATCCCACGATTCCTTTGGAATTACCATTTTCCAGGGAACGAAACCAAACTTGGATTTTCCCTTTTCCCTTTCCAGCCAAAAGCTGCCTTTAATTTTGGGGGAAAAAACCTGGAAAATGTCCCATTCCGGTGGCTTTCCCAGAGAATCCAGATGATGATTTTTGAGATAAAATCCCCAAT
The DNA here is from genome assembly GCF_901933205.1 of Camarhynchus parvulus. NCBI lineage: Eukaryota > Metazoa > Chordata > Aves > Passeriformes > Thraupidae > Camarhynchus > Camarhynchus parvulus. The sequence continues at coordinate 224,091 of NC_044598.1, forward strand.
CCTGATGATTTTTCCACTGTTTTTTTCTCTCCCTACAGAACAACCCACGGCGACCTTACTACTGAGGAGGGCTCTTCCCAACAGATTTCCTGGGACTTCTTATCCCAAACTTCATTATCCATCTCTTTTCTCCTGACATTATCCGGCTTTTTTTTGGAATCCCAGCTCCTCCTTCCCCCCATGGAAAAGCTTTCCCAGCTTTTTTTGGGGACACGGGGAGGGTTTGGAGCAGCCCCAAAATTCCCCCAGGGGACTCCCAATTCCAAGGAGTTTGGGATTTTTGGGAATGGCAGATCTTGTGCTGCTCCAGGAAGGGGGGGAGGATTTTATTCCTTGATTTTATCTTGGAATCCCAAATCCAAGAGATTTTGGGGAATTTGGGGAACCAGTGCCTCCAGTTTTGCCTCCGGATGGGCGGATCTGGCCTGGATCTGTTGGGAATTCCAGGATTTGATGGATCCAGGGGGGATTTATTCCCTTCCCAGGTATTTTGCCAACATCTCCTGTGCTTTGGGATGACGAAGACCCAAAATTCCAAAGCCACGCTTCGGAAAAATCCAACAGAATTCCAGCACCACGCTTTGGAAAAATCCAGTTGGATCTTGTTGTCCTAAAAATGGAAAAAAAAAAAAAACTGGAAATACAAGTTTTCTTCGTGGAGTCTGTAAATAAAATCAAACTTGTTTGTTCCTTCGGTTTAATCCTTGGAATTTTTTGGGGAAGAGAGGGATTTTTTCTAGGGTGGGAGGCTGCCCTGGGGCTGGGTATTTCGAGGATTTTCAGGGGAAAAATCCAGATTTGGTTCCTTTTTGGGGATACTCGATGTGATTCTTTGCTAATTTTTTTAGTTACGGAGTCAGGGGCTTGGCTTTTAATTAAAACCATTGCAGGGCGAGGGGGGAGGGTGGGGATATCCAGGGAAAATCCAGAATCTGGGAGCCTGGAGCCCCAGGATCCCAGCCTGTGCTTCCTCCCAGGTCCTCTGTCCTTCCCTGGATCCTGGATCCCATTCCTGATCCCATTCCCGATCCCAGTCCTTCCCTGGATCCCATTCCTGATCCCTTCCCTGGATCCTATTCCTGATCCCTTCCCTGGATCCTGTTCCTTCCCTGGATCCCATTCCCAATCCCAGTCCTTCCCTGGATCCTATTCTGGATCCCATTCCCGATCCCGGTCCCAGATCCCATTCCTGATCCCAGTCCTTCCCTGGATCCAATTCCCGATCCCATTCCTGGATCCCAGTCCCATTCCCATTCCTGATCTCAGTCCTTTACTGGATCCCAGTCCCATTCCCATTCCTGATCTCAGTCCTATCCTGGATCCCAGTCCCGGATCCCATTCCTGATCCCAGTCCCAGATCCCATTCCCGATCCCAGTCCTTCCCTGGATCCTATTCCCAATCCCATTCCTGGATCCCAGATCCTATTTCCATTCCTGATCTCAGTCCTATCCTGGATCCCATTCCCAATCCCATTCCTGATCCCAGTCCCAGATCCCATTCCCGATCCCAATCCTCCCTTATTCCCAGGACTCCTCCGTCCCAGGCTCCCCCCGTCCCTCCCCTGTCTGTCTGTCTGTCTGTCCCGCCGTGTCCCGGTGCCTGCGGGCGGCTCTGTGGCTTTAAGGGCGCTGCCCGGGCCGGTCCCGGGGCCGAAGTCCGCGGGCCCGGTGCTGCGGCGGGGCCGGGATGCAGCTCCCGGCGGGCCCGGCCGCCCTGGCCGCCCCCCTGCTCGCCCTGCCGGTGGCCTTGGGGCTCAGCGCCGTCACCTCCCTGGAGTGAGTGGGGACCGGGAGGGACCCCCGGGACCGGGACAGAGCCGGGAATGGGGAACGGGAGTGGGGACCGGGAGGGACCCCCGGGACCGGGAGAGACCGGGAATGGGGAACGGTAGAGACCCGGGAATGGGGACCGGGAGAGACCCCCGGGAATGGGGAGTGGAGAACGGGCAATAGGGAATGGGGAATGAGGAGTGGGAGACAGGGAACGGGAATGGGAAAGGGAGAACGGAAGAGGGAACGGGGAATGGGAAAGGGGAACGGGAATTGGGGTCCTGCCCGGGGAAAGGGGGGTTTGGTCTCTCCTGGATCTGGGAATCCAGTCGGGGACAGGGGCTGGGTCTGTCCCGGGTCAGAGGATCCAGCCCGGGACAGGCGCCTCGATCCGGCTGTTCCATGGGAAGGCGGCTGCAGGTGGGGTTTTCAATCCCCTCTGGAAGTTCAGACCCCACAGAGCCTCTCCCGGAGAGCCCAAATCCCGGCAATTCGGGTGACCCCGGCCCGGAGCCCCCTCCCTGCCCCTACCGGAGTGTCCCCGCTGTCCCCGCTGTCGCTGACGTGTCCCCGCCGCTGTCACCGCTGTCACCGGGCGCCGCTTTCGCTTTGCCCGCCCGCAATTCCCGATCCGGGGCTGCGGGAGCGGCTCCCGGCGATGCCAGCGCCTCCCGCTCCCCTCGCTCCGGGTTCACAAAGCGCGAAATTTGGGTCTCGTTTGGGGCTTTTCCAAACACACAGCCTGGAGAGTGACAGGGGACCCCACTGGGGCTGCTCCGGCCCCATCCCTGTTCCTAATCCCTGCTGGGATCGCACCCACCCTTCCTTTGGGATTTTATCCATTCCCAGTCCCTGCTGGGATCCCATCCTCCTTTTGGGATTCACCCCCTGGGATTCACCCCCTGGGGTTTGCCCCCTTTGGGGTTTGCCCCCTTTGGGATTCACCCCCTTTGGGGTTTGCCCCCTTTGGGATTTTTCCCCCCGGGGTCATTCCCAGATCCAGATTTCCCCGCTTAGAGCGCGGGCACCGTCCTCCCCTCTGTGCTGGGCTGCGGGGTCTGGTGCCGACCCTAAAGCTCAGCGGGGTCGGGGGTGTTTGATGGGGACGGGGCATTGGGGCCGTGCCGGAGCTGCTGCAGCGGCCCCGATCCCACAGCAGCCCCCCGGCGCTGGCCCTGGCCGCCGTCCTGCTGCTCCTCGGCCTCGTCTCCCTCCTCATCCTCACCGGCGGCGTCGGCCTCGTCCACGACCCCCTGTTCTGCGGTGAGACCCCGGCGTGGGATTGGGGCTGGGGTTTGGGGGCTGGGGTTTGGGATCTGGGGTTTGGGATCTGGGGTTGCGGGACCCATGCGGAGCAGGGGTTTGGGATTTGAGGGGAATCGGCGGGACTCACACAGAGCAAGGATTTGGGATCTGGGATTTGGGATGCGGGGGGGACTGCGGGACCCACAGGGAGCAGGAATGGGGTGTTTGGGGTTTTGGGGACCCCGCACGGAGAAGGAATGGGGGATTTGGGGGACCCCGCACAGAGCGGGAATGTGGGATTCGGGGATTTGGGGGTTTGAGGCACCCCTCAGGAAGCAGGAATGTGGGGTTTGGGGTTTGGGGACCCCGCAGGGAGCAGCAATGTGGGATTAGGGATTTGGGGACCCCGCACGGAGCCCCCTGCTCCCCGCAGTGTTCGTGGCGTTCTCCTTCGTGTCGGCCGTGGATCTGCTGATCGCGCTGGAGGAGGACGGGCTCATCTCGGGCTTCGTGGAGCTCTACGTGCGGGAGGTGCCGCCCTGCCCCGCACACCCCGCACACCCCGCACACCCCGCCCGGGGCTCCGGCACCCCCGGACCCCCCGTGCGACCCTCCCGGTGTCCCCCGGTGTGACCCGTGTCCCCTCCCGGTGTCGCCATACCCGGTGTGACCCGTGTCCCCTCCCGGTGTCCCCAGCCCCGGTGTGACCCAGTGTCACCGCCCACGCTGTGACCGGCCCCGGTCTCCCCCGATGTCGCCACCCCCGGTGTTCCCCGGTGTCCCCAGCCCCGGTGTGAACCTCCCGGTGTCCCCAGCCCCGGTGTGACCCGTGTCCCCTCCCGGTGTCCCCTCCCGGTGTCCCCGCAGGGCGATCCCCACCTGCGCACGGCTCACGGGCTCCTCACCTGCTACTGGGACGGCACCGTGCACTACGGGCTGTGCCTGGCCATGGCCGCGGCCGCGGGGCGCAGGTGGGCGGGGGGCGAGAACCCCGGAATTCCTGAGGAGGGGGCTCAGGGGGGCGGGAAAATCCCCAAAATCCCGAATTTCCTCAAGAGGGGGCGCGGGAGAATCCCGAAATTCCTGAATGGGGTCTCGGGAAAATCCCGAATTTTGAGGAGGGGGCTCAGGGGTGATCCCAGACGGGTGGAAAAATCCGAAATTTTGAGGAGGGGGCTTGGTGGTGATCCCGGCGGAAGGAGAGGTTGGAAAATCCCGAATATTTTGAGGAGGGGGCTCGGGGGTGATCCCTGGGGAAGGAGGGGTGGAAAATCCCCAATTTTGAGGAGGGGGCTCAGGGGTGATCCCAGGCGGGTGGAAAATCCCCAATTTTGAGGAGGGGGCTCGGGGGTGATCTCGGGGAAAGGAAGGCTGGAAAACCCCGAATATTTTGAGGAGGGGGCTCCCGCTGTCCCCGCAGGAAGAGCTACCGGGGGCTGGGTCTCTTCTGGCTGGGCTCGCTGCTGATGAGCGCCGTGGTTTTCCTGCTGGGCAACCTGATCGGTACGGCCGTGGGGAGGGGGCTTGGGCCGGGACGAGGAGGAGGAGGAGGAAGGGGAGGAGGAAGGCTCCGTGCCCACCCCGCGCTCTGTCCCGCAGGGAAATACAGCGCCGAGCTGAGCCCGTCCTTCCTCCTCAACCTGCCCTACCTCCTCCTCCTCACCTGGGCCGGCCTCCGGCTCTTCCAGCAGCCGCGGGCGCTGCCCAACCTCAGCCCCGAGCAGGTGAGGCCGGAGCCGGGGCCGGGGGGGGCGGTTTGGGGGCGGCTGCTGCGCTCCCAGGGGGCTCGGACCCCAAAAAATCCCGAATTTCCTCTGGCAGATCGCAGAGGAGCAGCGCAAACCCCTCCACCAGCGGCCGCGGGACCTGCTCCTCATCCTCATCCTCATCCTCACCGCAGCCTTCACCTTCTTCAGGGGGATGGTGAGGGCTGGGGGGGCTCGGGGGGGTCCTGGGGGGCTCAGGGGGTCCTGGAGGGGCTCGGGGGCTCTTGGCAGGGATTTTGGGGGTCCTGGGGGGTCTTGGGGGGTCCTGGAGAGGCTCAAGGAGTTCTTGGAGGGGCTTTGGAGGGGTCCTGGGGGGGTCTTGAGAGGTGTTGGAGGGGCTTGGGATGGTCCTGGAGGGTCTCAAGGGTCCCCAGGAGGGTTTGAGGGGTCCTGGGGAGGGTTTGGGGGTCCCAGGGAGGTTTGGGGGTCCCAGGGAGGGGTTTTGGGTGTTCTGGAGGATCTCGGGGGTCCCAGGGAGGGGTTTGGGGGCCCCGGAGAGCATCTCGGGGGTCTCAAGGAGGGTTTGGGGGTCCCTAGGAAGGTTTGGGGGGTCCTGGGGAGAGTTTTGGGTGTCCTGGAAGATTTCGGGGTCCCGGGGAGGATCTCGGGGGTCCCGGGGAGGGTTTTGGGGGCCCTGGGGAGGGTTTGGGGATCCCGGAGAGCATCTCGGGGGTCTCAAGGAGGGTTTGGGGGTCCTGGAGGATCTCAGAGATCCCGGGGAGGGTTTAGGGGGTTTTGGGGGTCCCGGGGAGGGTTTTGGGGGTCCCGCAGAGGTTTTGGGGGTCCCGGGGAGGGTTTGGGGGTTTCAGAGATGGTTTTGGGGGTCCCGGGGAGGGTCCCCTGCCCTCGCCCCCCTGTGCCCCCCCAGGTGGTTCTGGACTGCCCGGCCGATTCCTGCTTTGACTACACCTACCTGCACGAGCCCTACCTGCGCGACCCCGTGGGCTACCCCAAAGTGCAGGTCAGGGGGGGGACAGCACGGGAGGGGCCGGACCCCCCTCCAGGTGCCACCAGAGCCACCAGCGGTGACAGCCCGGGTGTCCCTCAGATGCTGATCTACCTGTTCTACCTGCTGCCCTTCCTCCTCCTCGCCATCTACGGGCTGGCCTGGCCCGGCTGCTCCTGGCTGCCCGACTGGAGCCTGCTGTTCGCCGGCGCCGTGGCGCAGGTGGGCGGCCCCAAAAACCCCGAGATTTGGGGGGGAAAATCCCAAAAAGGGTGGTTCTGAGATCCCGGGATCTGGGGGGAAAAATCCCAAAAAGGGTGGTTCTGAATCCCGGGATTTGGGGAAAAAATCCCAAAAAGGGTGGTTCTGCAATCCCGGGATTTGGGGGAAAAATCCCAAACTGGGCGGCCCCAAAACCCCGGGATTTGGGGGGAAAAATCCCAAAAGGGTGATTCTGAAATCGCGGGATTTGGGGGAAAAATCACAACAAGGTGGTTCTGAAATCCTGGGATTTGGGGGGAAAAATCCCAAAGGGAATAGGTAAAGGATTGGGGCTCGGTTTTGGGTGGTAAATCCCAGTTTTGGGGTGCAGATCCCGGTTTTGGGTGGTAAATCACACAGGGTGGTCCTGAAATCCCGGGTTTGGGGGGTAAATCCCAAACCGGGTTGGGCCCATAAATCCCGGGTTGGGGGTAAATCCCGGGGATAGAAAGAAGGGGTCTTGGGGGCAGATCTCGGTTTTGGGGGTAAATCCCGGGTTTGGGGGGTAAATCCCGGTTTGGGGGGTAAATCCCGGGTTTGGGGGCAGAGCCGCAGCTGCAGCTGCAAGTGGAGCAGCTGGGCTGGCTGATAATTGCCTCGGCCTCGGTGGATTTGGACGGAACCCGGGATTAGTGGGACAGAAATAGGATGGAGAGAGATGCAGGGCTATAGATAGGATGGGCCGGAGCCAAAACCCCTCGGAGCTTGGGCCTTTGCACCTTTTAGGGTCGGGATTTTGCACACTTTGTGACCAGGGTTTTCACCTTTTAGCTCCGAAGGTCTGCGCTCTTTGGGGCCGGGATTTTTGTGCATTTTGGGGTCGGGATTTTTGCACATTTTGGGGCTGAAATTCTGCACCCTTTAGGGACGGAGTTGCACTCTTTGAGCCTGGAGGAGGCGATTTTTAGGACCGGGGCTTTGCACCATTTGGGGCGGGGGGGTCGCACCTTTTGGGGCCGCTCCCCGGTCACGCCCCCGTCCCACCCCGGTGTCCGCAGGCTCAGTTCGCCCACCTGGGCTCCTCGCTGCACTCCCGCACGCCGTTCCCGTACCAGACCCCCGAGGAGGTGCTGGGCACTTTTCTGCTCTCCAACGTCCTGTACGCGCTGGGCCCGCAGCTGCTGGCGCTGCGCTGCCTGCGCTCCCCGGCTTTCTTCGTGCCCCCGGCCAGCCCGGGCCTGGCCCGAGCCAAAAAGTACCAGTGACGGCTCCTGCCGGTCCCCCGGGACTGCGGGCACCTCCCTGGGGTTGCTGTCCCCACCCCGGGTCCTGCTGTCCCCACCCCGGGTCCTGCTGTCCCCACCCCGGGGATCCCGCCCGGTGACCCTCGCCCCGCTCTGAGCGCTGGGACCAGAGATGTCCCCAGAGATGTCCCCAGGGGTGTCCCCAGGGCTGTCCCCAGAGATGTCCCCAAAGGTGTCCCCAAAGTTGTCCCCAAAGGTGTCCCCAGGGCTGTCCCCAAAGGTGTCCCCAGAGGGGTCTCCAGAGATGTCCCCAGGGCTGTCCCCAGAGGGGTCTCCAGAGGTGTCCCCAGAGGTGTCCCCAGGGATGCTCCGTTCCCCCAAAGGCTCTGGGGACACCGGGACGCTCGGCGGGGACATCGCTGCAGTCCCAGCCCCGCCCGTGTGGGGCCGGCGGGGGCCGCGGTCCCTCCCGGTGGGTCCCGGTCCCGGTGCCGGTGCCCCGGCTCGGGCTGGGAGGGTTCGGGGGTGGCGACAGCGCCAGGGGGACTTTGGTGACAAAATAAAGGAGCCAAGGTTCGCTCCGAGCCCGTGTGCCCGCCGTGCCCAGGGGACACCGGGGCTGCGCCCGGGGCCGGGGTCCGTGCGGTGCCCGCGGGTGGGCTCAGGGTGGGATTCTGGGGGGAGGTACCGGCGATTTCGGGGGGTGGGCACACGGCGGGGGTGGTACCGGCGATTTCGGGGTGGCACCGCCGGGTGGGTGCCCGGGCTGGGGCTGGGTGGGCACAGCCGCCCTTGCGGTGCCCGCGGCCGGGATTTACCGGGTCCGGTTCCTCGTGCCCCGCCCGCAGCCCGGCCCGGGGGTGCCGGCGGTGCCGGGGGCTCCGGGGCGCACCGGGCGGGCCGGTGACCTTGGCGAGCAGCCGGTCCTGCGCAGCGCCGGCACCGGGGCAGGGCCGGGCCGAGCTGCCGGTGTCGCCCCCTGCGCGGAGCCGCAGCGGCGGCACCGGCGGAGCTACCGGAGGAGGTACCGGGGAGGAACCGGAGGAGGCACCGGCAGCACGGGCGGGCCCCTCCCGCGGGCCGGCACCGGGCACACGGTGAGTGCGGGCTGCGGCCGCCGCTCCCTCGCTGCGGGGCGGGCGCGGGGCACCGGGACGGGACCCCCGGCACCGGGAGGGACGCGGCGGGCGGGGGTCGCTCTCCGCGGGGCGGCGGCGGCAGGAACGGGGCTCCCCCCGCGCTGCGCTGTCCCCGCCCGGGCACCGGAGTCCCGCAGCCCCGGGGCTGCCGCCGCAGTGTCCCGCACTGCAACACCGCACCGGGCCCCGGAGCGCCGCCACCGCCGCAGCCGCTGCCCCGAGCGGCACCGGGACCCGCGGGGCTGCCCCGCTCCTGCTGCCCCCGCAGCGGCCACCGGAGTGCCCGGGGGGGGTTCCCGCTCCCCCTGCGCCCACCGGGCACCGGGACCCCCGTGGGGGGGGTGCCCCGCTCCCCCTGCCCGCGGACCGGGCACCGGGGCTGCCCTGCTCGCCCTCAGCCCGCGCTTGGCACCGGCACCACCGCGAGGGGCTGCCCGCCCCCCCCAGACCCCGATCGGGCACCGCGACCCCCGGGGGGGCTGCCCCGCTTTTTGTGCCCCCGAGCGGACCCCGAGCCCCGGGCAGCGGCTGCCCCGCTCCCTTTGTCCCCGGACACGGCGCCGGGACCGCCGGGGGGGCTGTCCGTGCCCCTGCCCCCCGATGGGGCACCGGGACCCCGCGCGGGGCAGACCCAGAGCCCGGCTGGCATTTGGGGCTCCGCATCGCAGCCCCCCGGGGAGGGGGAGGCTCCTCCCGCGCCCCCTCCGCGCTGCCCTTGGGGAGGGGGCGCTGCCGGGGGTCTCGGGGGGCACCGCTGCCCGCTCCGTGCCCATCGGGTCCCTTTCCGGAGGTGCCATCAATAACTCGGGAGGTCCGGAGCGCTGCGGCCGCCGTGGGATTCTCATCCCGCCGGGGAGCCCCGGGGAGCACCGAGCTCAGAACCGGGACCGGGGGGTCCCCGCGGGGCTGGGGGGGCTCCCGGGTGGGGAACAGCGACCGCCCCAGCCCCGCCCGACCCCCGCTTGGGCACGGGGTGGGTGGCGGCGGGTGCGGGCGCCCTCGGGCTGGGCAGAGCGGGGGATCCCCTCAGGCGCGGGGGTTTGGGGGCGCTCAGGGCGCTGCTGTTCCCCCCCAGATGCGTCCCCAAAGCCGCTGGGCCGCCGGGCCCGCAGCGCTGCTGCTCCTCGCCGCCCTGGTGGCCTCCGAGGCGCTGCCCAACGCCCGCGGCAGGAAGAAGGTGGTCCATGTGATGGGTGAGTGGGATCTGGAATAGGATCGGGGCGGGTTTGGGGTCGGGGAAAGCGCCTGCAGCCTTTGGGGTGTTGGGTTTAGTGGCGTCAAAGCGGGGCCAGGGCTCTGATGTGTGTGCCCCCCTCCCCAGTCCTGTGGGAGCCGCCCTGGGGTTGTCCCGAGCTCTCCTTAGGGTTGGCAAAAAAGGGGAATTGCGCCCAAAATGTGACCCCACAGCCCCATCCCGCTTTGCCCCTAAACGCGGCGAATTCCTCCCACGGCCACGTCCTGCCTTGCCCCCAAAAGATGGGAATTGCCCCAAAAGTGTCACCCCACATCCCCATCCTCCTTTACCCCATAAAAAGGGGAACTCAGCCCAAAAGATGCTCCCACATCTCGATCCTACTTTGCCCCCAAAAGAGAAAATTTCCCCCAAATTCCCCCCAAAGTGCATCCCCGCATCCCCATCCTCCTTCACCCCATAAAAAGGGGAATTCAACCCAAAAGATGCTCCTTCACCTCGGTCCTACTTCGCCCCCAAAGAGAAAAAAACTCCCCCTTCCCCACTATTTCCTGCCCCCAAAAGAGGGGAACTCCCCCAGAACACACTCCCATCCCTCTCCGCCATGCGGCCCCTCCCCTGTGCCAGCCCTGGGTGGGTGGCAGTCCCCTCCCTGAGCCGTGTCCGTCCCGCAGAGGGTGACAGCGGCGCCGTGGTGGTGCAGACAGCGCCGGGCAAGGTGGTGACCCACCGCGGCGGCACCATCATCCTGCCCTGCCGCTACCACTACGACGTGTCCGCGCACGACCCGGCCGAGATCCGCCTCAAGTGGACCAAAGTGACCGAACCCATGGACTTCGTGGACGTGTTCGTGGCTCTGGGCAAGGCCCGCCGGGCGTTCGGGCCTTACCGGGGCCGCACGGCCCTGCAGGAGGACGGCGTGGGCGACGCGTCCCTCATCATCCGCAACGTCACCCTGCAGGACTACGGGCGCTACGAGTGCGAGGTGACCAACGAGCTCGAGGATGACACCGGCGTGGTCAAACTGGACCTGGAAGGTGCCTTGGGGTGTTCGCGGAGCGGCATTCCTGGGATTTTTTAGGGAATTTTTGTGGGGTTGTTATGGGGTTTTGTTGGTGGGGAGGGTTTGGGGCGGTGGCTCGTAGGGGTTGTGGGATGAGGATGGTGGGGGCTCGGAGAGCAGCAGAGGACAGAGGGAAAACGCTGCTTTAGGGGTTCGGGAGGTGGCAGAGGGGGTGAAAACTTTTTAAGGGTTCCGAGGGCGCAGTTCGGGGGTGGCACGGGCTCGGAAAGCAGCGCGGGACAGGAGGCGGTGAGGGCTCGGAAAGCAGCGGAGGACGGGGGAGTGGAAGGGGGAACATGCTGCTTTAGGGGTTCAGGAGGTGGCAGAGCGGGTAAATGATCTTTTAGGGGTTCAGAGGGCGCCGTTTCGGGGCGCCAGGGCTCGGCTGGACAGAATCTCCTGGAGTCTGGGGTTCCCAGAACTCCACAAACTCCTGGATCTCCCAAAACTCCTTGCAGGGGACAAGGAGAGAGATTTTCCAGGCGGTTCTCCCGCATTTCCCCAAACCTCAGAACAGAATCTCCTGGAGTCTGGGGTTCCTGGAACTCCCAAAAACCAGAACTCCCAAAACTCCTTGCAGAGGGATGATGAGTGGAATTTTCCAGGCGATTCTCCCGCATTTCCCCAAACCTCAGAACAGAATCTCCTGGAGTCTGGGGTTCCTGGAACTCCAAAACCCAGAACTCCCAAAACTCCTGCGATGACGAGCGGGATTTTCCAGGCGACTCTCCCACATTTCCCAAACCCCAGAGCACAATCTCCTGGCCTTCAGAGCTCCCTGCAGCCCCAAAACCCAGAACTCCTTGCACAGGGATGATGAGCGGGATTCCCCAGGCGATTCTCCCGTTTCTCCAAAACCTCACCCCGACTCAAACCCACCCCAAACCCACCCCAACCCAACCCCTCCTCCGCAGGGGTGATTTTCCCCTACCACCCTCGCCTGGGGCGCTACACGCTGAATTTCCACGAGGCTCAGCAGGCGTGCCTGGAGCAGGACGGGATCCTGGCCTCGCACGACCAGCTGCACCAGGCCTGGCTGGAGGGCATGGACTGGTGCAACGCGGGCTGGCTGCAGGACGGCTCCGTGCAGTACCCGATCTCCCGGCCCCGCGAGCAGTGCGGCCGCAAGGACACCCCCGTGGGCGTCCGCAACTACGGCTACCGCCACAAGGAGAGCGAGCACTACGACGCCTTCTGCTTCACCTCCAACCTCAACGGTGAGGGGAAACTGAGGCACGGAGGCTGCCCGTGCTCTTCAGGGTGGTGGGATGGAGGTGGAATGAGGCGCTGGTGGGGTTGGAACGCTGAGTTTGAGCAAAAAGAAATTTTTTTTTTAAAGCCAAACTCTTTTTTGTTTTAGCCAAAATCTCCTCTTTCTTATCCAAAATTCTCTCTCTTTTTAATCCAAACCTTTTTTTAATTCAAAGCCCCTTCTTTTTATCCAAAATCTCTCTCTTTTTTTTTTTTTAATCCAAACCTTTTTTTAATTCAAAGCCTGTTCTTTCTTAGCCAAAGCCCCTTTTTTTTACCCAGAATCTCTTGGTTTTAACCAAAACCTATTTATTTTTAATCCAAACATTTTTTAAATACAAAACCTTTCTTAGCCAAACCCTCTTTTTTTAACCGAAGACCTCTTGGTTTTAACCATAATCTCTTCTTTTTCATCCTTTTTTTTTTCCCTGCAAAAAACCTCTTTTTTTTTTTTTTTTTTTTTCCAAAAACCTCTTTTGTTTGAGGAATTTTTAGATGCTCCACAGATCTTCCATCTATCACCTCCAGCCCCCAAAATCATGTTGGATTCTCCACAGGGCTGATACCCCTCAACCTTTCCAACCTCCCCAAAACCTTTTTTGGGGCTCCACAGGGCTTCCATCCATCCCCAAAAAACACCTCGGGGGGGCTCCAGAGCGGATTTCTCCCCGAGCCCCCCACCCCGCAGGATGGAGGACCCTCCATCCCCTTTTCTTTATCCCCCCTCGAGGCGGATATCTCTCATCTCTTCCCTTCATCCCCCTTTTTTCCCAGGCAAAGTTTATTTCCTGAAGACCTTCCGCAAGCTGAGCTACCCGGAGGCCGTGCAGGCGTGCAAGAACAACGGCGCGGCCGTGGCCAAGGTGGGCCAGCTGTACGCGGCCTGGAAGCTGCAGCTGCTGGATCGCTGCGAGGCGGGCTGGCTGGAGGACGGCAGCATCCGCTACCCCATCGTGAACCCCCGCGCCCGCTGCGGCGGCCGCGAGCCCGGCGTGCGCAACCTCGGCTTCCCCGACAAGAAGTACAAGCTCTTCGGCGTGTACTGCTTCAAAAAGGCCGGAGAAGCGCCGCCCGTGGTGGCCGCGGGTTTCCCCAAACGCGTGTGAGGCTTTGGGGTGGTTCCGGCAGCACCCCCCCCGGGTTTGGTTTGGGGTTTGGGGTTTGGGGTTTGGGGTTTGGGATGTGCCCCCCAACCCGCCGAGCCCCGCGCGGTGCGGGGAGCTGCGGGCAGCCCCCGCCCAGGGACGGACAGGTGGCGGCGGCGGTGGTGGCGCGGGCTGGCGGCCCTCGGTGGCGCTTGGGGACACCGGGGCGGCGGGAGGGGACGGGTTGGGTGAGCCCAGCCGGGAGCCCGCGCCCGGGCCCGGGGCTGGCTCCCCGCTCCCCGCAGCTCCCGCTTCTCGACGCGCCTGTTGCATGCGCTAAAGCGCCGCAGAGCCCCCGCCCTCCTCATCCTCAGCCCGTCCCCGCGCTGACCGACCCCGGCAAGTGCCGCAGGCCCCCTCCCCAAAATCCCCCCGTGGCGCTGGGCGAGGATTGGGGGCGCCGGGTTTGGCTCCGTGCCTCGGCAGCCGGGGGGTCCCGCAGCCCCCCGGGGCAGCTCCCGCTTGGCTTGGCCGGGCCCGGGGCGCGGAGGGGTCGGGGGGCAGCGGCCGCTGTGCCCACCCGGCCGGGCACCGGCCGCAGGCTTTGGCAGCCCTGGACGTAGATGAAATAAAAGCTTCGGCCGCTTTGGAGAGCTGAGCGCGGCTCCGCTGTGTCCTTGGGGCAGCCCGGGGGGCTCGGGGCCCGTTCCCCGCTCGCCCGGGGCATCCTTGGATCGGTCGGGGGGGGATCCAAGGAGCAGCAGCAGCAGCGGAGCCGCCCCGCGGGGTCAGAGCTGGCAGGGGGTCCCCTCGGGGGTGACACGGATGGGGACCCCCGATTCGGAGGGGCTCCAGCTGAGCGCAGCCCGTAAATCACCGTTAATGGCTGGAAAGAAATGTCTGGGAGGGGACAGCGGGGCCGTGCGCGACAGGCGGCCGCGGGAACCTCGGGGACGGATGCTGGCGGATGTTTTAGGCAGGAATCACCCCAAAAACTCCATTGGCGTCCCCCCATCTCGAGGGGGACAGAGGTGCCGGCCACCACCGCGAGCAGGTGGCGGATGCGACACGGGGAGCCCTGGGGGACAGTTTGGGGCTGCTCGGAATTGATGGGGGGCGGTGAGAGGAGGCAGCTGGGGAGCGGCGCCAGGCGGGGGACACGACCCGAGGTCCCCAGGAAAGGGCGGGGGTCGCTCAACTGTTAAAAAAATTTATTAAAATGTCCAGCAGTACAGAAAGGCAGAGTCAGAAACGGGGAGGGGGCGTCAGGAGGGGGTCGGGGAGGGGGTGGGGACACGGCAGTCACGTCGCAAACAGCAGAGATCGGGAAGCGCCGTACACACACACACACACACGCCAACTCCAACGGGGACCCGAAACGAATGGAAAGGGGACAGAACCAAACCGAGCACCCCCAAAGCAGGCGCGGAGCGGGACAGCGACCCCGCCGCCACCGTGTCCCCCCCGCCCCACCCGTGCCGGCCGCGGGGACGCCCCGGGGAGCTGGGGCAGGGAAATGGGGAGGGGCGGGGGGGGCTGCTAAAAAACCAGAGCCACCCCAGGTGGGACAGGGGGGCTGCCTGATTCACCCCCGATTTGGGGACGGGGACAGAGCCCAGCTTGGGGGGTCCCCGTGCGGGGCTGGGGGCTCCAGCCCGGGCCGGGGGCTGAGCGTGGGACATGCAGGGAGGGCTGGGGACGCACACGCAGCCGCCCCCTCCGGATCCTATTCCCTACGGGGCCGGGCATCCTAAGGAGCTAAAGCCAAAAGGGGGCTAAAAAAGGGGGGTGGGGAGGGGGTGGGACGGGGTCGGGGGACGCCACCACATCCCCTGGGGACCCCTTTGTGCTCGCCCGGCTCTAGAAGTAGTGGCCCTCCTCCATCCAGTCCAGCCGGAGGTGCTGGCGGTGTTTTCGCCGCTCCTTGCGCGGTTTGTGGTGGTGGTGCTGGTGGTGCGGGTGGCTGTGCCGGTGCCGCCGGTGCCGCCGCGCTGCGGTGCGACCGCCTGGCTAACGGGGGGCAAGGCAGGGCACGCGGGGTGGGGGTCAGCTCAGCGTTCCCAGCCGGATCAGCCCCTCCCCGAGTCCCCCACTAACGTTTTGTGCAGAGGATTTTGGGCCGGTCCCACTTGCCGCTGCTGTGGCACTTGATGGTGGGCACGTGGCGCTGGGTGAAGCCCTCGTGGCACTGGTAGCGCACGCTGGAGTGGATGTTGTACTTCTCCTTCCTCTTCCCCACCGGGAAAGCGTTCGGCACCTCCGGGGGGGGCCCGCACAGCACTGGGAGGGGGGGCACAGAGCTCCGTCACCCCCCTGTTACTGGGAGTTACTGGGAGGGGACAAGGGACAGCGGTCCGGGACACCCAGGAGCCCCCCCGGCCATCCCTGGGGACACGGCTGGTGGCTTCGGGACACGCTCGTCCTTCAGGGTGGCAGCGAGCTGTCCCCAGGGTTTAATTGGTTAATTAATGGCCTTATTGGGGCGTCATTAGCGCGCGGGGTGGGGAGGAGCAGCCGGAGGTTAATGGGAATTCCCGAGGTAAGGAATGGGAATTTAATGGGTTTAATGGGAGCCAATTAAACAAACCCGAGCGCTGAGGGAGGGATTGATGGCGGGGAAAGGAAAAATGGAGATTTAGGGGAGAACTGCGGGAGCTGGCCTGGGAGAGGGGCTGGGGAAGGTTGGCTGGGGAACGGGAGGGGGCTGGGGGCTGCGGGGTGGGGACAGGGACGGCGGGACTGCGGGATGGGGACACCTGCGGGATGGGGACACCGGGGACTGCGGGATGGGGACACGGGGAGCTGCGGGATTGGGGCCAGGGATGCCGGGGGCAGCGGGGTGAGGCGGTGCCAGGCTGGGCAGGCCGGGCGGGCGCTACCTGTGCCCTTCTTGCAGATGTAGGGCAGGTTGTAGTTGCAGGGCACGTCGTTCCACTTGCCGATCTCGTGGGACACGAGCACCACGCAGTCCTCGCCGCCCGCGAAGAAGTTGTCGGGCTGGTTCTCCCGCCAGTTCTCGTATTGCTGCGGGGCCACCGGAGCGGGTGACACCCCCCGCACCCCCTCCCCGCACCCCGAGCCCCCGGAGCCCCCCAAAGCCCTCACCAAGCCGGTGTTGTCGGTCCACTGGAAGTCCTGCTCCACGATGCGGTCGTTGAGGCCGATCCAGGTGTTCTCGTGGCCGAAGCCTGCGGGGAGAGGCAGCGGCGGCTCGCACGGAGGAGGCGAGCAGCGCCCGGGGAGGGGGGATCGGGGACCCCCGGCGCACCGTTGATGAAGGCGTGCTCCTCCTGCGAGTGGATGCTGGTGAGGTGCCCGGCCCGGCGCCGGCAGTCGCGCTCCGCGTCCTCCCAGGAGCGCCGGCGGGCGAAGTAGCGGTAGCAGTGGCCCTGGAACTTGTGCCAGTTGTGGTCACAGCCCTCCGTGTCTGCGGGGACGCGGCCACAGTGGCGGCACAGCGAGGGACCGAGCCCAGCCCCGCCGGGCAGGATTTGTGTCCCCTCCCGCAGGGTCCCCGCGGTGACACAGCCGGGCCGGGGGGACACCGGGGGGACACCGGGGGGACACCGGGGGGACACCGGGGGCTGTCCCCACCTTTCTCGCAGCGGCTGCCGCCGTAGCTGGGCAGGCAGAGGCACACGAAGGAATTGACCTCGTCGATGCAGGTGCCGCCGTTCTGGCACGGGCTGGACAGGCAGTCATCGATATCTGCGGGGACAGCGGGAGCTGCGGGCACGGCGACACTTCCGTGGCCAGCGAGCGAGGAGGGGGCACCGCGCAGCGCCCGGAGCCGCGGGGCCACCCCCGCGCGGTGCCCCGGCACTCACCGATCTCGCAGTTCTCGCCGGTGAAGCCCGGGGCGCAGCTGCAGCCGCACACGGTGCCGTTGGCACGGCTCGTCCCGCCGTGCAGGCACGGGTTGCTGTGGCACGGGTCCGGCGGCGCTGCGGGGCGGCAGCGGTGCTCTGAGCCAGGCTGGGGGGGGGGCGCGGTGCCACCCCCGCTCCCACCCCATCGGCTCCCAGCGAGGAAATTCAGATAAAAGGAGCTACATCACCCAAACCTCCGCCTCAAAACCTCCCACAGCCCCGGTGCCCGCGGCTCACCGTGCCCGCCGCTCACCGTGCCCGCCGCTCACCGTGCCCGCTGGCGTTGCCGGTGCCCACCCAGGCCAGCAGCTCCCGCTCGTCCCGCGCCGGCTCCTCCCCGCTGCCGCTGTCGGTACCGAGCAGCGGGGACCCCCCCGGGCCCCCCAGCTCCGGCTCCGCGGAGGGCTCCAGGAGCAGCCCCGAGCTCGGGGACCCGGCGGGCTCCGTCCCCCGGCCTGGGGGGCACCGGGGGACGGCCAGGGCCCGCGGGTGACGGAGCCGAGGGGCGTGGGGGGCTCCTCCCTCCTGGGCTCCCCGGAGGCGTCCTCCTCACCGGGGGCTGCTGGGGTTGGGGGCCCGGGGGTGGCGGGGGGCTGCCGGGGGCTCGGGGGGGACAGGAGGAGCTGCTCGGCTGCCCCCGGCTCGGAGCGCTGGGTGGGCTGTGGGCCTGGGGGAGCGAAGCCTGCGGAGCCCTCCTCGGCCAGCGGCTCCAGCCGCGCCAGCTCCTCCGGCCGCTCGGTGCTGGCCCACAGCAGCGCCTCGGTGGCCGTGGGGGAAGGGGACGGTGAGGGGACATCCCAGGCCGGGGGGGACGAGGTTGCTTCGCTGCCGGGCTCGGCTGCGCCATTCCCAGCATCTCTGGATTCCTCCGGCTGCTCCTGGCCGGGCTCGGCCGCCCCGTGGGGAGCCGCGGGGCCGGACCGGCCCCGGGGCCCCGGAGGAGCCCCCTCGGTGTGGCCGGGGGTGGCAGGGTGTCCCTCGGAGGGACCCTCTGGCTCCAGGAGTGTCAACGCCTTCCTCTGCCGCTCCAGCGCGCCGTCCCCCGGGGCCCCGCTGCCGTCGGCGCCGTCCCCGCGGGGCTGCGGGGACAGCTCGGGACCCTCGGCCACCAACGGGGCCGGGGGCAGCGGGGGCAGCGGGGGCACGGAGCCACCGCCCTGCCGGCGCGGGCTGTCCCCGGAGAAGTCCTCGGTGCCATCTGCGGGTGGCCTCGGGGAGTCCCCGCGGGCGCTGCCGATGTCGCGGTGGCCCCGAGCGTCGCGGGGAGCGGCGGGGGACGGCGACGGCACGGGCGGGGTCCCCGCGGGGGTCCCCGAATCCACCGGGGCGGTGGCCGGGGCCACGAGCTCTGCAAGAGATGGCCCCGCCATGGTGTCACCGAGAGGCGACCGCGCCGGGAGCCCCGGCCGTGTCCGGTGTCACTCACCGGGGCTGATGTCCTCCTCCAGCGCATTGAGGGACGCGTGGGGACTCTCGCTGCCGCCTCGGGGGGGGCTCCACAGCTCCACGGCGTTGGCTGCGGCTCCCCTCACCTCCTGCGCCAGCACGGGGGCCTGGGTGACAATCCCCGCTGTCACCGCGGGGTCTCCAGAGGTGACAATCCCCGCTGTCACCGCGGGGTCCCGGCTGTGCCGCTGGAGCTGGAAGTAGCGCCCGTTGAGGCCGGGGTAGCTGCGCCTCGGGGCGCTGGAGCTGCCCGGGGCGGTGCTGGGGGGCTCCGGGGCCGCGCTGGGGACCGTGCCCAGCCCAGGCGGTGACAAGGACGAGCCGGCCCTGCGCTCCGGGGCTGGGCTGTGCGGATGGGCCGGGAGGGCGGCCGGGGGTCCCGCGGGGTCTCCGTGGGCCGGGCTGGCGCTGGGAGGGTCCCGCCGGGAGCTCTCGGCATCCACCACGTTCAGAGCCTCCTCCTCGTGGGGCCACACCAGCGCGGTGGCCGCGGCGGCGGGCGGGATGTCGCGACGGCCCGTGGGCAGCCCCGGAGCCGCCGGTGCCGGTGGCGGGCAGTGCCCGGGAGGTCCCCGCGCGGTGCCGCCCGCAGCTGCTCGTCCTCATCCCCGCCCAGCGCCGCGGGCCCCGGCGGTGGCAGGAGGTCGTAGCGCTCGCGGGGGATGTCGCGGGTGTCCCCCGATGTGCCCGGGTCCTCGCCGTGCTCCACCAGCACGTTGTCGCTGCCCGGCGGGTCGGGCGTGGTTGGCACCGGCAGCACCGGCTGCTCCGTGTCGCCGTGCCCCGCGGCTGTGGGGACACCACGGGCGTCAGCGGTGGCACCGAGGGCACCCGGGGGTCCCGCAGCCCCCCTCAGCACCGAGCACCGCATCCCCCTCCCCGCACCCGGGCGGAGCTGAGCTCCCTCCCAGCGCCGCTCCCCTCATTTATCTCATTAATTCCCCAATTAAATATTCATCCGCAGCAATTTTCCCGGCCGCGCCCCCGATCCCCGCGGGAAGGAGAGAGCCGGGGGGGCAGCTCGGGGGGTCCCCCTCACCTTTGTAGCAATAAGCGTCGAATCTGGAGGCGGCGGGGGGGAAACCGGTGCGGTTCGGGAACTGGTAGAGGGTGCGCACGCCCGGGGCCTCGCCCCCGCACTTCCTGCGCGGCTGGCGGATGGGGTAGCGCACGCTGCCATCGGCCAGCCAGCCCGGGTCGCACTGGTCCAGGCCCTGTCGCCAGGCCAGGTAGAGCTGGCCCGTGGTGGCCAGCGACGCCCCGCGGCTCCGGCAGTGCCTGCGGGCGCCCTGCCAGGTGAAGCGCCCCGGCGCCGTGGCGTAGAACACGGTCCCTGCGGGAGAGGGGCTCTTGGGGACACGGCGACATGGAAGGGATGTCTCGGGGCGGGGCGGCGCTTTTGGGATGGCCTCGTGGCCTGAGCGCTGTGGCCGCGCTCGGTGGCGGTGCCAAGGGTGGCACGGAGAGCTGGCACCCACCCGGACCCGCTGGAGAGGGATGCACGGAGGTGTGGCCGTGGGGGGACATCGTGGGCACCCAGGCGTGCCAGGGACACAGAGGGACAGCGTGGGGACACCATGGCTGGGAAGGGACATCCCTGGGCACCCAGCCGTGCTATGGCCATGGAGGGACATCGTGGGCGCCCAGCCAGTCACGCTGTGACCACGGAGGGACATCGTGGGCACCCAGCCGTGCCATGGACACAGAGGGACATCCCTGGGCACCCAGCCGTGCCACGGTGGGGAAGGGACATCGTGGGCACCCAGGCGTGCCATGGCCTCGGAGGGACATCCCTAGGCATGCAGCCATGCCATGGACACAGAGGGACATCGTGGGCACCCAGCCAGTCACGCTGTGACCACGGAGGGACATCGTGGGCACCCAGCTGTGCCATGGCCAGGAAAGAACAGGGACACCCCTGGGCACCCAGCCGTGCTCGTGGCCGTGCCGTGGGCACTCAGGGATCCCCTGGGCACGCAGGCACCCCCTGGCACCGCTCCCGGCGCGCAGCCCTTGCCTCGCAGCTCCCGGGAGTAGCAATAGACGTCGTAGAGCTCGTCGGGCTCCCTGCGGCCGTAGCTGCGCACGCCGGGGAGGCTCTCGCGGTCTCCGTAGCAGCCGGGCCGGGACAGGGTGATGGGGTACCTGCCGGGAGGGGCACGGTGGGCGCGGGGCTCCGCGGGGAGGGCGGCCCGGGGGTTCCCGGGGGTTCCCGGGGGTTCCCGGGGATGCCCGGAGTGGGCAGGGGGCTGCCAGGGGGTGGCCAGGGGTGGCCTGGGGATGCTCGGGGATGGCCCGGAGTGGCCCGGAGTGGCCCGGGGGTGGCCGGGGGTGGCCGGGGGTGGCCCAGGGGGTGGTTTGGGGTCTGGCCCGCCCCGCACTCTCACCGCACGCTCTGGTCGCTCAGCCAGCCCGCGTCGCAGTTGTCGTAGCCGTCCTCGAAGGCGGCCTGGAGGTGCTGGGGGGAGGCGATGACGGCGGAGTTGTCGCGACAGGCGCGGCGGGCGGCGGGGAAGCTCAGCGCGTAGCGCTCGCCCGCGGGCCGGTAGTGGAACACAACGCCTGGGGACACCGAGAGGGGACATGGGGCAGCAGGACACGGCTCGTGTGGGGTCCGTGTGGGGCGCAGGGCTGGCACGGGGTGCAGGGTTGGCACGGGATATAGGGCTGGCATGGGATTTAGGCCTTAGACAGCTCGCAGAGAGCCCACAGGGCTCGTGGGGTGCAGAGCTGGCACACGGTGCCACAATTCCTGTGGGGCGCAGGATTGGCACGGGGTGCAGGACTGGTACGGGGTTTTGGGCTCATGGGGTACAGAACTGCCATGGGGCACTTGGGACACGGTTTGTAGGGTGTCGGGGGTACACGGGGGGCACAGCTGCCATGGGGGTACAGGGGGTGTACAGATCCTGTGTACAGGGAACAACTGGGGTGCACAGCTCACATGGGATGCAGGGAAAAAATGGGGTTCACAGCTCTCATGTGGGGTTCACAGCTCACATGTGGGGTTCACAGCTCTCATGGGGTGCAGAGCTCACATATGGGGATCATGGCTTCTATGGGGTGCAGGGAACAAATGGGGTGCAGGGAACAAATGGGGTGCAGGGAACGAATGGGTTGAAGGGCCTAAATAGGGTGCCCAGCTCTCATGGGGTGCCCAGCTCACCCTGCGTGCCCAACCCACCCACCCTCCCTCAACCCCAGGGGCTTCACCATCTCCCCAAGAGCCCCCCTGGCCGTGCCCCCCTGGCCGTGTCCCCCTGGCCGTGTCCCCCTGGCCGTGCCCCCCATGGCCGTGCCCCCGGGGCGGCGGCCGCCCCTGGCCGCCCCCGCGGCCGGCCCCGGCCGCCCCCCGGTGCCCGGTCGCCGTGTCACCTCCAGCGGCAGCAGGTCCTGCTCATCCTCGATGCCCGCCACCACCTCGCAGCGGTAGAGCCCCGCGTCGCTGGCGCGGGCCGCCCGCAGCTGCAGCGTGGCGTTGGAGCGGTCGCGGCCGTAGCCGGGCAGCGACACCCGGCCCTCGTAGGCTCTGACCACCTTCACCGCGCTCTCCTTGGCCACCAGGATGGGCGCGTCCTCCCGCTGGCCGCTGGCCGAGCGCACCTTGCTCCATTTGACGCGCGGCGGCTCCGGGGGCTCGTTGGGCCCCAGGGAGGCGGAGGGGTGCAGGAGGAAGAGGCAGGGCAGCGTCACGGGCTCGCCCAGCCCCACGCGCACCGCCTGGTGCTGCACCCTGGTGATGTGGATCACCTTCCCCTCGTCCTGCGAGCCTGCGGGGACAGCGGCTCGGCTGCCTCGGCGGCTTTGGGCACAGCACGGAGGGCTGGGGGGCATGGCAGGGTGTGGGGGGGCTCCGCTCCGGGCGCCCCCGAGCCCCCCAGGAGGGGCAGGAACGGGAGGATGGGTTGGCATAAAGCGTGCCCGCCCCGTGGAGCGGCTGCAGCCCGGCCGTGACACCTCTGCGGCTGAACCCCAACTCGGACGGGGTCCGCGCCCCTCCCCAGGATGCTGCCCAGCCCCTCGGGGTGTCCCCAGGGTGAGGGCACTGCTCTGCACCCGTGGGTGCCACTCGGCTCCCAGGGGGCACCAGCCCGCCCTGGCCCTGCCCGCACAGAGGGATCCCTCGCCAAAGCCCGGTGGTACCGGCGGAAAAGCCCCCCACGTGCTGGGATAGAGCGTGGCAGGACCGTGACCACCCTCTCCTCCTCCTCCTCCTCCTCCTCCTCCCGCACTAATCCCGTCCCAGCGCAGTCGCCGCCGCAAATCCCCCGCGTCTCGGACCCCCCGTGGACCCCCAGCGGGGTCAGGGACCAGCTGGGGGCCGGGGACAGCCACTAATCCCCCACCCCCTCCCGGGGCCTTCCTCCCTCCCCTCCCCGCTCCCCGAGCCCTCGGCTCACTGGGGCACAGGGAGCGCTCTGGGCTTGGCGATCGCAAAGCCCCCGATCCCAAAACCCCAACCCAAAGCCCCCGATCCCAAAGCCCCGATCCCAAAGCCCCCGATCCCAAAGCCCCCAATCCCAAAGCCCCGGAACCCAAAGCCCCCGATCCCAAAGCCCCCCCCCGATCCCAAAGCCCCCGATCCCAAAGCCCCCGGTCCCAAAGCCCCCGATCCCAAAGCCCCCCGATCCCAAAGCCCCCGATCCCAAAGCCCCTCGGTCCCAAAGCCCCCGATCCCAAAGCCCCCGATCCCAAAGCCCCCGGATCCCAAACCCCCGAGCTGCGGTGTCCCCGCCGCGGGGGACAGGGGGGGCACACGGCTCAGAGCCACGGCAAATCCCCGGGGGGCTCGGCTGCGCCGTGGGGAGGGGGATTTAAGGATTTAAGGTCTCGCCTGCAGCGATCCCAGCGCGGAGGGAGGGGGCGCGGCCGCCTGGGGGCTTCTTCCTCCCTAATCCCGCCGCAGCCCGAGCCCTGCCCGGGTTTTTATTGATGAACTGGCCCGGAGTTCATCATTTATTGCTGCTCGCTCGCTAATTAGCCCCGGCCGCCGAGCACTTACCTAGGACGGCGATGGGGAGGAGGGAGAGCCCGAGCAGGACCCAGCAGGCGGCATCCCCCATCACAGGGACCATCCTGGACCTGCAAGGACAGCGCGGGCTGCCAGGCCGTGCCATGCCGTGCCATCCTTGACCCGCCAAGCCGCGCCGTCCTGGACCTGCCAGGCCGTGCCATCCTTGATCTGCCAGGCCATGCCATGGCCGTGCCATCCTGGACCTGCCAGGCTGGGCCGTCCTGGACCTGCCGGCTGGCTCCCCCGCCCGGTCCCCGCGGCTGCTAGGTCCCCGGAGAGCCGCGTTTGACCCCCGGGAGAGCCGCGTTTGACCCCGGCAGCGGCGCGGGATGGGCGGGGATGTCCCTCTGTGTGCCCGGTGCCACGCGTGGTGACACCCCCGAGGCAGCCCGGGCACAAAGCCCCGGCAGCTCCATCCCCTGGAGGGTCTCAAAGCACCCGGGAGCAGCGGGAGGCCGGGCAGGTGACACAGCTGGGTGGGCACAACCCTGGGTGGCACCTGCCAGCATCAGCCGGCTGCCGCCGCAAGCAAAGCTGGCATGGGCATCACCCAGAGCCTGTCACCGTCACCCAGAGCCTGCCACCATCACCCAGAGACTTCCACCATCACCCAGTGCCCATCACCCAGTGCCCGTCACCCAGTGTCCATCATCATCACTCAGTGTCCATCTCCACCACCCAGTGTCCATCACCATCACCCAGTGTCCATCACCATCACCCAGTGCCCACCACAATCATCACCTGGCATGGGCATCACCCAGAGCCTGTCACCATCACCCAGGGCCTGCCACCATCACCCAGAGACTTCCACCATCACTCAGTGTCCATCACCATCACACAATGTCCACCATCATCACCCAGTGCCCATCACCCAGTGTCCATCTCCACCACCCAGTGCCCATCACCCAGTGCCCATCACCCCGTGCCCACCACCATCACACAATGTCCATCATCATCATCCAGCTCCCATCAAAACCATCACCCAGCTCCCACAACCATCACCCAGTGCCCACCACCATCACCCAGCTCCCACCACCATCACCCAGTGCCCATCACCCAGTGCCCACCACCATCACCCGGTTCCCACCACCATCACCCAGTGCCCATCACCCAGTGCCCACCACCATCACCCAGCTCCCACCACCACCATCACCCACTCCCACCACCATCACCCAGTGCCCATCACCAGCTCCCACCACAGCCATCCCTCACCCTTGGGGTGCCCAACCGGCCGGGCAGAGGCAGCAGGGGCAGCCCCAGCACCCCCAAACCCCAAAGTGCCACCAGGTGCCCACGAGCCAAACCCCGAGTCCTCCCCTCTGCTCCATCCTGGAATTCGCTGCTCCTGCTGTTCCCCATCCCTGCCCTGTGCCAGACACGGATTTGGGGGGCACCGGGAGCGCCAAACCGAGCGTGCCTCACCGCCCACCCCCGATGCTCCATTTTCCATCCCTTGATGCTTCCCCCTGTCCCTTCTGTGCTTTTATGGGACGAAAATAGAAAGAAAGAGAGAAATGGCGAGAAAAAAGGAGACCCCCGCTGGCAAAGGGACTTCTCGGGGATGCAAAACCGCGTTTTATCTGATTTCTCCTCGAGAAAAAAGCCTTGGCAGCCCCTTCCCCCTCCGCGGGGCGCTCTGCCCCCGAAGCCAAGAGCTGGGAGGGGACAGGGAGGTGACCTGGGACATTCCCGGCCTCGGGAATGGGCGACGGGAGGCGCCTTTGGCCGGATGAATCTCCCAGGAGCTGGAAAAGCCCAAAGCAGCCCCGGGGCACCGCCAGCGGCTCCGTCAGCCCCGCTCGGGGCCGCTCCGGGAAGGGAATTCCGCCAGGTCGGCGCCAAACTCTGCCCGTTTTTCCCGGGGGGAAAAATACAAATTCCTTGGCAAAAAGGAAAAAAAAAACCAACAATTTCTTGGCGCTTTGGGGCTCGGGAGGCTCCGGCTCCTCCTGTGAAATGTTGGATTTGACTTTCCGGGTGTCCAGGAGCTCTCCCAGGACAAAGCAACAGCGGCGGGACCTTGGTCCGGGCACCGCTGGGGACATCGGGGGTGGCATGGGGACACCCAGGACACCCAGCGCCAGGGGTGCCCCGGGCTGTGCTCACACGCATCCCAAGGCTTCGGACCATCCCTGTTGGGTTTTCCCACTTTGTGAAAGGTTTATTTTTTCTGGGGATTCCCACCCATCGTCTGTCCCCGCTGCAGCCTCCAGGAGATTTTTCCCATCCAAAGGCAAACGAGGGGATGTGGAGAGGGGGGACAACAGCGATGGGACCGCGCTCCCTGCCACCTTCCTGCGGCCTTCCCCCTCTCCATCCTCCTCCTCCCTGCCCGCGGGGCGCCCAGAGGGGCATCCAGCGACAACTCAGGGCCACCAGCCCCGAGGCGAGGGGTGCCAGGCGCGGTGCCACCCCGGGCTGGGGCAGGGACAGCCCGCATGAACACGAGGAGCAGGAATGCCGCGGGGAGCGGAAATCCTCCTCGGAGGATTCACCGAGAGCCGGCTCGGCATCGCTTCGGATGTTCAACACAAAAGTCGCTCTTTGGATTTCCAGCCTCTTTCCAGATTTGAGGGATGGGCTGGAGGGGTGGGATGGATGCGGGTCCCTGATCCCGCCCCGCTGGGCGCTGCTGGGGGCTCGGGGTTGGGGTTTTGGGGTCTCACGGCTGAGCCGCCTTTTCCCTGCCGTCAGCATTCCTGCAGGATTTGCTTTCTCAGCAGGAGAAGCGGGAAAGGCCGGGCCGGCAGCACCTGGGAGAGCTCAGCTGCCCCCAAAGTCCCCTGGCAGCGGGGACAGGACACAGCTCTGCTCCTCTGGGGACACCCGGCTGTCCCCGCTGCCCTTGGGGACACATCCCCGTGGCTCTGCCCCGGTCCGCGCCCGCAGCCCCCCGGCACCCCCGGCAAAAAGTTTCTCCCAGGGTCAGGACGAGTGACACGGGATGCGCCAGCCCGGCGGGGACAGGGCCACCACCGGCGGGGTCCCCGCGCAAGGTCCCCACAGCCGGGCAGTGTCCCCGGGGCGGAATCCGGAATCCTTCCCTCCTCGTGGCCATCCGTGAACCCACGGGTGGCACCGCCGGGCCTGGGGCAGCCCGGGGTGGCACTGCCACATCCCTGAGGTGGCAACGCCACATCCCTGCGGTGGCACTGCCACATCTCTGAGGTGGCACTGCCACATCCCTGCGGTGGCACTGCCACATCTCTGAGGTGGCACTGCCACATCCCTGCGGTGGCACTGCCACATCCCTGCGGTGGCACCGCCGCATCCCTGAAGTGGCACTGCCACATCCCTGAGGTGGCACTACCACATCCCTGAGGTGGCACTGCCACATCCCTGCGGTGGCACTGCCACATCCCTAAGGTGGCACTGCCACATCCCTGAGGTGGCAACGCCACATCCCTGCGGTGGCAACGCCACATCCCTGCGGTGGCACTGCCACATCCCTGCGGTGGCACTGCCACATCCCTGCGGTGGCACTGCCACATCTCTGAGGTGGCACTGCCACATCCCTGCGGTGGCCCCGGGACCGGCCCGGGATGGATCCCGGATCCCCAGACCGGGCTGGGCCATGCGGGTGTCCCCAGGCAGTGCCCGGCGGTGACAGCGAGGCCAAGGGGCTGGCACAGCGCTGGCGAGGGGACAGAGGTGGCCGGGCCGCCAGGGCCACCCGAGCCCGGATTTCACAGCGGGGTCTGTCCCCGCAGTCAGGGCGGTGTCGCCGTGACGTCCCCAAGGCCACGTGGCTCGGCCCCCGCGGGGACAAGGAGCGTGTCCCTGTCCCCCCGGTGTCCCGGCCCAACCGGGGCCACCACGGCAGACGAGAGGAATCGAAAATAACGCCGGTGCAAAACGCCCCCCCCCCCAAATCCCCCCCAAAGCCGGGCGAACATTTTCACATCTGTCACTAGCTGTCACCTCATGAATAATTCATCCTGCTCATGAATATGCAAAGCCGGGGCTGGTGATTAGCTTGAGCTGAAACCGAGCTTAATTCCACACAGGCCGCCGGGACCACCCGGGCAGTGCGGGGGTCACCTGTGTGTCCCCCCCCCTGCCCCGAGGCCGGGCTGGGACGGGGGCGGACCCCGGGACCCCGCGGAGCTGAGGGGACATTTGGGACAGCGCTGGGGACACGGGAGGGCTGGCAGGACAGAGCGGCCACTGCCCACCCACCCGGACAGCCCGGATGCAGCGGGACATTGCTGTCCCCACCCTGGGGACCCCCCAGCCCTGGCAGTGCCACCAGCTGTCCCCATGCCCACCGCAGCCCCCCTGACCTCTGATGTCCCCGCGGGTCACTCCGGCCAGCGGTGCCACCAACGCACAGGCGACATCCCGGTGCCCACCCCCCCTCACCGCTGCCACCCCGGGGGCTGCTCCTGCACCCCAAATCCGAGCCCCCCGACCCCCCCTCAGCACCCACCTCCCTCGCAGCGCCGCCGTGGCCCCGGCGGGCCCGGGCTGTCCTGCGGGGGTGTCCCCGGGGCCCGGCGGCGGGGCCGGCTCCGCGTCCCCTCCTCTCTGCCCACAACAAAGGAATTCTGCAAACCTCGCTGCCGTCACATCTCACAGGCAACGTGATGCTCCCCGCTCCCCCCCAGCCTGCCGGAATAAATTAGCACCTCGGGAAACTGTGATCCCGGCCAATATGGGCCCTTTGCCGGTGCGATTTTTATTAGGCAGACAGTCTGCAGCCTTTATTTTAGAATTTGCTCCTCTTTTTAGGTTTGTTTTTTTTTTTAATTTATTTATTCTTTTTTTTTTGCCCCGCTTTCTGCCTCTCCCTGCAAAGCCCCGGAGCCTCGGCGCCGGTGCAGCATCGCTGCGAGCCCTCGGCTCCATCGCCAGCCCTGCCGGGGCTCGGCCACACGCTGGCAGTGACTCCCGACACCGCTGCCGGTGACAAAACCGGGAGGACACCCCCGGGCCGGTGGGCCTGGCGCGGATCCAGGCCGCTGGCACCGCCGTCCCACCGATTTTGGGGCTGCCGAGCCCCTCGCCCTGTCCGCACCCACATCCATCCATCCATCCGTCCCGGCTGCTGTGTCCCCACGCTGGGGACATCCTGCCACCACGGGACAGGGACATTCCCGGTCCCGACCCGCCAGGGAGCCACCAGTGTCATCAGCAAGGAACCGGGCGGCCCAGGCTGTGGCACCGCAGGAGGTGACACCCAGGGGGTGACACCCTGGTGGCACCCTGTCCTGCCACCTCTCTGCTTGTCCTCTGTCTCGCTGCCAGCTCCGGGGGGGCTCAGGGCGCGGTGTCCCCTGCCCCGTGTCCTCAGTGCCCCCCTCAGTGTCCCCAGCCCTTGAGAGCTCCGGTGCCCCCGGTGTCCCCCTGTCCTGGTGTCGCCACAACGGCGGTGGCCACGCCCCCATTGTCCAGCTGTCCCAGTGCCCTGATCCCCGCAGTGTCCCCTCCGGCCCCACTGTCCCCAAGCCCTGCACCCCCATCCCTGACAGCTCCCTGTCCCCTCAGTGTCCCCAGCATCTCCCCCACGCCAGGGCCACCCTCCCTCACCCCGGCCCCCTCAGTGTCACCCCCGGTGTCCCCCATCCCCGCTGCGTCCCCAGCCCGGATCCGTCCCGCTCCTGCCGTAGCCCTGCCGGTGTCACCGTCCCCATCCCCGCCGCCGGGCCCCGCGGGCCCCCCCACCCCCGCATTCCCCAGCCGGATCCATCCCGCTCCTGCCGTGGTGGCGCCGGTGTCGCTGCCGGTGTCACCGCCCCCATCCCCGTCCCCGCAGCACTGCCGGTGTCACCGTCCCCATCGCCGCCGCCGGGCCCCGCATTCCTGCAGCCCCCGCAGCCCCGCCGCGTCCCCAGCCCGGATCCGGCCGTGGAGCCGCCGGTACCGGTGTCGGTGTCGGTGTCGCTGTCACCGTCCCCATCCCCGCCCCTAGCGCGGATCCGTCCCGCTCCTGCCGTAGCCGTGCCGGTGTCACCGTCCCCACGGCCGGGCCCGCAGCGGGGGCGGTGCCGGTGCCGGTGCCGGTGCCGGTGCCGGTGCCGGTGCCGGTGCCGGTGCCGGTGCCGCAAGTACCTGGTCCGTGCTCAGGGCGCGCCGGGACTCATCGCCGCCGCTAGAGCCGAGCACCCCCGCCGGCACCGGGGGCTTAAAAGCGGCGCTCGGAGAGGGGGGCAGCGGGCCGGGCCCCCCCCGGAGGGGGCCGAGCCGGGCCGGGCCGGGCCAATCGCGGCTGGCGGCGGGCGCGGGCCCCCCCCGCCGGTGCCGCCGGTGCCGCCCGCCCGCACCTGCCCGCAGCGGCGGAGAACCCGCGCCCGCTCCGCGCTGCCCGGCGCAGGGCGAGGGGCGGCCGCGCATGCGCCGCCCGCCCCCCCCCCCAAACCCGGGCCAGCCCCCCCAAACCCGGGGCCGCCCCCTCCCCATAGAGCGGGGCCGCCTCCTGCACCCCGCGCAGCGCGGAAGGGGCTGGGGGGGTCCCTGTAATGAGGGGGGGGCTCTAAGAGGGGGGCTGTGGGAGAGGGGGGGCTGTGATGGGGGTGGGGTCCCTATGAGGATGTGGGGGGGTCGCTGTAATGGAGGCAGGAAGGGGGGGTCCCAGCGGGATTTTTGGGGGTGTTTCCAGAAAGGGGAGCATCTTCCAGCCCCTCCACACCCCAAAATTCCCTTTAAGCCATACAGGGCACAACCCCAGCCTTCCCCACACCCCCGTGTGGGGCCGGAATGGGGTGGGGTGCGGGGGGGGCTGGAAGATGCTGTGGGTGGATAAAGACTTCAAAAAGCCCCAAAACCCCCCCAAAAAATGGCTGAGACTCTCCGAAGAGCTGCGCTACCAGAAACGACCCCCAAAAGGGGGGAAGGAAACCATCACTGAGCTATTGGAGGGGTTTTTTTGGGGGGGGGGCGGTGGGGGTCACCTTCCCGCCGGTGACTGAAGAATGCCAGCCTGTCTCCCACGACTTGGCACCAAAAAAAGAGAATCCCCCCCAACCCCCTCCCTATTTCGCCCATAGGATGGATCCGTGGAAACCCGAGAGCAAAGTTCTCATTTCCGACTCCATTGTGCCAGACTTTCGGTGGCGTTTCCTGCCTTTTGTGAGCCCCCCCTGCTCCGGCACAATCCCG
Source organism: Camarhynchus parvulus (assembly GCF_901933205.1). NCBI lineage: Eukaryota > Metazoa > Chordata > Aves > Passeriformes > Thraupidae > Camarhynchus > Camarhynchus parvulus. The sequence continues at coordinate 254,420 of NC_044598.1, forward strand.
GCGTTGCCGGCGCACAGAGCTCCTCTGTTCCCCTCCTTTATGTGGCTGCAGCTGGAGGTGCCCGAGCCTGGGGGACAGGGACGGGGGGCACGGTCCCCGTGGGCTTTGCCAAGGGGAATTAGGGAGAGGGTCCCAAGGGGGGTTGATATCGCGGCTTCTTCCCGCTCCCGGAGGATCCAAACACCCCGGGGATCTTTGGAGAGGGCACCCCGAGGTGGTTTTTGGGGTGGTTGGGAGGAGAGGATGGGCCAGGAGTGGTCCATGGGGTGGGGCCGGCTCTGAAATCCTCACCTGGTGCCCCCCACCGCAGCTGGGTCCTGCACCTGCAGCCCCAAATCCTTCCTTCTGCATCCCCAAATCCTTCCTCCTGCAGCCCCAAATCCTTCCTCCTGCAGCCCCAAATCCTTTTTCCTGCAGCCCCAAGTCTTCCTCCTGCAGCCCCAAATCCTTCTTCCTGCAGCCCCAAATCTTTCCTGAATTTCACCTGGAAATCCGATCAGGGATCGATGGGCTCATCCCGCATTCCCACTGGGCCCAGCGAGTCCCACCCGTCACCCATCCCAAAAAACTCCACCACAGCTGCTCACAGCCCGACCCCGACCCTCGAGAAGGCCCCGGAGCCTCTCGGGGACTCAAAGGTGAGGGAGGGGACACGCCGGGCCACCCCCCAGGGGACACGGAGTCCCGGCAGAGCACCGGGGATGTGTCACGGCCGTTTTGGCGGCAGAGGAAGGCGCTGGCGGTGACTGAGCCGAGCTCCGGTCTCAAGAGGAGATCAATGTCACAGCAGCCACCCGCCAGCGCGGCTCGGGGACCGGGGTGCCACCGACACCTCTCCCCCCTCCTCGGCAGCTGCTCCGGGCCCGGGGATGCGCTGGGGACGAGCTCCTGCACTGGCACCAGTCTGGCGTCCCAGTGTCCTCCCTGCAGCTGGGAGGTGACTCCAGCGGGTGCCACTGTCGCCCTCTGAGCCCCGCACCCGGCCCGGGCTGGCAGAGTCAGCGCTGGCACCGAGCGCTGTCCCAGTGTCACCCTCTGAGCCCAGGGTGGGGTCCCCGCACCCCTCCAGCCCCAAATCCAGCCCCGAGCTGCTCCCACGAGGCAGAACCTGCTGTCGCCGTGTCCCCACAGCCCCGAGCCCCGCGGGTGGCCCGGGACAGCGCGGTTGGGCTGCCCCCCATCCCTCGGTGCCACTCCCCGGGCCCCAAGCCCGGCAGGATCGGCGGGGCAGCGCGGGCCCTGCGCGCCTTTTTGAGCCCGAACGCCGGGATTCTGGTGAAATCCTGCAGCAGTGTTGCCGTGACGACCCTCCCGCAGTTTCCATCCGGAGATGTTTTCCTTTGTTGTGACAGGGACGCGGGGAGCGGCCGCGGGCGGTTGGGGTGCGGTGACAGCGCCGAGGGGCTCCCGCTGCGAGGGGCAGGGACCGGCCACCGCCCGCGGGGACACCACCGCCACTCCGACATGGGGCTGGGGGGTCCCCACTGCTCCAGTGTCCCCAACCCCCCAGGGGACAGCGGAGCGGCCCAGTTTGGTGACAGGAGTGACATGAGTTTGGTAGGACTCAGCCAGGTCACAATAGAGGGGTGACGTGGCCAACCCGCGGCGTGGGGACAGATGTGGGGACACCGATGGGGACGGAGGGGTTGGCTCTCACAGGACAGAGCCAAACCGGGCGGGTGGCGCGGCCGGGAGCCTCCCGAGCCGCTCCGGTTGCGTGTGGTGGCACCGCGGTGTCCCGGAGCCTCGGCGGGCAGAGAGGGGTCCCGGAGCCCCCCGGGAGCGCGGCCCGGTGTCCCCGCACGGCCGCGGGGTGCTCGGGGGAACCCCGTGCCGAGCCCCACGGAGCCGTTTGTTATTCCGCTCAGCTCCGCCGGCGGCTGATGACGGCCGTTCCAGGAGAGCTGCCACATTCATCAGGGCTGCAGCTCATTAACGAGGCCGCTGCCGCCGCAGCTGGGGCCAGCGCTCGGGGCACTGGCACGGGGACGGGCGGACGGATGGACGGACGGACGGACAGGAGGATGCGTGCCTGGGCAGAAGCGGCGGCTGTGCCCGTCCTGGCGGAGCTGCCGGGCTGGAGCTGGGCAGGACGGCTCAGCCAGGGCTGCGGAGGGGACGAGGCGAGGCCAGAACGGTGGAACGTCCTCCGTGCCGTCCCTGTCCCCTCATCCCTGGGCACGGCAGGGAGGGCACACAGAACGGGCTGCAGTGACCCCCGGGGACGCGGCGATGCTGCCCTGGCCAGGCCCAACTTCGCTCCGAACCCACCGGCAGCGTGCATTGATTTTATTTGCGGTTTCCATGGCAACTGCCTCCTTCCCTTCCCCCCTTCCGGCAGCCGGACCCGCTCCTTCCCCCTCGGGCAGCGGCCGCCCCGCACCTGGGACACGAGCGGGGACAGGGAGGGGACACGGGAGGGGACACGGGCTCTCCTTGGCCACCCCCGGGTGGCGATGCCACCAGGTCACCCTTGTGCTGACTTTGGCACGGGACACGGGGGACGCCGGGCCCGGCCAGCCCCGCTCTGACTCCGGCCGCAATCAGCGGCAGGGCTGGCAGGAGGCCGCGCTGGCTCATTAGCCAGGGTGCTAATTGTCCCGTGCGGCATCTCCCGCCAGCAAAGCCAAGCTCGTTAAGGGCACACGCCACCCTCACACCTGCTCACACCGCTGTGACACGTGGCAGGCACTCACGGTGCGGTGACACTGTTGGGGACAATGCAGCAACCCCGGTGCCCTCGGCCCTGGGTCTTAAAACCAGCCTTATAATAAATTAATGATAATTATATCATTTCCCCATCCCCTTCCAGGGGGATGCACCCACGACCACCCTGCCCTGCTCCTTCCCAGCGCCGAGATGCCACCACACTGTCACTCGGCGTGAATGACAAACGACACCTGGCTGTGCCAAACCCTTCCTAAAGCCCCGTCCTGCGCGCCCGGGGGAATTTCGATCAATAACAAAGGCACGGAGAGCAGGCAGAGCGCTGTGCCGGTGCGCCCTGAATTCCGCATCCCCTGGCGATCCCCGGGGCTTTACACGGAAGTGGAAATCAATCGGCACGAGTAATTAATTAATGCTGAAGGGCACAACACCCGCCCTTTCTTCGGAAGCGCCGGCCGGGGATGCTCGGCAGAGCCCGCACGGCCGCCGCACAGAAGGCACCGGGGCGAGCAGGGGTTCTGGAGCCGTGCCCGCGCTGCCCTTGGCACCGGCCGCGCCACCGGCTCCTGGAGCCCACGGAAAGGCCTCCCCGGGCGCGGCCGAGCGCCCGGGCTGGACGGCAGCCGGGAGCCGCCGCCAGAGCCGCTCCCGGCACGGCCCGGCCCCGGCGGCGGCGGCGCCCGCGTTCCTCGACAGCGAGGATGGTGCTGAGGCCGAAGATCCCGGCTCCGCAGAGCTGGAGGGTCGGGATCACCGGGATCCTCCCGGTTCCCAATGAACAGAGGGTTTGGGATCTTCGAGATCCTCCCGGTTCCCAGAGAGTTCGGGATCACCGGGATCCTCTTGGTTCCGCAGCACTGGAGGGTTCGGGGTCACCGGGATCCTCCCGGTTCCCAATGAGCACTGGAGGGTTCAGGGTCACCGGGATCTTCCCGGTTCCCAATGAGCACTGGAGGGTTCAGGGTCACCGGGATCTTCCCGGTTCCACAGAGCTGCAGGATCGGGGGTCACCGGGATCCTTCCAGTTCCAATGGACAGAGGGTTCGGGATCACCGGGATCCTCCCGGTTCCCAGAGGGTTCGGGATCACCGGGATCCTCCCGGTTCCGCAGCACTGCAGGGTTCGGGGTCACCGGGATGAGGAGGGGGACGCTGCCATCAGGCGCGGGCGGGAGGTGACGCGCACGGCGGTGGCAGAAGTGGCGGCTCTGTCCCCAGACGCGCAATTAGCCCAGGGGCAAATGAGGCTCCTGCGGTTTTTGACCCAATTTCTCAGGCGAAACTCGACGGGGGAAAGAGGGGAAGGGGGAGGAGGAGGAGGAGGAGGAAGGCAGAGCCGGTCACGCGTGCGCTGCAGCGTCGCGTGTCCCCGCGGGTGTGCGCACAGGCGTGTGACACGTGTGTGACATGAGTGTGACATGTGTGTGCGGGCGGCAGCGTGTCCCCAGCCGGGGCCGAGCCCTGGGGCGGCGCGGGGACGGAGATGAGAACCTGGATGGGGATGGGGATGGGGACGGGGAGGGGGCGGCGGCTTCGCAGCTCTCGCCGGGTTTATTTTTGCCGGTGACTGAGCTGAGGCGGCCTCGGCGCGGCCGCCGTGACTCACCCGGCACCGGGAGCTCTGCGGGGCTGCGGAGCCGGGGGCTGCGGTGGGCAGGGAGGCTGGGATGGGGAGGGATTCGCAGGGATTCTGCGATTCGCAGGGATTCAGGGATGCTGAGCCGTGCAGGGAGGTCAGGATAAACAGGGATGAAAAAGGATGCAGGGATGAGCAGGAATGCAGGGATGAGCTGCGAGGTGCAGCATTGCTGCGCTGTGGAAGGATCCCGGGATCTGCAGGGATGCAGGGATTAGCAGGGATGTGTAGGGATCTGCAGAGATTTGCAGGGATGCAGGAATTCAGGAATGCGGGGATATGCAGGGATATTCCGGGCTGCAGGGACTCGGGAATGACGGGATTCAGGAATGGAGAGATTTAGGGATGCAGGAACGCGGGGATCTCTGCCACCCCGCACCCTGTCCCTCTCCCCTGTCCCTCCCTGTCCCTCTCCCCTGTCCCTGTCCCTCTCCCTGTCCCTGTCCCTGTCCCTGTCCCTCTCCTCCGGTGCCACCAGCAGAGCAGCCCCGGGAAGGTCCCCGCGCCCCCCGTGCCGCCCCCAGCCCCGGGAAAGGAGCGGGGATCCCTCCGCTCCCGAGAACCCGCGGAGACCGGTACCGGGGAGCGGAACCGGGGGCGAGGCGTTTGCAGGGCAGCAGGGCTGGGGACACGCAGGGGTGGCGGGGGGGACACGGAGCTGCCGTCCCGGAGGCCCCGCGGTGCCTAGGGCGGTACCGGACACCGGGAGCGGGGCGGCGGCTCCGCCTCTTCCTGCGGCGGGCGGTGAGTGCGGGGCGGCCCCGGCGGGACCGGGAGGGGAGCGGCCAGCAGCTGCTGCCGGGGGTCCCAGGGCTGTCCGGGTGTCACCGGCGCTGCTCGGGGGGTCCCCAGCACTGTCCGATGGCGCCCGGGGGTGGGCCAGGGTCCCCAGCGCTGTTTTGGGTGTCCCCACTGCTGCCCAGGTGTCCCCAGTACAGTCCAAGGGTCCCCGTTCCCGCCCAGGTGTCTCCAGGAGTGTTCTGGGTGTCCCCATTCCTGCCCAAGTGTCCCCAACCCCGTTTGGGTGTCCCCATCACACCCAGGTGTCGCCAGCCCCGTTTTAGATGTCCCCAGGCCCGTTTAAGGGTCTCCTTCCCTGTTTTGGTGTCCCCAGCCCCGTTTTGGTGTCCCCATCACACCCAGGTGTCCCCAGCCCCATTTTTGGTGTCCCCAGCCCCGTTTTGGCGTCCCCATCACACCCGTCCCTCCCCGCAGGCAGCGATGCCCGTGGAGCCCCTGGTGTGTCCCCACACGGCCACGCGGTGAGTCCCGGCCCGCCCCGCCTGTCCCCGCTGTCCCCAGCCCTGCCTGTCCCTGATGTCCCCGGTGGGGGGTGGCACTGTCCCTTCTGTCCCCGGATCCCTGCTCTGTCCCCGCTGTCCCCATCCCTGCTTGTCCCTGATGTCCCCGGCGGGGGGTGGCACTGTCCCCCCGCTGCCCCCGGCCCTGATGTCCCCGCGGAGGGGGTGGCACTGTCCCCGCAGGGTGAGCTCCGTGCTGAACCGGGACGTGAAGCACTTTGGGAAGCAGCACCTGTTCGATGGCAGCGAGGAGACCTGCTGGAACTCGGACCAGGTGCGGGGACAGGGACGGGGACACAGCTGTGACCCCCCCGCCCCGCTCCGTGCCCGCTGTGACACTCCTGTCCCCCCCAGGGCACATCCCAGTGGGTCACCCTGGATTTCCCCCGCCCTGTCAAGGTCTCCCAGCTGCACATCCAGTTCCAGGGGGGATTTTCCAGCCGCCTGTGCACGCTGGAAGGTGAGGGGGTCGCTGGCAGGTAAACTGAGGCACGGCGGGCTCCTGCCTCAGTTTACCCACACCTGAAGCCTGCAGGGGCTCAGGAGGAGCCTCAGGGCGTTTGTCAGCAATTCCCAAAGCCCAGGAGGGGCTCGGGAGCACCTGGAGAGGCTCTGGGGGTGAACAAAGAGGGGCTGGGAGCTGGTGGGAACTACAGAAGATTTTGGGACAGCACCTGGAGCAGCTCTGTGGGTGAATAAAGAGGGGCTGGGAGCCTCTGGGTGCTGGTGGGAGCCAGGGAACATTTTGGGAGAGCACCTGGGAGTACCTGAGACTCCCCCCTCGCCCTCCCCAGGCTGCAGAACGGGCGAGGAACTGGTGAAAATATCCGAGCTGTACCCCCAGGACAGCCACGCCATGCAGATATCCTTTCTCGGGGTGGTGATGGGGGCAAGGCAGAATTTGGGGATTTTTGGGGGTTTTTTCTGCTGAGCAGAGCTGGGGGTGTGACCCCCCCCAGATCCCAATCCCAGCGTTATTCCTTGACTGGGATCTGCACAGGTTCCAGGTGCAGGAGACGGTGCTGGATAAGCTGAAGATCACCTTTGGCAGCAGCACGGATTTCTTTGGCAGGGTGGTGGTTTATCACCTGGGGGTGCTGGGGGAGAGGCTCTAGGGGGGCTGTCCCCTCTCTGGGGGCTCTGAAAACCCCACCAGGAGGGTCCCTGTCCCCTGAGGTGACACTGGTGAGGCTGTGCTGGGGCGCAGGCGTGGAATGGGATCAATAAAAGGTACTCCTGCTTTCTCCTGGAGTGGGATCAATGAAAGTTATTCCTGCTTTTTCCTGGAATGGGATCAGTAAAAGGTATTCCTGCTTTTTCATGGAATGGGATCAATAAAAGATATTCCTGCCTTTTCATGGAGTGGGATCAATAAAAGGTATTCCTGCTTTTTCCTGGAATGGGATCAATAAAAGATATTCCTGCCTTTTCATGGAGTGGGATCAATAAAAGGTATTCCTGCTTTTTCATGGAATGGGATCAATAAAAGGTATTTCTGCTTTCTCCTGGAGTGGGATCAATAAAAGGTATTCCTGCTTTCTCCTGGAATAGGATCAATAAAAGTTATTCCTGCTTCTTCATGGAATGGGATCAATAAAAGGTATTCCTGCCTTTTCCTGGAGTGGGATCAATAAAAGATATTCCTGCTTTCTCCTGGAGTGGGATCAGTAAAAGGTATTCCTGCTTTCTCCTGGAATGGGATCAATAAAAGTTATTCCTGCTTCTTCATGGAATGGGATCAATAAAAGGTATTCCTGCCTTTTCATGGAATGGGATCAATAAAAGATATTCCTGCTTTTTCCTGGAATGGGATCAATAAAAAGTATTCCTGCCTTTTCATGGAGTGGGATCAATAAAATGTATTCCTGCTTTCTCCTGGAATGAGCCCTGGAGGGTTTGGCTTCAGCACAGAGGAGAAGTGTCCCCTCCCTGTGCTGTCACCTCGCTGGCCACCCCTGAGCTGCTTGGGATGGCAGCAGCGGAATCCTGTAGGATTTTCCCTGCTGGCTGTGGCAGCTTTATGTGAGCTTTCCCTGTGGGACAGCTCTGGGCAGGAATTCCACAACGCTGAGGGGAAATTTTGACTCGTGGCTGCCCAAAAACTGGGATTAGGATGGGCTGAGGATTTTAATTGAACAGAGTTTAATTGCAATTAAAGTTTACTTCCAATACGGAGCAGCCGAGTCCAGCCAGGGCTGGAATGAGTGTCCCTGGATTTTAGGCACGGCAGCCAGGGAGAGGCTTGGGGTCCACGAGGGCAGAAATTCCTGGATTTCTGCATGCCTGGAGCGTGGGGATGAGGCTGTGGTGATGCTGGGAAGAGCTGGAGCTGCCGCCTCACTTCTTCTTCTTGTTCTGGAACAGCTTCAGGATGTGGTTCTCGATAACCTGTTGGACTGAGGGAGGGAGAGGGTGGCGTTCAGGGAAGCTGCTCTGGGAAGGATCTGGTCATTGTTTTACTGTTGTTTTCTGAGGGGAAAACCCCAATTTTCTGAGGGAGAACCCCTACTTTCTGAGGAGAAAAATCCCAGTTTTCTGAGGGAAAATCCCAGTTTTCTGAGGGGAAAATCCCAGTTTTCTGAAGGGAAAATCCTAGTTTTCTGAGGGGAAAAATCCCAGTTTTCTGAGGGGAAAATCCCAGTTTTTTGAGGGGAAAATCCCAGTTTTCTGAGGGGACAAACCGCAGTTTTCTGAGGGAGAACTGCCCCCCCCCCCCATTTTTCTGAGGGAAATCCCCATTTCTGAGGGCAATTCCTGCTTTTTGAGGGGAAACCCCCCATTTCTGATAGAGGACACTTGCCTTTCTTGTGTCCCAGGGCCACGGCCAGGTCCATGGGGGTGTACCCCGAATCCGCCTCCTCGGTCAGGTCAGCGCCGCACGCTTCGGGTCAGCAATGGGGGCTGCCACGGGGACCCCAAGAGCTGCCCCCTCGCCCCCCAGGCTCCGCTCCCACGGCGGGGCAGCAGCAGCTCCAGGAGGTGGAACCAGCAGGAGCAGAGCTGTTGCCTTACCCAGGAGGGCCTCCACACACTTGACGTGGTTCCCGCGCACGGCGTACAGCAGGGGGGTGCCCCCGTTCTGTGGGGTGCCGGGGGAGGGAGAGGTCACTGCGGATCCCATGCAGCTCCTGCTGCTCCCTGCTGTCCCTCAGGGGCTGCCCCACCCGCTGGGATCCAGCCCAGCCTGTCCCAGCTCCGCACTGGGATCCCATTGCAGCCTGTCCCAGCTCCGCACTGGGATCCCATTGCAGCCTGTCCCAATTCCAGACTGGGATCCCATTGCAGCCTCTGCCAGCTCCAGACTGGGATCCCATCCCAGCCTGTCCCAGTTCCGCACTGGGATCCCATCCCAGCCTGTCCCAGTTCCGCACTGGGATCCCATCCCAGCCTGTCCCAGTTCCGCACTGGGATCCCATTGCAGCCTGTCCCAGTTCCGCACTGGGATCCCATTGCAGCCTGTCCCAGTTCCAGACTGGGATCCCATTGCAGCCTGTCCCAGTTCCGCACTGGGATCCCATTGCAGCCTGTCCCAATTCCAGACTGGGATCCCATTGCAGCCTCTGCCAGCTCCAGACTGGGATCCCCTTCCAGCCTGTCCCAGTTCCAGACTGGGATCCCATCCCAGCCTCTCCAGTTCCAGACTGGTGTCCCCTGGCCGTGGTGATGGCATTGGGGAGGCTTGTCCTGATGTCCCTTATGTCCCTGCAGTCCCTAATGTCCCTGCTCTCCCCGCTGTCCCCCGGCCGTGCAGGTGGCCCTCACCCAGTCGTAGGTGTTGATGTCCACGTCCCTGTCCAGCAGCATGGTGACGATGTCGGTGTAGCCGCCCATGCTGGCCAGGGCCAGCGCGCTCTCCCGCTCCTTGGCCAGCGCGTGGGGATCGGCGCCCTGGGGACAGCGGGGACATGGGGACAGCCCGGTGACACTGCCCACAGCGGGGACATGGGGACAGCCCGGTGACACTGCCCACAATGGGGACAGCCTGGTGACACTGCCCACAGCGGGGACAGCCCGGTGACACTGCCCACAGCGGGGACATGGGGACAGCCTGGTGACACTGCCCACAGCGGGGACATGGGGACAGCCTGGTGACACTGCCCACAATGGGGACATGGGGACAGCCTGGTGACACTGCCCACAGCAGGGACAGCCCGGTGACACTGCCCACAGCGGGGACATGGGGACAGCCCGGTGACACTGCCCACAATGGGGACATTTGGTGACACTGCCCACAGCAGGGACACTGGCCACCCTCCCTGGGCTGACACCAGGGGACAGAAGGGACAGTGGGGACAAAGACACATCCCAGGATTAAAAAGGGAAATCCCGGGATTAAAAACAGAAGGAGAATCCCCAAAATAAAAAAGGGAAATCCCTGGGATAAAAAGAGGGAGATCTTAGGATTAAAGACAGGGGTCCTGGAATAAAGAGGGAGATCCCAGAATATAAAAATGAGATTCCCAGGATTAAGGACAGGTGCCAGAATTAAGGAAAATCCCAGGGTCAAGGACAGGTCCCACAGGTCGCAGCCAGGGTTAAGGACAGGTCCCAGGACCAAGGAGAGGTCCCAGAACATTCTGGAAGCCCCGGAGCTCCCACGGCCTCACCCACTCCAGGAGGTGCCGCACGGTCTCGATCTCCCCAAAAGCTGCAGCCCAGATCAGGGGGGTGAAGCCTCTCTCGTCGGGTTTGTTCACCAAATTCTCACCTGGGGAGGTGACCACAGCCAGGTGAGGCCCCCCCCGTGCTCCCAGTTCAACCAGTACAACCAGTAAGGACTGGTAACCCCCTCAGCCAGCTGCTGGAGGGTTGAAACTGATGATTTTTGAGGATTTTTCCCATCTCCAAACCCGGAGAAATCCCCACCAAAAGCCCCAAGTCCAGCGGTTTTATGGCTGAGCGAAAACCAAGTGTGAGGTCACCCAGAGGGGACCTGGCAGGTCCTGGCAGGGCCAAGGGGACACCAACCTTTCCTCAGGTGCTCCTTCAGCTGGATGAGCTCCCCTTGGGCAGCGAGCTGGTGGATGGACAGTGCTGGAAGGGACAAATCCATCAGGGGAAAAAAGAACTCCCGGCAAATTTGGGGGGGTGGGAGCTGTCCCCAAAATCCCAGCGTGGCCCCAGCCCCCTCCCCTGCTGTCCCCATGTCCCCTGCAGCCCCTGGGGACACCGGTGGCACTCACTGTCCAGTGTGGCCGGCAGTGCTGACACCTCGTTGCCTCGCTGTCTGTTGGTCAAGGTGTTGGAATGCTTCAGGGGGAAACCTGGCACAGCACAGAGGGTCTGCAGTTTATTCTCCATCATTTTGGGGTTATTCTCCATCATTTTGGGGTTATTCCCCATTAATTTGGGGTTATTATAGATTAATTTGGGGCTATTCTCCATTAATTTGGAGTTATTCTCCATTAATTTGGAGTTATTCTCCATCAATTTGGGGTTATTCTCCATCAATTTGGGGTTATTCTCCATTAATTTGGAGTTATTCTCCATTAATTTGGAGTTATTCTCCATTAATTTGGGGTTATTCTCCATTAATTTGGGGTTACTCTCCATTAATTCGGGGTTATTCTCCATTAATTTCTGGTTTGTTTTAGATTTATTCATTCCCTATTCGTTTGTTCTCCGTTTATTTATTTATTTATTTATTTATTTGCTCTCCATTCGTTTCAGGTTTATTTTCTATTTATTTAAATCCACACCACCCAGCTCCATCCTCCTATTTCCCATCCTTGCCCGGCTCCACTCGGGAATCCCAAAGTGTTTCCAGTCCCTTGATCCCGAGGTTTTATTGGGAAAAATCCATGAAAAATGAGATTCCCATCTCCAATTCCAGCGTGGAGCTGCAGCGACCTCCCAGGGCTGGCAGGAATGGGCACCAAATTTTGGGATTGGGATTTTTCATGTTTAAGCATGAATTTAAGGCTCTTTCTTGGGAATCCCAAAGTGTTTCCAGCCCCTGATCCCGAGGTTTTATTGGGAAAAATCCAAGAAAAATGAGGATTCCCATCTCCAGCTGCAGAGCAGAGCTGCAGCGACCTCTCAGGGCTGGCAGGAATGGGCACCAAACTTTGGGATTGGGATTTCCCACACTTGAGGCTCCTTCCTGGGATTTCTGGGATCCCAGGGAATTTCCCCTCTGTGCCCCACTCACCGTCCAGGGCCGGGGCCTCGCTGGGGCTCTGGGAATCCACGGGAGCAGCCGAGGAATTCCGGGCGCTCTCGGCTCCACCTGCGGCCCGGGCACCTCGCTGTCACCCCGGCCTTCCTTTTGGGGTCTCCTGGGCTGGGCGGCCCCATCCAGCTCGGGATACCCCAAACAGACCCCAGGTGGCAGCAGGATCCCGGGCTCAGTTTGTCCCCAGCATTCCCAACTCACCGTCCCCGTCCTGCTGGGGACACGCCGAGGGGACCCCGCTGTCCCCCATGCTGCCTCTTCACCCTTTTCCTCCTTTTTCCGCCCAATCCTGGGGGGTCACAGGCTCCAGGGGGACAGCTCCTTCACCCTCCCTGCACAGGGACGGGGTGGGAGAGGGGGACAGGGACATGTGGGACAGACCCCGAGGGTCTGGGACCCCCACAGCGCAGCGGGGGCTGGGGTCCCCTGGGCCCTCCCCATCCCGATTCCGGGGTCTCCCCTTCCCTTCCCTTCCCTTCCCTTCCCTTCCCTTCCCTTCCCTTCCCTTCCCTTCCCTTCCCTTCCCTTCCCTTCCCTTCCCTTCCCTTCCCTTCCCTTCCCTTCCCTTCCCTTCCCTTCCCATCCCATCCCATCCCAATTCCTGGGGATTCCTTATTCTCCTCACCCTATTTCTGGCATTTCCCCCTTCCCTTCCCATCCCAGTTTCTGGGATTCCCTCTTCCCTCCCCATCCCGATTCCTGGGGTCCCCCTTGCTCTCCTCACCCTATTTCTGGGATCTTCCCTTCTCTTTCCATCCCATCCCAATTCCTGGGGATTCCTTATTATCCTCATCCTATTTCTGGGATCTTTCCTTCCCTCCTCATCCCAATTCCTGGAGTCCCCCTTGCTCTCCTCACCCTATTTCTGGGATCCCCCCTTCCCTCCCCATCCCGATTCTTGGGGTCCCCTGTGCCCTCCCCATCCCGATTCCTGGGGATTCCTTATTCTCCCCATCCTATTTCTGGGATCTTCCCTTCCCTGTTCCTCCCCCTCTCGCCGTTCCCATCTCTATTTCTGGGCTCCCCCTTGTGTCCCCATCCCTGTTCCTGGGGTCCCTGGGATCCCCTCTCTGTCCCCATCCCTGTCCCTCGTGTCCCCATTCCCGGCATCGCCATTCCCGGCACTTCCCACACTCCCAACCTCCGCTCCCGGAGCTCCTCCGAGCCCGGGACCCCCGGGATTCCCGGCATCTCCCCCCGTCCCTTCTCCCCCGCCCCTCACCGCCGATCCCGTCCCCGGTTGCCGAGCCCTTCCCCGTTACCGTTCTCAGTTCCCGTCCCCGGTTCCCGACCCCGATCCCAATCCCGTCCCCGATCCCGTCCCCGATCCCGTCTCCATCTCCATCCCGTCCCTGCTTCCCGTCCCCGGTCCCCGGTCCCGATCCGGTCCCGGTCTCACCGCCGCCTCCCGCCTCTCCGCCCCTCCCTTCCCGTTCCCGTCCCCGGTGCCCGTCCCCGGTGCCCGTTCCCGGTCTCACCGCCGCCTCCCGCCTCTCTGTCCCTCCCTTCCCGTTCCCGTTCCCGTTCCCGTCCCCGGTGCCCGTTCCCGGTCTCACCGCCGCCTCCCGCCTCTCCGCCCCTCCCTTCTCGTTCCCGTTCCCGTGCCCGTTCCCGGTGCCCGTCCCCGGTGCCCGTTCCCGTCCCCGTGCCCGTTCCCGGTGCCCGTTCCCGGTCTCACCGCCGCCTCCCGCCTCTCCGCCCCTCCCTTCCCGTTCCTGCGGGGCCCGGCGGGGCCGGGGCGGCCCGGGGGGGTTCGGGGAGCGCGGCCCGGCCGCACCTCCCACCGAGAGCGGCCTTAAAGCGACACGAGGGGGTGGCAGCGGGACCGCCTGGCCTTGGGGACACCTCGGGGACGCCTCGGGAACACTTTGGGGACACTTTGGGGACACTTTGGGGACACCGTGGGGACACCTCGGTACCGAGAGGGGCGAAGGCCGCGACACCTCCAGACCCCTCTCAGGGCAGCACGGCCGAACCGGGAGCCACCGAGTGTCCCCGCGGGTGACAAACCAGGAGCCACCGAGTGTCCCCGCGGGTGACAACGGGGACTTGGCGGCGGTGACACCGATTTGGGGGTGGGGGCGCAAAGCGGAACTTTAGTCTCGAGGCCGCGGTTCCAGCCGGGGCTGTTTTCCCTGCCCGGCGCGGTTTCGGGGGCGCGCCGGCGGAAGCGGAAGTGGCGGCGGGCGGGATGGAGGAACCGGAGATGCAGCTGAAGGTGAAGAAAGGTGGGAGCGGGAAAGGCGGGACCGGGACCGGGACAGGCGGGACCGGGAACGGGCGGGGATGGGCTGGGAGGAGGCCCCGCCGCGGTGGTTTGGCCGCTGGCGTGCTGTGGTTTGGTTGCCGGCCTTTACATCCCCCCGGGCTGCTGTTGGGAAGAGCGCCTGGGTGTCCCTTGGAGATTTTTGTGGGGTTTTCTGTGGAGATATTTCTGAGGTTTTCTGTGGAGATATTTCTGAGGTGTTCTGTGGAGATATTTCTGAGGTGTTCTGTGGAGATATTTCTGAGGTTTTCTGTGGATTTCTATGGAGCTATTTCTGTTTACTTCCATGGATTTCTATGGAGACATTTCCATGGATTTCCATGGATTTCCGTGGAGATATTTCAATGGATTTCTATGGAGAGGTTTCCATGAATTTCTCTTGATTTCTATGGAGATATTTAACTGGACTTCTATGGATTTTTGGATTTCTCTGGAGATATTTCCATGGATTTCTACGGAGAGATCACCATGAATTTCTGTGCATTTCTGTGGGGCTTTTATGGATTTCTGTGGAGCTACTTCCCTGGATTTCCCCTGTATCCCGATTAATCCCGGTTTTTCCCGGTTAATCCCATTTTTTCCCGATTAATCCCGGTTTTTCCCAGTTAATCCCGTTTTTCCCGGTTTTTCCTGGTTAATCCCATTTTTTCCCAATTAATCCCATTTTTCCCGATTAATCCCATTTTTTCCCGGTTTTTCCCATTTTTTTCCCGATTAATCCCAGTTTTTCCCGATTAATCCCGATTAATCCCGATTAGTCCCATTTTTCCCAATTAATCCTGGTTTTTCCCGATTAATCCCATTTTTTCCCAGTTTTTCCCATTTTTTCCCAATTTATCCCAGTTTTTCCCAGTTAATCCCGTTTTTCCTGGTTTTTCCCTGTTAATCCCTTTTTTTCTCGATTAATCCAATTTTTCCCAATTAATCTCATTTTTCCTGATTAATCCCGGTTTTTCCCGATTAATCCCAATTAATCCAGATTAATCCCATTTTTCCTGGTTAATCCCATTTTTCCCGATTAATCCCATTTTTTCCCAATTTATCCCATTTTTCCCAATTAATCCCATTTTTCCCAATTTATCCCAGTTTTTCCCAGTTAATCCCGGTTTTTCCCGGTTAATCCCATTTTTCCAGTTAATCCCATTTTTTCCCGATTAATCCCGTTTTTTCACGGTTTTTCCCATTTTTTGCCGGTTAATCCCATTTTTCCCAATTAATCCCATTTTTTCCCAGTTAATCCTGGGTTTTCTCAGTTAATCCCGTTTTTCCCAATCAATCCCAATTAATCCCGGTTTTCCCAGTTAATCCCATTTTTCCCGGTTAATCCCATTTTTCCCCGGTTAACCCCATTTTTTCCCGTTTTTTCCCGTTGTTCCCGTTGTTCCCCGGCAGTGACGGACAAGTTCACGGAGAGCCTGTACGTGCTGGCCAACGAGCCCTCGGTGGCGCTGTTCCGGCTGCAGGAGCACGTGCGCCGCTCGCTGCCCGAGCTGGCCCAGCACAAGGTGGGGCCCGGCCCGGGGATCCAGCCCAGGGATCCATCCTGGGGATCCATCCCGGGATCCATCCGGATGTGCGGTCGCGACGTCCCCGGGATTGGTTCCGGACGTCGGTACGGGACCGGGACTGGACCGGCGGGGGATACCGGGATCCTGGGAATTCCAGGAATTCCAGGAGCTGAGGGACCAGCCTGACCCCTGCCCGAAAATCCCCACGGGACTTGTCCAGCCTGGAGCTGTTCCCTGGGCCCTGGGATTCCATCCCAAATCCATTCCCTGGGTCCTGGGATTCCCATCCCAAATCCCAGATCCATTCCCTGGGATTCCATCCCAAATTTCCTGTGTCATCCCACTTTCTGCCTAATTCCCAATCCCAACCCTCCCAAAATCCCTTCCTCCCCCTTTCCCATTCCAAATCCCACTCCTCCATCCAGTCCTATCCAATCCCAAATCCATTCCCTGTGCCCTGGAATTCCCATTCCAAATCCATTCCCTGTGCCCTGGAATTCCCAAATCCCAAATCCTCTCCAGCTCCTTTGGAGCTCCTTGCACCTCTGGAAGCAGCTCCAAGTTTTCCTTGGATCCTTGGACATTCCAGGGATCCAGGGACAGGCAGATCTTCCCTGGGAATCCCATCCCATCCCATTCCAGGCAGGAATCCCTCCCCAAATCCCCATTCCCAGCTCAGATCCTGCCTGATCCAAGGGGTTTTGTTTGGTTTTTTTTATCCCCTCACAGTCGGACATGCAGAGCTGGGAGGAGCAGAGCCAGGGAGCCATTTACACCGTGGAGTACGCCTGCAGGTGCTGGGAAATCCCTGGAATTCCGGGCTGGAAAGCACAAAAGGATCCAGGGAATGAGGGTGGGAGCAGCTGGGGTTTGGGATTTCCACTTTGAGAGAGAAATTCCTGGATTTCTGGGTGGAAAGATCCAGGGAATGAGTTGGGATTTGGGATTTTTATTTTGAGGGTTAGATTCCTGGAATTCCAGGCTGGAAAAACCAGCAGGATCCAGGGAATGAGGGTGGGAGCAGCTGGGGTTTGGGATTTCCACTTTGAGAGGGGAAATTCCTGGAATTTCAGGCTGGAAAACACAAAAGGGTCCAGGGAATGAGTTGGGATTTGGGATTTTTAATTTGAGAGGGGAAATTCCTGGAATTTCAGGCTGGAAAACCCAGCAGGATCCAGGGAATGAGTTGGGAGGAGCTGGGGTTTGGGACTTTCACTTTGAGAGAGAAATTCCTGGATTTCTGGGTGGAAAATCCAGAGAATTAATTGGGATTTCCAATTTGAGGGTGAAATTCCCAGAATTCTGGGCTGGAAAACACCACAGGGTCCAGGAAATGAGGGTGGGATTTGGGATTTTCAATTTGAGAGGGAAATTCCTGGAATTTCAGGCTGGAAAACCCAGCAGGATCCAAGGAATGAGGGTGGGAGCAGCTGGGGTTTGGGAATTGGGATTTTCACCTCGAGAGGAGAAATTCCTGCAATTCCAGGCTGGAAAAACCCAGCAGGATCCAGGGAACGAGGGTGAGATTTGGGAACTCCTCTCAGGAATTCCACAACTTTTATGCAATTTTTCCCCAACTTCCCACAGTGGGAAAACTCCCCAAACTTGAACTTTCCTGGGATTGGAGGGGGAACAAGCAGAATTTGGGAATTCCAGCTCTCCCCCTTTTCCCACTTTTCCAGTGCCATCAAGAACATGACCGACAGCAGCGTTTACTTCAAGAGCATCGACAGCCTGCTCAAGCATTCCATAGCCATGAAGGAGCAGCTCAACGCTGCCCAGGGCCGCAGGTACCCCCAGAATCCTGGGGAAAAAATTCCAGGATTATCCAGGAGAACATTCCCTGATTTTTCCCCCTTTCCCCTGGGGGAAACCAGCGCTGTTTGCAGTGCAAAAACGGGGAATAAATTGAATTTTGGGGAGATTTTTGGGAGATCCGAAGGGTTTGGAGTTTAGGGATGCCAAAATTCCAGGATTATCCAGGACAGCATTCCCTGATTTTTTCCCTGTTCCCTAAGGAGAAACCAGCGCTGTTTGCTCTGGGAAAATGGGAATAAATTGAATTTTAGGGAGCATTTTGGGAAATCTGAAAGGTTTGGAGTTTAGGGATGCCAAAATCCCAGAAAAAAAAAAATTCCAGGATTATCCAGGACAGCATTCCCTGATTTTTTCCCTGTTCCCCAGGGAGAAACCAGCACTGTTTGCTAAGGGAAAACTGGGAATAAATTGAATTTTAGGGAAGATTTTGGGGAGATTTTTGGGAGATCCGAAGTGCTTGGAGTTTAGGGATGCAGGGATTATGAACCCCAAAATCCCAGGAAAAAAATTCCAGGATTATCCAGGACAGCATTCCCTGATTTTTACCCTGTTCCCCTGGGGGAAAACAGCGCTGTTTGCTAAGGGAAAACTGGGAATAAATTGAATTTTGGGGAGATTTTTTTGGGGAGATCCGAAGTGCTTGGAATTTAGGGATGCAGGGATTGGGAAGAGGTACCCCCAAAATTTTTGGGGATTTAAAAAAAAATTTAGGATTTTTTTTAGGATTTGTTTTGAATTTGGTTTTTTTTTTTTTATTATTTTTGGGAGATTTTTTTATTTTGAAGGATTTTTTTTGGGGGGGGATTTTAGGGATTTTGGGGGGGGGATTTAAAAAAAAAATCTGAGGGATTTTTGAGATTTCTTTTGATTTTGAGGGGGGATTTTTTGGGGATTTGTGCCACTTTAGCAACAACCCCTTACCCCAGCAAAGCGAATTTTTTAAGGAAACCCCAAATTTCTCCCATTTTCAAGCTGCTGAATTTAACTTTTCCTTTTTTTCTTCCCACAGCACCATCACCCCCCAACCCAAGAATCCTCCAGGAACTTCTTGATTTTCCATCCTGAATTTTCCAAGAAGTGACAAAAAAAAACCTCTGGGGCTGCACAGGTAGAGAGACTCCTGAATTCCCAGGAAAACCCCAAAAAAAAGCTGGAAAATCCCAAATTTTGCTTTTTGGGACCTCTTTTCCATGGAAAAACAGGGTGGGTTTGTGTTTATCCTTCCCTTTTTTTTTCCCAGGCTTTTTAAAAATTTTTTTTTCCCAAAAAAAACCCTCAAAGATGAAGTTTTGCTTTGGGAATTTTGTGTAAAAAGCTGGAATGTGAGCAACACTCCCAAGCTTTTGTTGAGGAGGAATTCTCCAAGGAGAAACTTTTTCCAGCTGCTGCCAAGGAATTGCTGGGTTTGCTTTTAATGAGGACGAGAATAAAAAGGAGAAAAAAAACCTCAAAAAACCTCAAAAAATCTCCAAAAAAAAAAGCCCAACAAGAAAATTCCTTTTAAATTCTTCAATTTTTCTCCTGTGGCCGTGGGAGCTTGGAGCTCCTTTTTTTATCCTGGAGTTTCCAAGGGCATGGAACAAAGGAATGTGGAATTTTAGGTTTTCAAAGAGAGAAAAAAAAAAAATCCTTAAAATCCTACCAAAAAAAAAAATTTAAAAAAGGATTTTTTTTCTTCTTGCACTCTTGGTTTTGGAAAGGAGCAGAGCTTTGGTGTGGAGCCCTCGTGGATTTTTCAGGGGGATTCAGGGAATGGCTGAACTCAAATTCCAGGGGAATTGCTCTTGGGATAACAGGTGGAATTTGGGATAGCAGCAGTGACACCCCAAATCTGCTTTTTCCCACCCCAAATCTGCTTTTTCCCACCCCAGGTCTATTCCTGGCTACCCCAAACTTGATTTTCCCCACCCCAAACTGAATTTTCCCCACCCCAAACTGAATTTTCCCCACCCCAAACTTGATTTTCCCCACCCGATCCGTGCCAGTGCTGAGGATGAGGATGGAGCAGGGAGGAAGGAGAAGGGAAATCAGCCGGGATCTGCTGGGAAAGGCTGAAATTCTGCTGGTGGAAATCCCAATTTCTGCTCCCCATCCCCAATTCCCAGATGCTCTCCCACAGCTGGGATGGGTTTGGGTTCCCCAGGCAGGCAGCGCTGGCATTTTAGCTGTGGATAAAAGGAATTTTAAAGGAAAAAAACCCCAAAACTGTGAAAAACCAACAACTCCTCCTCCAGAAAAATCCCCAATTTCCCTCAGACCAGCGTGGAGTCCTTGGTGGCTTTGTGGGACGCCACGTCCCTCATGTCCCTGCTGATGACATTCCAAGGATTTCCCTGCTCCTGGAGCAGCCCTGAATCCAGCAGCGTCCTGTGAGATCGGGACCAGTCCTGGGACTGGGGTTCCCTGGGCAATTCCTTATTCCTGGACCAGTCCTGGGATTGGGATTCCCTGGGGAATTCTTTGATCCTGGACCAGTCCTGGGATTGGGATTCCTTGTTCCTGGACAATTCCCACTGAGATTCCCTGGGCAATTCCTGGTGGGATTCCCTGGGGAATTCCTTATTCCTGGACCAGTCCTGGGACTGGGATTCCTTGGGGAATTCTTTGTTCCTGAACCAGTCATGGGATTGGGATTCCCTGGGCAATTCCTTATTCCTGGACCAGTCCTGGGACTGGGATCCCCTGGGGAATTCTTCGATCCTGGACCAGTCCTGGCATTGGGATTCCTTGCTCCTGGACAATTCCCACTGGGATTCCCTAGGGAATTCCTTGCTCCTGGAGCTCAGGTTGCTGCTGGAGGCCCAGCCCGGCTGGGATTTGCCCTCCGGGAAAGGCGGGAAGGAGAATTCCCGGTGGATTTCGCGGAGGGGCCGAGGAGGAGCAGCCGCGTTCCTGTCGAGGTCGCTGCCGTGGCCGGGCTGGGCCGAGTCGTTCTCGTACAGGGCTTGGGAAGGCTCCGGGCCTTGGGAAATGCGGGAAATTTGGGAAATGTGGGAGGCGCGGAGCAGCACGTGGAGCAGGGAGATGAGCAGGACGAGAATTCCAGAGGTCAGGATGCAGGCGCTGGCGATGGCAGCCTCCAGCTGGAACAGCAGCAGCATGAACAGGGCCAGGGCTGCAGGGGGAGCAGAGCACAGCGGCACCCTGAGGGGCTGCGGGGCAAAAGGGATGGATTCGGGAATTCCTGGGGTGGCTGAGGCTGGAGAAGGGCTCAGGGACAGCTCAGGAGCCAGGAGTAAAAAGGGATGGATTTGGGAATTCTTGGGGTGTTTGAGGCTGGAGAAGGGCTCAGGAACAGGCTCAGGAGCTGGGAGTAAAGAGGGATGGATTTGGGAATTCTTGGGGTGTTTGAGGCTGGAAAAGGGCTCAGGGACAGCTCAGGAGCCAGGAGTAAAGAGGGAATGGATTTGGGAATTCCTGGAGTGGCTGAGGCTGGAAAAGGGCTCAGGGACAGGCTCAGAAGCCCCTGGGAAAGAGCTCAGGAGCCAGGATTAAAAAGGGATGGATTTGGAAATTCTTGGAGTGGTCGAGGCTGGAAAAGGGCTCAGGGACAGGCTCAGGAGCTGGGAGTAAAGAGGGATGGATTTGGGAATTCTTGGAGTGTTTGAGGCTGGAAAAGGGCTCAGGGACAGGCTCAGGAGCCCCTGGGAAAGAGCTCAGGAGCTGGGGTTACTAAGGGATGGATTTGGAAATTCCTGGAAAAATGTGGAAATTTCCTGGATTTGGAAATTCCAACCCCTTCCCCAGCTCTCCCAGGGATTCTCCAGCTCCGTTCCCATCTCTGGACCCCTCCAGCCCCTCCGGAATCCCAGCCTGGGCCCCTGGAATGGGAATGGCAGGGAAGGAAATGATGGGAGCCGTCTGTGAAGCACGGCAGTGCTGGGGGAGAAACCAGGGCTGGGCTGGGGACACTGGGGGACACTGGGGACACTGGGGGACACTGGGGACACTGAGGGACACTGGGGACACTGGGGACACTGGGGACACTGGGGACACTGGGGACACTGGGGACACTGAGGGACACTGGGGACACTGGGGAACTGGGGACACTGGGGAACTGGGGAACTGGGGAACTGGGGAACTGGGGACACTGAGGGACACTGGGGAACTGGGGACACTGAGGGAACTGAGGGACACTGGGGGCACTGAGGGACACTGGGGACACTGGGGACACTGAGGGACACTGGGGACACTGGGGACACTGGGGGACACTGGGGACACTGAGGGACACTGGGGACACTGAGGGACACTGAGGACACTGGGGACACTGAGGGACACTGGGGACACTGGGGACACTGGGGACACTATGAGGGACACTGGGGGAACTGGGGACACTGGGGACACTGGGAACTGAGGGCACTGAGAACTGGGGACACTGAGGACACTGGGGACACTGGGGACACTGGGGACACTGGGGACACTGGGGACACTGGGGACACTGGGGACACTTGCCTGTGAGGTAGAGGCAGACCCCGCAGCAGAAGAGGCCGATGGCCGCGTGCCGGACGCTCCGGCCGTCCAGGAGGAACCAGAGTGCCCTGGGAAAGAGGGAAAACAGGGAAAACAGGGAAAAGAGCCTCTGGAAGGGCTCCTGACACAGAAAAGAGCCTCTGGAAGGGCTCCGGTCCTGCTCTGAGCCTGGGGAAAAGGATGGAGGGAGGAATTCAGGGCTGGTCCTGGTCCTGATCTGAGCTCAGGAAAAATCTCTTTCAGAACTGATCCTGGTGCTGATCTGAGCTCAGGAAATCTCTGGAGTGAGGAACCCCAAACTGATCCTGGTCCTGATCTGAGCTCAGGAAAAGAATCTGGAGTGGGTGACAGGGCCAGTTTGGGGTCACAGAGTTAATCCGGGGTGACAGCACCGATTTGGGGTGATGGCGCCAGTTTGGGGTGACAGCGGCAATTGGGGGTCACAGCAGCAATTCGGGGTGGCCGTGCCAATTGGGGGTCACAGCGTCAGTTTGGGGTGACAGCGGCAATTGGGGGTCACAGAGGAATTTGGGGTGACAGCAGCAGTTTGGGGTCACAGTGGCAGTTTGGGGTCACAGTGTTAATTTGGGATGACAGCGCCAGTTCGGGGTCACAGCACCAGTTGGGGGTGACAGCAGAATTCAGGGTGACAGCGCCAGTTGGGGGTCACAGTGGCAGTTTGGGGTCACAGTGTTAATTTGGGATGGCAACGCCAGTTCGGGGTGACAGCAGAGTTTGGGGTGACAGCGCCAGTTGGGGGTGACAGCGCCAGTTGGGGGTGACACCGCCAATTGGGGGTGACAGCAGAATTCAGGGTGACACCGCCAATTGGGGGTGACAGCAGAATTCGGGGTGACAGCGCCAATTGGGGTGACAGCAGAATTCAGGGTGACAGCGCCAATTGGGGGTGACAGCAGAATTCGGGGTGACAGCGCCGAAGGTCCCCGCGCCGGGAGCGGCTCCCGTTACGCCACCGCAGCGCGGGGACATCACCGCCACCTCCCGGCCACGGCCCCAAATCCCGCTTTATCTGCCCGGCCCGAGCGGAGAACTCCGACCGCAGCCGGGGAAACTGAGGCACGGGCCAATGGATCTGCTGGAGATTGCCAGGGAGAGGAATTCTCGCAGCGGGGAGAGGCGCAGAAATCCTCCCGAAATTCAGATTATTGGGGAAGAACCTCCCGGCGTTTTGCTCTGGGAGGTTTTGGGAATGGGATTTTTCCTCACTGTGACCTCGCAATTCCCAAATTTCAACTCCACAGCTCCCAAATTGAGCCCAAAATCCAGGCAGGGATCACAGGAAAATTCACAGCTCGGGGTAGGGGGGGAATTTTTTGCTGTTCATTTTCCAGCAGAAAAGCCGAGTTTGTTGTGGGGAATTTTTTGTTTTCGGGGAAATATTTTCGCTCTCCTCCGTTAATGAAGCGTTGGAAGAGGCTGAGGAGGCGCTGCTGGAATTTCTCCAGCCCGGTGCTCCGTGCAGAGCCGGGACTGATTGGATTCTCTAATTAGGGACAAAAAGGAGCTGTTGAAACGTCGTCGTTCCCATTCAATGAGTTTTGACTGAAGTCAGAGAGGTCCCAAAATTGCGTGAGCCACCCCACAAAGTCCGGTTGTCACCAAAATCCTTTAAAATCAAATTATCCCCGAGTTGCTTTTTAATTTTAGGTGCTGAGCCAGGAGCCCCCAGCCCATTCCAGATCCATGAAAAGAAAAAAGAAAGGAATTTCTTTGGGAATAACTCTGCCGGTGTAAAAGTGCTGATTGATGATGCTGATTGATTAATGATGAAATCAACATTTAATTAATGGGGTTAATGACCCAGCCCTGGGGTCATTTTGGTGGCCCCGGGTGGTCACCCCAACATTTTGGGGCAATCCCTGGGGGCCGAGGTGACCCCAGGAGCTCTTGGGACGCCCCCAAACCACGCTGGGAGTTTCAAATCACGGAAACGAAACCCCTGGATTGTGCAGCCAGGTCTAAACTTGCCGGTCCCGATTTCTAGAGCCTCTAAAACTCAAATTAAAGAGCTCAGTTCCAGCCCTGGTGTTCACGGAGAGGAATTCGGGGGATTTTCCACCCATTTCTGCCCACAACGCCCTTTTGGAGAGGACCCAGCAAATCCTCCCGCGGATTTTGGGGCGCCGGAGGAGGTGGCACCCCGGACCCGTCATTCGCTGATCCCGCCGCGTCCTCCAGCCCTTCCCTTCTGCCCACACCTCTCCGAGCATCCCCGGTTCCTCCGGACCCCTCCGAGCATCCCCGTACCTCCCGGCACCCCGACCCCGCTCCCCGCCTCTGCCGAGCCCCCCGGTCCCTCCGGCTCCGGTTCGCCCGGACCCCTCCGAGCATCCCCGTATCTCCCGGTCCCTCCAGCCCCGGTCCTCGACTCTCCCGAACCCCTTTAGCCCCGGTCCCCGCCTCTCCCGAGCCCCGGTTCCCCGGTGTCCCCGCTCGGGGGCTCTCACCGCTCGGGCCCGAGCTGCCCCCGGCCCAGCTCGGTGCTGAAGTAGCCGTGGAGGAGGCAGAGCAGGAGGCAGCTCACGTTGAGCACCAGGCAGAGCGCGGCCAGCACGGCCGATACCGGCAGCACAGCGGCGGCCACCGGCCCCGGGAGCGCGCCGGCACCGGGAGCGGCGCGGCCCGACGGCAGCTGGAAGATGAGGCTGGAGGAGAGCAGGGCCATGGCGGCGGACAAGGTCCCGAAGAGCAGCAGCACCGTCAGGGCTCGCTGCGGGTACGCGGAGGGCATGGCGGGGCCGGTACCGGCACCGGGAACCGGCGGAACCGGGGGTGCCGAACGTGCGTGCGCTCCGCGACTCGAGAGCTCGGGCGGGGAACGGGAGCGGGGAACGGGCACCGGGCCGGTCCTGCCTCCGTACCGCGGTGTCCGCCGGGGCGGGCCCGTCCTGCCTCCGGTCCTGCCTCCGGTCCGGGACCCTCCCGGGCCGGCTCCGCCCCCGGTGCGGCCCCGGGAGCCTCCTGGGTGCGGCGGGAGGGAGCAGAGCGGGGGTGGGGACTGAGGACGGACAGACAGACGGGCACCGAGCCGCTCTCCCGTTCCCAGCGCTGCCGTTCCCTGGGAAACCCCCGGGACTGACCCCGCGGTGCGGGACGGGGGCCCCGCGATTCCCGCATCCCCCGGGAGCGGCGCCTTCGGCCTCCACCTGCGCCGGGAGCGTCCCCTGCAGCCCCCGGGGAGCTCCCGGAACGTTCCCAGTCCCGCAAGGCTGGGAAAGGACCCTCGGGCCGGCCCCTGGGACCCCCGCGCGTTTCCCAGGCCTTATAAATAAACACCCTGGGAAGCGGAACCCAGCGGTTCCCCTGGGAGAGCTGGAGGTTCCCAGCAGGACCAGCCCAGGGAAATTCACCCCGCGGGTCGCCTGGCACCTTGGGAACGGCCCCGCGCTTCCTGGCACTGCAATTCCCGCGGAAACGGGGCCAGGGGACACCAGGGGACGCCAGGGGACACCAGGGGACATCAGGGGACGCCAGGGGACACCAGGGGACTTTGGGGTGCCACCCCCATCCCGGTGCCAGCAGCCGCGCCCGGCCGGGCTGTGGCATCCAGACCGAGCTGAGCTTTCTGCCTGCTGGAGGAGCAGTGCTGGCTGTCCCTCGCTGTCCTTTCTGTCCCTCGCTGTCCCTCGCTGTCCTTTCTGTCCCTCGCTGTCCCTCTCTGTCCCTTTCTATCCCTCGCTATCCCATTCTGCCCCTCACTGTCCCCACTATCCCATTCTGTCCCTGCTGTCCCCTCTGTCCCTGCTGTCCCCTCTGTGCCATTCTGTCCCTCACTGTCCCCTCTGTGCCATTCTGTCCCTGCTGTCCCCTCTGTCCCTGCTGTCCCCTCTGTCCCATTCTGTCCCTCACTGTCCCCTCTGTGCCATTCTGTCCCTGCTGTCCCCTCTGTCCCTCCCTGTCCCTCGCTGTCCCTCACTGTCCCCACTATCCCATTCTGTCCCTCACTGTCCCCTCTGTGCCATTCTGTCCCTGCTGTCCCCTCTGTCCCTGCTGTCCCCTCTGTGCCATTCTGTCCCTGCTGTCCCCTCTGTCCCTCCCTCCCGTCCCGCGTGGGCGGTTCCCGCTGGCACCGGGGCCGTGCCGGACTCGGGGCTATTTTGAAGTCCCGCCGTGTTGGCCTTGGCAGCAGCAGCGCTTTGGCTCCAGGCTCCTTTCCAGCATTTTTGGGAAGGGGGGGGAGGGGGGTGGCAGTGCCTGGCACTCGGCCCAAAGTCCCCAAAGCAGCTCCTGGTGACGGCATCTCTGTCCCTTTCCGTGTCCTGGGCGGTGACAGAGCTCAGCCGTGTCCCCCGCCGGTGTCCCTTGGGGCGCAGCTCCCATCCCAGGGCATCCGGCACCCCAGGCTCCCCGAAATCCCGGGATTTGGGGGCAGGAAGAGCCTCAAGAGGGAGCTCAAAGCTTTGGGATCAGGGAAGGAACAGCCGGGCACAACCCCTGACCCGAGGGGACCGCGGGGTGCCTGTCCCCAAAACGCCAAAAACGGCTCTGCCTGGCACGGCTGGGAACGGCCCTGACCCGGGCCGGACCGGGGCAGTCCGAGGTGAAGGAAGGACAGGACAGGACACGACAGGACAGGACAGGGATGTCCCACACCCAAAGAGCCACCCCGAGTGTCCCCAAAGTGTCCCAGGGCTGGATGTGTCACCTCGGACTCTGCCGAAGCTCCGGAACTTTTTCCTCCCCCCTCCCCATCCCAACTCGCTCTTCAGGATCAATTAATATTACCGGCGAGGCTCATTAACACGCCGCTAATTGCACGCTATAAATCACGAGCTTTAAAAGCAGCTCTGGGGAAGATGTCACGTCCTGAACGCCTGAGAGCCTCATCCAGAAATTCCTCATTTCTCCAGGTTTTCCTCCCGATCTTCCCGCGAATGGGAGTCGGGACAAGGACCCTCAGGATGTCCAGGGTGCAAAAATGTCCCTGTTGTGAGGCTGGGTGGGATCTGATTCCCTGAATTCCCTGAATTCCCTGATATTCCCTGATATTCCTTGATATTCCCTGATTTCCCGATTCCTCTAAATTCCCTGATATTTCTTGATATTCCCTGAATTGCCCGATTCCCCTGAATTCCCTGATTTCCCTGAATTCCTTGACATTCCCTGATATTCCCTGGTTTCCTGATTCCCCTGAATTCCCTGATTTCCTGGTTCCCCTGATTTCCGTGATATTCCCTGATAGTCCCTGTTTTCCCTGATATTCCCTATTTCTCCTGATTTCCCTGGATTCCCTGATATTCCCTGATATTCCCTAATTCCCTGATTTTCCCTGAATTCCCCGAATTCCCTGATATTCCCGAATTCCCTGATATTCCCTGATATTCCCATTTTCCCACCTGCAGCGCCCCGAACTCCCGGCCACGCCCCTTTCCTTCACCCCGCCCCTCACCCAGACAAGGGCGTGGCTATGCAAATAAACACCCGCCGTTAACCAATGGCAGAACAGCCCGGCTGCTGTATGCAAATCTTCCGGCGGGACGGGCGGGGTTATGCAAATGTCAGCGGCGCTGCTCGGTCAGGCGGCGGCAGCGCTCCGGGGACACGAACGGGACCGGGACCGGCACCGGGACAGACACCGGCACCGGGACCAGCACCGGGACCGGCACCGGGACCGGCACCGGGGCCTCCCCGGCTCCGCTGCAGCGCCGGGAGGGCGCGGAGCCGCCGAGGAGGGAGCGCCGCTGCCCAGGTGCGTGTCCCGCGGCGGGCACGGGGGTCCCGCGCTCCGGTGTCACCGGCACCGGGCACGGGGCACAGTGACAGGCGGCAGCAGCGCTGTCTGCGCCGTTTTCCTCCGCCGGGGCTCCGGCCGCATCCCGGCGGGGCTCCCGGGCAGGGGAGCGGGGCCGGCCGGGGAGGGGCCGGTGCGGCCGGGCCGGCGCCCGGCGGGCGGCTCTGGGCACGGCGGAGCCCCGGCCCCGCCCCGCCGTCTCGGGATGGCGGGCTATAAAAAGCCTGCGGTTTGCGCCGAGCTCGGGCCGGTTATTTTTACTCGTGTCTGCGCGGGGAGGAACGCCCGGGTTTAACCCAAAAGCGCAGCCTGGGTGGCAGCCGCCCTGCCCCGGCCCCGCCGCCGCCTCCCCGCCACCCCCGGGGCCACCGGCGCCTCCGGGGGCTGCGGCCGAGCTCGCGGCGCGCGGGGAAACTGAGGCACGGCAGCGGCGGGCTGTCGGCTCGGTGTGGTTGAGGTGACAGAGGTGGCGGCGCGGCCGTCACCCCCGATGGCGCTGTCACCTCGCGGGGGTGGCACAGCGGCCCGGCTGCTCCCGGCACCAGCTGCTGGCAGCCCGGTCCCTTCCGCTCCCGGCAGGGGACAACAGGGCCACGGCTCCTGCCAGGGGCATCTCCAGGGTGGTGGCACCTCCATGTGCCATCTGCAGGGTGGTGGCATGTCCATGTGCCATCTCAAGGGTGGTGGCACCTCCATGTGCCATCTGGAGGGTGGTGGCATGTCCATGTGCCATCTCAGGGTGGTGGCGCCTCTGTGTGGCATCTCCAGAGTGTCCCAGTGCACCTGGGTCCCCCTGGCACCCATGGAGAGCGAGGTGGATCCTCTGCCAGATCCTCCTGCCCAGCACAGCCTGCTGCCAGCGTTGTCCCTGTCCCCCCTGTCCCTGTCCCTCCTGTCCCTGTCCCCGTCCCCATCCTCAGGGATTTTTTTACATTTTTCATGACAGAAACTCTCCCAGCGCTGCCAGTCTGGAGTTCCCCGGGGAATGAATTTCCATGGGAGCTCGGGATGAGCAGGAAGGCGGGGATGGGACCCAAAGAGGAGGGGCTGTGCCCCCAGGGGACCCCCCGGGCACCCCTGGGGAAGGATTGGGGGTGACCATCAGGGCAGGCTCGGTGACCTCGGGGAGCTCTGGGGAAGGAGGGAGCTGGGTGCAGGCCTCAGGTCCGGCTTGGGATCCCAAACCTGCCCAGGGCGCACACGACGTGATAAAAAGTGGATTTGGGAAATTTTGGGAGACTTCGGTGCAAAGGGAGAGGGATCCTGCTGGGCCGTGCCGGCACTAAGCCAGCCTAAACCAGGCAGCAAACCAGCCTAAACCAGCCTAAACTAGCATAAACAGGCAATAAACCAACCTAAACCAGGCAGTAAACCAGCCTAAACCAGGCAATAAACCAGCCTAAACCAGGCAGTAAACCAGGCAGTAAACCAGGCAACAAACCAGCCTAAACCAGGCAACAAACCAGCCTAAACCAGGCAATGAACCAGCCTAAACCAGGCAGCAAACCAGCCTAAACCAGGCAATGAACCAGCCTAAACCAGGCAATAAACCAGCCTAAACCAGGCAGTAAACCAGCCTAAACCAGGCAATGAACCAGCCTAAACCAGGCAATAAACCAGGCAGTAAACCAGCCTAAACCAGGCAATAAACCAGCCTAAACCAGGCAATAAACCAGGCCTCAGGGCTGCTTTAGGATTCCAAACCTTCCCAAGCGCAGGGCACCCACGACATCCCAAAAAAAGTGGATTTGGGAAACTTCGGGAGACTTTGGTGCGAAGGGAGAGGGACCCGGCTGGGATCCAGCAGTGAGTGAGGGGCTGCAGGGCCTGGCACGCCGCAGTGGGGGCGCCCAGGAGGATTTGGGGCCAAATCAGGACAATTCAAACCCCTTGAATTTCCCTCCTCTTCCCAGAAATGCCCGCAGGATTGTCAGGATAAAGCAGCTCTGTGAGCCAGGCAGCCCCAAAGGCACCAAGTGGGGACCCCTCCCCAAATTAACCCCATGGGAATCGTGGGTTCCCTCCCTGGATGGAGCCTCAGTCGTGCCCTGGGCTGGAGGGGGGGGATGTCCGTGTGTCCATCCATCCTCCCCAGGGCCGTGAGCTGCCTCGGTTTTGGGGCCATTTCAATCCTTCCTCCTTCCTCACACTCATTTGGGAACCGAAAATCCTCCACCCATTGGCGCCGGGGCTTTCGCTCTGTGTCACTCCCAGGGGGACAGTGACAGTGACAGTGACAGCGACAGCGGGGCTGGAAGGTGGCAGCAAACCCCAGAACCCCCAAACCCGAGGGGTTTTATGGCTGCTGGGTGCTCGGGAAGCTGGGAACAGGGTTTGGGGAGGACGTGGTGGTCCCAGAAACCCCTCAGGGCCACATCCCCACCTCTGCCCCATTTCCCAGCCGGCTCCTCCCGGCTCCCGGTCCCCACCCAGCGCTGCCAGCCCCGCGCTGGTTTGTGCTGGTCGCTTGTTTAAACAACCTATAAAAAGCAGGAGGGCCCAGCACAAACTCCACGCTCAACTTTGACTTTTCCCCGTGCTGGGCTCGGGATGCTGCTCACAGCAGCGCAGCCGTTCCCAGGGGATCCAGACCACGGGGCCAGGACTGGGCTTGGCGCTCTGGGCCCAGCACTCCGGATCTGGTGCTCCTAAAATCCTCATTTCAAACCCCATTTCAAACCCCCTTTCAAACCCCATTTCAAACCCCCATTTCAAATTCCCTTTTCAAACCCCATTTCAAACTCCATTTTCAAATCCCCATTTCAAACCCCATTTAAATCCCCATTTCAAGCCCCCATTCCAAACCCCATTTCAAACCCCATTTCAGCCCCCATTTCAAATTCCCATTTTTAAATTCTCATTTAAAATCCCCATTTCAAACCCCCATTTCAAACCCCATTTCAATCCCATTTCAAACCCCATTTCAAGCCCCCATTCCAAACCCCCATTTCAAACCCCCATTCCCACCCCTGTTCCCCTCCTGGCCCCACCATCATCATCCCCTCCCTCCTGTGGGATTTTGCTGCTCCTGGCTCAGATTTCCCCCTCCCTCGGGATGAAAACCCTTTTCTCCCTGCTGAAATCGTATTTTTTTCCTCCCAAAACGCTTTTTGGGATCTGCCAAATGCCGCCCGCGCGTGTTTGAGAACCAATCCCCTCCCAGTCCTTCCCAGTCACCCCCAGCTCTCGGATTTGCAGGGAAAACCCCATAATTTGGTAAAAAACCCCTTTTGTGCACCCCATGAGAGGATGAATCCCTGGGCAGCTCTGAGACCCTGACTCGGGGGTGTTTTAGGGGAGCGCTCAGACCCTGGAGCAGTTTTTTCCTTTAATACCCTCCCTTGCCTGGATTTTAGGATAAATTTGGTGGGTTTAGGGTTTCTGGGAGCATCCAGGGGTGTGGAGGTGCTGGAGGCAGCACTGGAGGCCCCGTTGTGGTGCCGGGGATCCCAATGTGGTTCACGGGGAAAACACCCGGCTCTCCAGGGTTTGTTTGGTCTCAGCTCACTAATTAGGAGCTGGAATTAGGAATTTACACCCCTGGCGCTGTGCAAATGCCCCCTAAAGGCACAGAGGGTTGGGGGGTTGGTTATAAACCCGATCCCAGCACGGGGGGTCGGGGTGAGGCCGAGCTGTGGGTGCCGGGTCCCACTGGGAATGGTTGGGATGGGGTGGGAGTGATCCCAACCCCGATCCCAAACCCAATCCCAACCCCAATCCCAACCCCAATCCCAACCCCAATCCCAACCCCGATCCCAAACCCAATCCCAACCCCAATCCCAACCCCGATCCCAAACCCAATCCCAACCCCAATCCCAACCCCAATCCCAATTAGCACCTCTCAGGACCCCCTGGAACCTTCCAGGGCCCCCTGGGCATCACCCCATGGGGCACTGAGCTACCACAGCATCCAGGGATGTGCGGGGGGTGGTCCCCAAGAAAATCCTTGGAGTTATTTCATGTCCCTGCGGCAGGTGGGGGATGCAGCTGTCCATCCATGGATCCATCCATCATCCATCCCTGTGTCCATCCATCCATCCATCCATCCATCCATCCATCATCCATCCATCCATCCATCCATCCATCCATCCATCCATCCATCCATCCATCCATCCATCCATCCTTGTGTCCGTCCATCCATCCATCATCCATCCATCCATCCATCATCATCCATCCATCAATCCATCCATCCATCATCCATCCATCATCCATCCATCCATCCATCCATCCATCCATCCATCCATCCATCCATCATCATCCATCCATCAATCCATCCATCCATCCATCTCATCCATCCATGGATCAATGGATCCATCCATCCATCATCCATCCATCCATCATCCATCCATCCATCCATCCATCCATCCATCATCCATCCCTGTCCGTCCATCCATCCATCCATCCATCCATCCATCCATCCATCCATCCATCATCCATCCATCCATCAATCCATCCATCCATCCATCCATCCATCCATCATCCATCCATCCATCCATCCATCCATCATCCATCCATCCATCCATCCATCCATCATCCATCCATCCATCCATCCATCCATCCATCCATCCATCCATCATCCATCCATCCATCCATCCATCCATCCATCCATCCATCCCTCCATCCCTGTGTCCATCCCTGTGTCCATCCCTCCATTCCCCTCCCCAGGCTGAGGCTCTGCAGGGACACGGGGCGCTCACATCCAGACCAGCACCCCCTGCCCCGAACGCCCCAACCCCGAGCTCCACCCCCAAAAAGCCACCCCCAAAATGACCCCTGGGGGCCTCGGGGTGTCCCCAGGGAGCGCCGCAGGTGTCGGAGCCAGGAGAACACCCCCGGGACGGTTGGGAACGGGAAAACCTCGTCCCAGGGCAAACCTGGGAATTCTCAGCCCTTTCCGGCGGGGCCGGGGTGCTCTGGGCACCCCCAGGCCCTCGGGGAGGGGGCACGGGGGGGGTCGTGCGTGGGCCCGGGGACACAGGGTGGCAGCGGGGCCGTGGGAACGGCAGCGCAATTTCCTTCCATAAATTAAAATTAGTTTTGATCAGCTAAAAATAGCAGCCGAGCACGCTGGTGAAATGGCAACGTGCTCGTCGAGAGGGGGAGGCGGGACACGCCGCGGGCATCGGGGGACCCGAGGGTCCCCAACTGCCCCCCTGGCACCCGGCCTGGCACTGGGGGAGGCTCCCAAGGTTGTCCCCAACACGGAGCTGCCACCCCGCAGTGTCCCAGCCCCGCTCCCGCCCCGGGGTTTGGGGACAGAGGGGACAGAGCCAGGCCAGGTCTGTCCCCACGCCGGGGTGGGCACCAGGGACACGTTGGGGACATCGCGGTGCCACCCGTGGTTCCACCCTGTTGGTGGCATTGGGGGATTTTGGGGTGGCTCTTGCTGTGGGGGTGGCAGAGGGACAGGGATTGGGGAGTGTGACAGGGATTGGGGGGATGTGACAGGGATCGGGGTGTCCCAGCGCTGTGGGGGTGTCAGAAGAGCGGGAATTGGGGGGATGTGACAGGGATTGGGGTGTCCCAGTTTTGTGGGGGTGTCAAAGGAGCAGGAACAGGGGGGGTGTGACAGGAATTGGGGGGTGTGACAGGAATTGGGGGGGTGTGATAGGGATTGGGGTGTCCCAGTTTTGTGGGGGTGTCAGAAGAGCAGGAATTGGGGGGATGTGAGGGGAATTGGGGGGATGTGACGGGAATTGGGGTGTCCCATCGCTGTGGGGGTGTCAAAGGAGCAGGAACAGGGGGGTGTGACAGGAATTGGGGGTGTGACAGGAATTGGGGGGATGTGACAGGAACTGGGGGGATGTGACAGAAATCGGGGTGTCCCAGCGCTGTGGGGGTGTCAGAAGAGCAGGAATTGGGGGGATGTGACAGCGCGGGGGTGTCCCAGCGCCGTGACAGGCTCGGGGGGTGCCTGCCCCCCTCAGCCACGGTGGCACCGGGTGTCACCAGCGCCGTGTCGCTGCCCGGGGCTGGCTCACGCGGCCGCGCGGGTGGGCGGGCGGTTTCGCTTTGCCGTCTCCTCGTGCAGCCACTTCCTGGCCCGCGAGTGGCGGAGGTCAAATTTAGTCTGCCGGAGCTCGAAAAAAAAAAAAGAAAAGAAAAAAAAATTAAAAAACAAAAATCCCCAAATTTAAACCTCAAACCAACCCTTTTGTTCGAGGGACCCTCCCCGCCGCCAGCCCGGCCCCCTTTATTTAAACGCCCTCCCCATCCCACGGAGCCGTCGGGAGCAGCCTCGGGGGTTTGGGGTGAGGACTCCGCTCCCAAAGCCCTCCAGAATTTGGGATCCCGTGATTTGGGATCACGGCCGCACCCCAAGGTGCTCGGGGAGTGATGGATTGGGGTGGCTGGGCAAGGCCGAGGGGATTTTTTCCCCTCTAACCCAGCAGAATTTCCCAATTTCCCCCCATTTTCCGCTTGGCCACCATCTTCGCGGAAGAAGAAATGACCGAACTTCCTCCGAAAATCGATTTTATTTTCGCAGCCCAACTTATTTTTGGCGGCGCTGGGGCGGACTCTGGCTGGGGACAGCCCCGAGGGCTGCGGGGCTCAGGCATTTCTCGCTCTCTTCCAGCCCCGAACCCAGCGGAGGAGGCGAAAATGGGCCGCAAAAAAATCCAGATCAGCCGCATTTTGGACCAGCGGAACCGGCAGGTAGGGGCTGCTCGGGGTGAGGCGGGATCGAGGAGAGGATGAGGAGGATGGGAGGCAAAATTACCCCATTTTTGGGGTAATTTTTGGGAGAACTGGGGAGCGTTTTTGGGAGAACTGGGGGCCGTTTTGGGGGGGGGTTTCACGCCCGGTTCCCCCGCTTTCAGGTGACCTTCACCAAGCGGAAATTCGGGCTGATGAAGAAGGCGTACGAGCTGAGCGTGCTGTGCGACTGCGAGATCGCCCTGATCATCTTCAACAGCACCAACCGCCTGTTCCAGTACGCCAGCACCGACATGGACAAGGTGCTGCTCAAGTACACCGAGTACAGCGAGCCCCACGAGAGCCGCACCAACTCCGACATCCTCGAGGTAGCGGCCGGGGTGGCCCCCGGGGC
Organism: Camarhynchus parvulus; assembly: GCF_901933205.1. Classification (NCBI taxonomy): domain Eukaryota; kingdom Metazoa; phylum Chordata; class Aves; order Passeriformes; family Thraupidae; genus Camarhynchus; species Camarhynchus parvulus. The sequence goes on from NC_044598.1 coordinate 289,063, forward strand.
CCCGCGGTGGCCGCAGGGACCCCGCTCATTGTCACCTCCCCGCAGACGCTGAAGCGCAAAGGGCTGGGGCTGGAGAGCCACGAGCTGGAGCTGGAGGAAGGCCCGGAGCCGCCCGGGGACAGGGGCAGGAGGCTCGGGGACGGCGTGGATCTGTCCCTGGCGCGGCCCAGGTTTTATGTGAGTCGCTGGTGGCACGTGGAGGGTCCTGTCCCCTCCCCGGCCTTGGGTTCTGGTTTGTTCTGCAGGGTCCTGAGGGTCCCCGAGGGTCCTGTCCCCTCCCCGGCCTTGGGTTCTGGTTTGTTCTGTGGGGTCCTCATGCCCTTCTTGGCCTCTGGTTTGTCCTGAGGGTCCCCAAGGGTCCCCAAAGGTCCTGTCCCCTCCCCGGCCTTGCGTTCTGGTTTGTCCTGAAGAGTCCCAAAGGTCCCCAAGGGTCCCCAAGAGTCTCGAGGGTGGCTGTTCCTGACCCCTGTGTGTCCCCAAGGGTCCCCAAGGGTCCCCAAGGGTCCCCAAGAGTCCCCAAGGATCCCAAGGGTCCCTGTCGCTGACCCCTGTGTGTCCCTGAATGTCCCAAGGGTCGCTGTCGCTGACCCCGTGTCCCGAATGCGGGGCCCGGGCCCCTGTGTCCCAAGGCCGCCCGCGCCCGCGGGCTCCCTGTCCATCCGACCGTGTGTCAGGCCCTCCCTGAGCGGCCCAACCACGGGCGTCGGTGCCCAGGCCTGCCCCAGGTAGGCTCCGGGGCACTGGAGTAGCGGCACACGGAAAGGAGCCTGCCATGGGGGTCCTGTCCCCACCCTGGGCACCCCATCCCTGCCATGGGGGTCCTGTCCCCACCCTGGGCACCCCATCCCTGATATGGACACCCCATCCCCGCCCTGGGCACCCCATCCCCGCCACGGACACCCCATCCCTGATATGGACACCCCATCCCCACCCTGGGCACCCCATCCCTGCCATGGGGGTCCTGTCCCCACCCTGGGCACCCCATCCCTGCCATGGGGGTCCTGTCCCCACCCTGGGCACCCCATCCCTGATATGGACACCCCATCCCCACCCTGGGCACCCCATCCCCGCCACGGACACCCCATTACCACCATGGGCACCCCATTAGCAGCTTGGGCACCCCATTACCACGCTGGGCACCCCATCCTTTTCATGGGCACCCTATCCTTGCCATGGACACCCCCTCCCCGCCATGGGCACCCCATTTCCAACATGGACACCTCATTCCCTCCATGGACACCCCGTCCCCTCCATGGGGACTCCATTTCCACCATTGGGCACCTCCTCCTTTCCATGGAAGCCCCATTCCTTCCATAAACCCCCATCCCCACCATGGAACTCTGGACACCCCATCCCCACCATGGACATCTCCTCCTTTCCATGGGCACCCCATCCCCACCATGGTCACCCCACCATTCCCACCTGGGACACCCCATTCCCACCATGGACACCCCACTCCCACCCTGGACACCCCATTCCCACCATGGCCACCCCACTCTGGACACCCCATTCCCGCCCTGGTCCCCTGCCCCGGCCATGCCCACCCCGGCGTCCCCCCGAGCCCCGCGGGGATTTTCCCGGCCCGGCCCCGCATGCAAAGCTCCTCCCGCGGGGCCTTCCCGGCCGCGGGGCCGGGGCTGCGTGGGCAGCAGCGGGGCCGCAGCTGTGGAAACACCGGCCCGGTGCGGCTCCAGCTGCTTCCTGTGCCCTGCAGAGCCGGCAGCAGCTGTGCCCTCACCCGTGCCCATCCCGGGCACAGCCCGGCACGGGGGCTCAGCCCCTGGAGGGGACAGAAAAGGGGCTGGAAACGCCACAAACCCGGGGCTTGAGCAGGGAAACCTCGGGGGTGGGAGGTGGCACGGGATGGGGACATGCAGGGATGGGGACAGGCAGGGATGGGGACAGGCAGGGATGGGGAGGCAGCATCCCAAATCCCTGGGATGGGGACAGGCAGGGCCCAAATCTTGCATGGGGACAGGCAGCACCCCAACCCTGGGATGGGGACAGGCAGGGATGGGGACAGGCAGCACCCCAAACCTTGGGATGCGGACAGGCAGCACCCCAAATCTTGGGTGGGGACAGACAGGATCCCAAACCCTGGATGGGGACAGGCAGTGACCGAAGGCACGCTGGCCATTCCCACGGGACCCCCAGCGGGTGTGGGTGTCCCCAGCAGGGCGTTTGCAGCCCCTGTCCCCCATGTGCGGCCCCAGAGGCACATCCAGCCCTGCCCTGGGTGTCACCTCCTGTCACAGCCCCGGGTGGGCATCCCCGGCTGTCCCCGAGGCTCATCCGTGCGTCCCGCCGTCCGTCTGTCCCCCAGGGCTCGGCTACCCCCTGTTCCCCGCCGCCAGCCTGAGCCGCGCCCTGGCCACCAAGACGCCGCCGCCGCTGTTCCTGGGCACCGAGGGCCGGCGCGGGGACAGCCAGGGCGGCCGGAGCGGCGGCACCGCCGCGGTGAGTCGGCTGTCCCCGAGGCCACACGGCTGTCCCCGAGGCCACACTGCTGTCCCCAGGGCTACACGGCTGTCCCCAAGGCGACACTGGTGTTCCTAGTGCCGCACGGCTGTCACCAAGGCCACACTGGTGTCCCCAAGGCCATACGGCTGTCCCTGAGGCCACATGGCTGTCCCCAAGGCCACACGGGTGTCCCCAAGGCCACACGGCTGTCCCCAGAGCCACATGGCTGTCCCTGAGGCCACACGGCCATCCCCAAGGCCACACAGCTGTCCCCAAGGCCACACGACTGTCCCCTCCCCAAAGCCCACTCCTCCCATGTGCCCCTTCCTTGCTGGGGGGCTCAAGGAGGGGTGGGGAGGGGTCCCCCCGGGGATTTGGGACACAGAACCCATTGGGGTCCCCCGGTTCATTGGGGTCCCCCCCGTTCACTGGGGTGCCCCGTTCACTGGGGTCCCCCCGTTCATTGGGATGCCCCCGTTCATTGGGGTCCCCGTTCACTGGGGTGCCCCGCTCACTGGGGTTCGGGCCCCCTTCACTGGGTGCCCCTCATTGCCGTCTTTCTGGGGTGCCCCTTCTTGGGCCCCCGTTCTGGGTCCCCCCGTTCACTGGGGTGCCCCCGTTCATTGGGGTCCCCCTTCACTGGGGTGCCCCGTTCCCCCATTGCCCCCGTCACTGGGTCCCCTCTTCCTCCCGTTCCTGGTCCCCCGTCATTGGTCCCCCCGTTCATTGGGATGCCCCCGTTCATTGGGGTCCCCCCGTTCACTGGGGTCCCCCCGTTCACTGGGGTCCCCCCGTTCACTGGGGTGCCCCCGTTGCCCCCGTTCACTGGGGTGCCCCCGTTCATTGGGGTCCCCCTTCACTGGGGTGCCCCCGTTCATTGGGGTGCCCCCGTTCACTGGGGTCCCCCCGTTTCCCGCAGCGGCCGCTGTTCCCCGCCCTGCAGCCGCTGAGCCCCGCGCTCAGCCCGGGCAGCTCCGGCCTCCCGAGCCACGGCCTCGCCGGCTTCCCCTTCCTCAGCCCGGCCCAGGCGGGTGAGTGGCGCTGCCCCAGCCTTGTCCCCATCTCAGCCTTGTCCCCTCCCTTTGTCACCCCCCTCCCGCTCACTGTGCGCTCCCACCCCACAGATTTTGGGGCTGGCGAGGTCCCGGCGCCCCCCGGATTCCTGCAGCCCCCCCCGGCCTGGCAGCACCCCCGGGACGTGGCAGCGCTGGGGTGAGGAGGGGTGGGGACAGGGTGGGGACAGGGCGGGGACAGGGGTGGCCTTGGGGTGCGGACAGGGTGGGGACCGGGCAGGACAAGGGGGGACCGGGAGGAGAAGGTGGGGACAGGGCGGGGACAGGGGGGACAGGGTGGGGACCGGACAGGGGACAGAATGGGGACAGGGGGGACAGGGCAGGGGCCAAAATGGGGACAGGGGGGACAGGGCAGGGGACAGGGGTGGCCCTGGCATGGGGATAGAGGAGGGGACAGGGCAGGGGCCAGGTGGTGACAGAGGTGGCCTTGTGGGAGGGACAGTGCAGGGACAGGGGAGACAGGGCAGGGGACAGGGGGGGACATGGCAGCTCTGGTGCGAGGACAGGGGTGGCCCTGGGGTGGGGACAGTGGGGGACAGTGCAGGGGACAGGGTGGGGACAGGGGTGGCCCTGGGGTGGGGATGGGGAGGGGACAGAGCAGCCATGACACGGCATCACTGAGGTAAGGCAGGGGACGGGGGGACAAGCGAAGGTGACCCCATTGTGCTGCACCCACGGCTGTCACCTCCCAGCCACGGGCGGCACCGAGGGGCAGCCCCCCACCCACAGGGTGCTCTTGGGGGCCGCCCCGAAGCATCCCCACATTATTTGCAGCCGGGCTCCCCCTTGGATCTTGTCCCCATGTCCGTCCCCCCCAGCAGCCCTGTGGGCCCAACTGGGGCAGAACCAGGGGCCCAACTGGGGCAGAACCAGCCCAGGACAGGAACTCGGGGGGTCTCAAACCCTCTCGCGGTGACAAGGGGACACGGGGACAGTCCCTCACCCCGTCCCCTGTCGCCGCAGGGCCAGCGCTCGGATCGTCCCCGCGGAGGAGCCGGCCGCTGTCGCTGTCCCCGGCGCGTCCCCGCAGCCCATCAGCATCAAGTCGGAGCGGGTGTCGCCGGGGCTGGGCTGTCCCCCGGGCACCCCCCAGCCCCCCCTGGCCACGCTGGCGCCCCTCAGCGAAGCCCCCCGAGCCCCCGGCGAGCTCCAGCCCCGCGATGACTTCGCCAAGAGCTTCCCCCCGTACGCGCCGGGGCCGCCGCGGCCGCTGCCGGACGAGCCGGGGGTCGCTGTCCCCGCTGTCCCCGCTGTCCCCACGCGGAGGGGACAGCCCGTGGACGTTTGGCAGAGATAGCGAGGCCGGCGGGGCGCGGGGAGGGGGAGCAGCCCCCGCTCCTGCCCCATCTGGGCCCCTCGGGAACCCCCGGTGCCCCCGGTGCCCCCGGGCTCGCTGCGGGCTCCCTGTCCCCACCCTGGGGCTGCAGCTCCTCGGAGCCCCCGAATGCCACCGAGTCCCCTCCTTAGGGGAGCTGTGGCCGTGTCCTGTCCGGTGGCGCTGGGCGCTGTCCCCGCCTGTCCCCAGCGTGTCCCCAGCGTGTCCCCAGCGTGTCGCCAGCGTGTCCCCAGCGTGTCCCCAGCAGCGGGAGTGGCCGGGAAGTGCCACGCGGTGGCAGCAGGACTGAGAGCAGCGGCAGCGGCTCCAAACCGGCAGCCCCGGCCCAATTCCGCGGCCAGGGGGACAGGGGGACAGGGGACAGGGGGACAACGCTGTGCCCCCAGCCAGGGGCTCTTTTCTATTTATTATCTTCGCACCAATAAAGAGCTGGGGGGCTCGGGGTGTCTGCTGTGAGGTTTTTGGGCCCAGTTTGGGCTGGCATTGTCCCCACGGGAGAGGTGACGCTGCCCGCACCCCCTCGGTCTCAGCGCTGCTGTCCCCCCGGCTCAAAGCCACCTCTCGGGGGTCACTGACAGCGGGGTGGGTGACAGCCGGGTCACCCCTGGTCTGCTGGGGTTGTTGAGGCTCAGCCGTGCTGCCCCCACCCCTCGGTGACCCCAAAAAAGCCTCTCGGGGGTCTCAGAGCACGGGGGAGATGGAAAAAAAACCCTTAAAATCGGGATTTGGGGGGCAAGGTGGGGGTTAAGGCCCGCCCCAGCTGAGCTGAGCCTGTTTGAGCTCAGGGCTGGGCCGGGTTTGGGGGTTCTGCCGAGTTTTGGGGTGGGGGAGCATCCCCTGGGCGCTGTGCTGGGCACACACGCTGCTGGGGGGTGACAAGGACGGACAGCCGGGTCCTGCAGCGCCACCACCCCACGGGGACACCCTGGGGGGGTCCGGGTCCCCCCCAGCACCGCCTGGACACCCCCAGGCCGGGATCAGGCAGGGCCGGGGTTCCCCCACACCCCCAGCGCCGAGCTGGGCCCCTGCCCTCGGCTGGGGGGGCGCGGATTAGAGCCCCGAGATTAAAACCTGGGCGGGAGATTAATCCTGGGAAGAGTTTGCCCGGTTTAATAGAGCGCCATAAATACCAGGCGGGATTAGGGGGCTGTGCCGAGCCGCGCCGGGCCCAGCGCCACCCGCCGGGGGTGGCAGGTCCCCTCCAGGGCCACCCTTGGGACCGGGCCGGGGTCTGCGGCTGCGAGAGGAGGCGACACAGCGGGAGCGGGAGTGGGGGCTGGGGTAAGAGGCACTGATTGAATAGCAATGACTGCATGATTTATGGTTTGCATTATTGCACGCCTCATTTGAATATATGCTAATCAGGCGCTTTTTTTTTTTTGCCTTTTTTTTTTTTTTTTCCCTCTCTCCCCTTGGTTTTGTTTGTAAGATTTAGATTCGCTATGGCAACCCGCTGGCATGGAAGGAGCGCCAGGAAATGTCAGGGCGAGGTGAGCCCCGGGGAGGGGCCGGGGGCCGGGGTGGCGGTGGCTGCGGCGGTGGCGGGGGGGACACGGCGCATCCCGGCACCGGGACACGGCAACGGCCGGCGGGAGCGGAGGGCAGCCCTGCCTGCAGGTCCAGTACCGCCCATTGCGACACGTCCCACACTGGGCTCGGGAGGTGCCCTGCGGTGTCCCCAGCCCCGCTTGGGTCCCTCAGAGCGGCCTTTTCTGTCCCTCTGTCCCCAGCCTCGCCGAGAGGGTGGCACTGCCCCAAAGGTGGCACCAGGGACACGCAGCTTCCGTGGGGCGCTGGGGGTGACACTGGGCAGCCACAGAGCGGCGGTGTCCCCAAGCACGGCCCGGCGTGGCCACCTCTGGCGCTCCGTGAGCCCTTCCCAGCCGGGCCCGGTGAATGCCAGTGACCCCAGGCCCAGCCGGGGGGGCCGCGCTGCTCGGGGGGCGCCGGGCTCCGGCGGAGCCGCCGGGGCTTTGTCTCCGCTCGGGGCCGCCGCCTCCCCCTGCGCTGGGGCCGGGAGGTGCCGGAGGGACCCGCACCCCAATTTTGGACCTTTCCGTCCCTGCCTGGCATGGGTGGGTTTGGGGCTATTCCGCCCCACAGCAGCCGCTGGCGGCGGATCCCTCGCGGCGGCGATGTCCCCGTTCCGAGGGGACATCCCGGGTGGCCGCGGGGTCCCCCCTCTGTCCCCATCGCTCAGCTCTGCCCGTCCCGGAGCGGCCACGCGTGCCCGCGGACAGGCCCGGGGACACTCCGGGTGGTGTCACGGTGGCTCCGGAGCCCTGCAGGGCCGCCCTCTCCAACCGGGACCGATCTCCGCCGTAACCGGGGCCGTTCCGGCTGCGGCCCCGACGGAACGGAGCTGACCGGTCCCTCCTGGCGTCCCCGCCGCCTCCAACCGGGGCCGAGACGGGCACCGGGAGCTGCCTCTCCCCCGGTTCATCCTCCCCCAAACACCCACTTTGTTGTTTTGCAAAAGCCCTGAAATATTCATGGCGCTGCGCCGAGCGCCTCTTAATGAATTTTTGATCAAAACTCCATCAAGGAGCCAAAATACGCCACCCACTCCCCTAAATCCGCGCCGTCGGGGCTGGGGGGCAGCGGGCCCGCCGGTACCGGGCGGCTGGAGGAGCCGGGCCCGGCCCGAGCGCTTTTTACCGGGAGAAACCCCCGGGCAAACCGGGGCTCTCACGGCCACCGAGGGCAGGGACGGCACCGCAGCACCGGGCACGGGAATTGCGAGGCTGGCCGCAAGATTTGGGGTGTCCGACGCCCAGGCCAGGCCTCCTGTTCCTCCCGGGGCCGGCAGGGAGCGGCCGAGCTGCCGGGAAGCCCCGGTTGGACGGGACGGGCGGCGGGAGACCGGGGACGCGCGTCCCGGTGCCCCCCAGCTCGGCCGCGAGAAATATTCGTTACTGAGGAAATGCATAAGCGGAGCTCATTAGGGGAGAGCGCGGAGCCCGAGGCCTCCCCGCAGCACCGGCCCGCGGGCTGCTCGTTCCCTTGGCGGGGGCGGCACCGGGGCGGCACCGGCAGCGGCGCGGTCCCGGTTCGGCGGCGGCCTCCGCGCATCCCGGTGGCTCCGGGGGCTAAAACCAGGCCTGGCTCTCCTCGGGGGCTCCGGGTCTGCAGGGCTTGGGTGTCCCTGGGTGTCCCCCCCTTCCCCGGGGCCGAATTTGGGGCGCGAACCCCCCCGGGCGCTGAGCGGAGCCCCCGGGTTGTTTTTAGCGCTCCCAAAATCCCGGCGCGCCCGGGGGAACGGGGGGAGGGCGGAATCCGCTCCCGGCCGCTTCCCGGGGGTTTGGAGGTGTTAACCCGCGGAGCAGCGAGGGATTTGGGGTGGGATGAAATAAAAAATAGCCAATTTCTGCTTCATTTCCACGCAATAATCCCGCAGCGGCCCGGCTGCGCCTTCCGCAGCCCCTGCCGCAGCCCCGGGACGGGGGGAGGGGGCAGGGGGACCCCCAAACCCTCCCTGCGCCCCCCATGGGGTGCCCCAAATCCCGAGGGTCCCCGGGAAGGCGCGGTGGGGTCCCCGGAGCGGCCGGTGCCACCCGCTGCTCGTGCAGGGCCGCATCGGCGGGGTCAGCGGGATTACTATTATTATTATTATTATTATTATTATTATTATTATTATTATTATTATTATTATTATTATTATTATTATATCTCTTTTTTTTTAAATAATAAAATCCTCGTTATTTTTAGGTTCTGCTGCTGCCAGAGCCGCCCCCCGCCCCCGCGCTCCCCCCAGCCCGGTTTCCCCCCTCCCGCCCTCTCCAAGCTCCGGGCGAACCTATCCCGCTCCCGACGCGAGCGCGTCATTCCTTACGTAGGAAAATATGGAGAAAGCAAGGAAAAAAAAAAAAAAAAAAAGACGCATTCCCCCCTCTCTCCCATCTCCATTTCCAAAAGGGACAAAATGGATGTTTGGGCGGAATCCGCCCCCCGTCACTGCCGCCTCTCCCCGAGGCCCCGCTGCCCGGTGCGCTCGGGGGGTTCGGGCGGCGGGCAGAGGTTCCCTGTTTAACCCCACGTAACGGCAACGTGATCGCGGGGGGCTCCGCTTCCCGCAGCCCGGCCGGTGCTCTCCGGGAGCCGCAGCCCCGCCTGGATGGCCCCGGGCTCCGCGTCCTGCCCGCTGCCGGTGCCGGTTCCCCCCAGCCCCGGTGTCCCGGCGGCTCCCGGCTCCCGCCGCCGCTAAGTCAGTAATGGACGCAGAGGTGCGGAGGGAGGTAAATAATCCCCTCCCCACTCCCTCTTTTTTTCCGCCGCCGTTTTTTCTCTCCCTCTCCCGTGCCCCGCACTGAACTCCCCGCGCCGGTGCCGCCGGGGCTGCCGGTGCTGCCGGTGCCGGCGGGGCAGGGCTGGGCGGGCACCGGCGGCCGCCCCGCTCCCCCTCCCGCTTCTCCCAACTTGGAGGAAGTCTGCGAGGGGGGACCCCGCGCCTCCCCTTCCCTCGCCTGATATTTTTAATTTTTTCTTTTTTTTTTTTTCCCGGGGGGTGGGTGGGGTGTTCTCTGCGCTCCCCCCGCCCCATCCCGGATTAGGGTCCCGGCAGCCCCGGTGTGAGTGTCGGGGTGGGGGTGAGATGGCGCGGGGAGCGGGGGGGAACGGGGACGAGGCGTGGAAAGCTGCCCTCCCTCCGGCTCCCGCAGCGCCGGGAACAATGGCCACGGGCTCCGTGGGGACAATGCCCGGCGGAGCCGAGCTGCTTGGGTTGCAGGACACGTCCACCACCGCCTCGGCCACCCCGGGCCCCGGCCCCCCGCTCCCCCGGGGCCACGCACCCCCCGTTCCCCCGGGACCGTGGGAAAACGCGTGGCCGGGCTCGGCGGGGACACAAGGGAGGGGACACCAAACTTAGCGAAAAGTGTCCCCGCGCCACGCCGGGGGTCGCCGCCGTCCCCCGGCTGCTTTGGGGTCCCCGCGGTGCCCTCCCGGCCGCTGTCACCCAGCGCGGCTCCTCCCGCCAGCCCCGGCGGGTGCCGCCGGCCGAGGCTCAACAGGTCGGTACCGGGCACGGCCCCGGTGCGCCCGGCCGCGCTCCCCCCGCGCCGCCGCCCGTTCCCAGCCCCGCCGCGCTCCCCCGAGCCCCCCTCCCTCATTATTCCTGTTATCCCAAGGCAGCCTCCGTGCCCAAACGCCGGCATGTGCGAGGCAAACAGAGCGCGATTGTTCCGAGCCTGGGAACGCGCGGAGGGGGCGCGGGGGCCGCCGCCCGCCGCCCCCCGCCCGGCCCCCGCTCAGACGCGATTGTGATGGAAATAGGCCTTTCCCCGCATGCTGTTGAACTTGATGTTGACTCCTTTTCTTTTTTGGAGTTTCACATCTCCTCGCTCACTTGTTTTGTGGGAAAATTTTCTCCCGAGCTTCGGTGTGAAATTAATTAATCGGGGCCTCTAGATGGCAATGGGACACAAAAGGGGACAGCCCGGGGAAACTCCGGCAAACTCACAAAAGCCACCCCCGGGGTTTAGAGCCCCGGGGCCGGTCGGAGCGACTGCCCTGCCCTGCCCGGTGCCCGAGGTAAGGGGCTGCCGGAGCGGACTTTCGGTGTGCGCAGCTATTTTTATATTTTTTAAAATTATAATTTTGCGGGGGAAGGATTTGGGGTTAAAAAAAAAATAGAGAGTAGGGAGAAAGGTGCGTGGGGGTGCTATGTTGGCTTGGGGTGTTGTGTGGGTATTCCCTTCCATCCCTGCGTTGGTGCGAGGTTGTAAAAACAACAACAACAACAGGAAAAAAAAAGGAAGAATAAAAAAACAACACAAGGAAAAAAAATCCCCATGCAAAAGGCCGGGGTTGAATTCGGCATTTCTGGCGAAAAGAAGAAAAAATAATTAATTCTCTTGCTTTATTGCTATTTTTCCCCTTGGAAAAAAAAAAAAAGTATCTGGGGGTTCTGTTCTGCTGTGCCCGGCTCTGCCCGAGCGGGCACGGCGGGAATTCCGCGCCCTTGTTCCCCGAGCTGGGCAATCTCCGCCGCGCACGGGGACGGGGGAAAACCAGTTGGGCTCCCAGTTTGGACTGGGAATGGTTTGTTCGATTCCCAGCCCCTTCCCTCGCTCGCAGGTTCGGCGGGTGCCGCGCGTGTGGCGGGATCAGCGGCGGCGGGGGCAGAAATGGAAAATCAGATTTTCCTCGGAAGCGCTTGGCAGGGCAGGATGTGATGGCTTTGAGGCGCATCAATCTTTCGCAAAGCGTTCGGGGCTTTGGGGGAATATTTTGGCAAATATTTAGGCCAAAAATACGAGCGTCAAACGCCATCCCGCTCTTTGTTGCCACAACACCTTTGGGTGACAGCGGCTGCGGGAGGAAAATCATTAAAATCTGTTAAATCTTTAGTTTTCCCCCACATCGATATTTTCAGCTGGGCAGGAATTCGGGGGAATTTGCCCGGGGGTTTGGGGACCCCTTTTGCTTGGGATGGCTCCCCCGCCTCTCGCGAGCTGCTGGAATGGAGCTGCGAAGCGACGCGGAGGGAAACGACTCGTTGGATTTTAAATGCAAATAATTCCCAGCGACGTTGCAGTCAAACGAGCGGAGGGGTGAGGGGGGTGGAAATTAGAGAAAAGAAAAAATTGGGGCGGGAAAAGGAAAAGAAAAAGACGGGATAGGGGGAAAAAAAATATCTCGGTGGGAGAAAAAGCGGGCAGGGAAATAAACAACAGAAAAATCCACTTTGGAAGGGAAGCGGGCCGGGCGGGAGAGCGGCTCCGGTGCCCGGGGAGTGCCCGGTGCGAGGCCGCGGTGCCCAGGGAGGCTCCGGTGCCCACGGCTGGGGCGAGCTGGTACAGACTGACAGCCAGCCAGACACACGGACAGGCACCAGGTGCGAGGCTGCCCCAAACCCAGGGTGTCCTGGCTGTCCCCGCAGCCGAGGCCGTGTCCCAGCGCGGCCCTGCGCTGTCCCCACCCCGCGGGCGGATGGCACCGGCCCTGGGGCACCCCAAACCCTGCCCGCCGGCGGGACCGGCCCCGGCGGACCGGGCAGGGGCTCCAGCGCCGCCCACCCCCCGCCCCCGGCGCCGGCCTCGTCGCGAAAGTTGCTCCAAGTTGGAGCGATGGCGGCGGCTCCTCCTGACGCGTTTCTCTCTTTCCCTCCCCAGGTGGGCACGGCCGAGCGGCGTCGCGGGCACCGGACACCGGGCGAGGCGGAGGTAACGGCGGCTCCCCCCAGCTCCTCCCCAGCGGCAGCCCCGGGACGCGGCCGGTAGCACCGGAGGGATGCGTGGCAGGTGCGGGACCCGCAGGTGGTGGCGTTACCGGGAACGGCGGCAACTTCCCGGCCCGGCGGGGAGCGGCCCCGGCGGCACCGCTCGGTGCGCTGGGACAGGGCCCCGCGGCCGGCCGGGCTGCCGGGGCTCCGGTGCTCCGGGGAAGCGGGGCCCCCGCGCCGAGCCCCCGCCGCGCTGCCTCCCGCCGAGGCGGCCGCCGGTTCCTGCGGCGAGCGCCGTGCTCGCACCGGAGCCCAACATGGCTGCTGTAGTGAAGGTATTTCATGCACACGGGGGTCTGGGCGAGGGCAGAACGGGGCACCGGAGGCTCCGGGGCCGGCCCAGCGCCCGCAGCCGCCGGGGAACCGGGCACAGGCGGGCCACGAGCCGGTAAGTGGCGGGAAGGAGCGGGCCCGGGCGGGCCCGGTGCAGCCCCCGGCGCGGACACGCGTGGGGCCGCCGCTCCCCGGTGCCGCCGGTGCCCGGCTCCCCCGCGCCTCCCGGGGCCGCCGAGCCGTGCCCAGCGGGCACCGGAGACCGGCGGCGGCGAATCGGGCCGCCGCGGCCCGCCCGGGCCCTGCGCGGTGCCAGCGGGGCCCTGCGCGGTGCGAGCGGCACCGGCGGCGCCCCCGCTGCCCGGAGAGGCCCCTCCCGGTACCGGGCCCGGGCTGGAGCGGCTCCCGGGGCGGCGGCGAAGCTCCGCCGGTGCCGCTCCTTCCCTCGGCGCTCCTTGCTGGGGTTTTACCCTTTGGGCAAACGGGAGCGAGCCGTGGGCAGCGGGACCCGCCGGCACGGCGGAGAGCGGCGGGCACCGGCGGCAGCGGGGCCGGGGCCACCGGCGGCCAGGGCGGAATTTCGGAGCCCCGGTTGGGAGGTAACGGCGGCGGCTCGGCCCACGCGTGGTGCGGAGCGTGGGGAGGATGGCGGGCAGCGGCCCCGGGGCCGTGCAGGGGGACGAGCCGGGAATTTGGCACCGCGCTGGCACCGCGGCCCCGCTGTCCGCGCCGCGGAGCACCGGAGCCGCGGGGACGGTAACGACGATAATTAATAGCTGTAATCATGAGAATCAATTAGCGGCAGCTCGGTGAGAGAAGGACGGAGGAGGCACGACCCCGCACGGCCCCGGGGCGCGGCGCGGCCGCCGTTCAGCACCACGGAGAGCGGCGGGGCCGGTGCCCGGTCCCCGGTGCCCGGTGGCGGCGGGAGGAGGCTCCGCTCGCTCCCCGCGATGCTGCGGCCGCCGCTGGCAGTTTGGGGGGCTCCGGCCAAAGGCTGCCCAGCCCTGGGGGTGCCCGGTGAGGGGCAGAGAGCCCCGCTGCTCCCGGGCAGCTCCCGGTGCTGGCGGGTTGGCATTTCCGCAGGCGCCGCCGTTCCTTCCAGCGCGGATATTCCAAATATTCCATATATTCTATAGATTCTATAGGTTCCATATATTCTAGATTTTCTATCTGTATAGGTGTGGGTGTATAAAAGGCCGGGCAGCAGGGGCCGGGTCGGATCGCTGCCTCCCTCTCAAAACCGGAGCACCGGGAGCGGGAGCCGGGCCCCGCCGCCCAGCCCGAGCCGCCGCTCCCGGTGTGCCCGGCCGGGGCACGGCTCCGCCACCGTGCCCGGGCCGCGGGCATAGCCCCGGCCTCCTGTTGGTTTCGTTTTCCGCCGTTTCACCTGGGCTCGGTGCCCTGAGGCGGCCCCGGCAGGGCTGCGGAGCCCGCGGGGCCAGGCCGGGGAACCGGGGACGTGACGAGCCTGGGGACAGCCGGGGGGACATTCGGGGGCCTTGCGGGGCTGTGGGCTCGTGTGCGGGGACGTGCGGGCACCCGGGCGGGTGTGAGCGACGCGCCGGGGCTGAGAGGAGCGCTGCGTGTGCTCCGGTGGGCCCGGGCACCTTGGCGCGGTCCGTGCCCGCTGGGGTCACGGCTGTGCCCCCGGCGCGCTCCCGGTGGGTGCCGGGGAAAGGCCCCCGTGCCCCCGCCCCGGGGTCGCCGGGAGAGCGGAGAGGGGCCCGAGCACCGGGCAGCGCCGGCGGGGACCGGCCCCGGGCGGCCGCACGGGGGGGACGTGGAGCCGGACCTCGGCCCGCGCCCCGGGCTCTGCCCCGCCGCCCCTCCGAGCCGCGGCCGCGCTTTCTCCCGGGCCAGGGCGGTTTCTCCGGGGCCGAGACCGGGCTCCGTTCCACCGGGGATAACGTGGTTCGAGCCCCGTTTGACTCCTAAGCATCCTCCAAATTTCCCCTTTGCAAGCGGTTCCCGTGAGCGCCGCCCCGACGGGAGGGACCGGCCCGGCCGCCCCCTAGCCCCGCGGCCGCTCGTCCTCCCCGGGCACGGGGATTTAACCCCAGCCTGGCCCGGGGGGCGGCTCCGGCAGCGCCCTGCCCGAGCGGGGTTACCCCCGGGGCACCGCCGCCTCCCCGACGGGGCGGGCCGGCTGCGGCGGGCGGCGGCGACCGGGGGCCCGGGCCGAGCAGACGGAGCGGCCCCCGGGGACAGCGGCGGCCGTGGCGAATGGCGCAGCCCCTCCCGGGGCGGGGGGTGACCCCTGCCCCGGCCCCACGCCCGGGCTGTCCCAGCCCCGCCGCTCGGGCTTTGTCCCCGCCGGCCGCCCCGTCCCTCGTCCCGCCCTCCCCCCGCCCTCCAGCCAGTCCTGCGCCGCCGACTCTGCCTCAACTTTAGAGGCAGGTCCCGGAGACGCCGGGCAGCGGGACAGGCATCGGCACCGGCACCGGGCGGGGATGGCCGTCCCCATCATCCCCATCATCCCCAACCCCATCCCCATCCCCGTCCCCATCTCCGTTCCCGTTCCCGTCCCCGGGCCGAGCCTCCCCCGCTCCCGGCCAGCCCGGGAAGGACGCGGTGACCCGGAGCCGACGGCAGCCGCGGGATGCGCAGGTACCCCCGCTCCGGAGCTCTCCCCGGACCCTTCCGGGGCTCTCCCGTCCTCCCGTTGGGCACCGGAGCGGCCGCTCCGCAGAGTTTCCCTCCGAGCGGCCGGAGCTCCCCGGGAACAGCCCCCGCCGGTACCGGGGCCGCTGCCCGGAGCTCCGCGGTGGGCACGGGACCGTCCCGGGGCCCTCAGGGTGACCCCCCCGGGAAATTCCCGGGCCGGACCCGCGGGATGTGCGGGGTCCCTGCCCGGTTTGCAGGGCCCGGCAGGCGGGAGCGGATGTGGGAGGAAGGGGAGGAAGAGGAGAAGAGCGCGGGGGGACCCCGGGGGGCCCTTTCGGGCTGGGCCCGTCCCTTGGCCAGGCGCTTTCCTGACTCAGCGGCTCCGTGCCAGGGATTCCGGGAATTGTCCGGGGGAGGCTGGGGCTGGGGGCGAACCTGGGGCTGGCAAGGACCGGCAGCTGGCAAGGAGCTGGCAGCTCCCGGGGCCTGCCTGTGGGGCTGTCCCTGGGGGGACACGCGGTGCCACCCCTGTCCTGCGCCACCCCTGTGCCATCCCTGCCCTGTGCCGCCCCTGTGCCATCCCTGTCCTGTGCCATTCCTGTGCCATCCCTGTCCTGTGCCGCCCCTGTGCCATCCCTGCCCTGTGCCATCCCTGTGCCACCCCTGCCCCGTGCCACCCCTGTGCCATCCCTGTCCTGTGCCGCCCCTGTGCCATCCCTGCCCCGCGCCATTCCTGTGCCACCCCTGTGCCATCCCTGTGCCATCCCTGTCCTGTGCCATTCCTGTGCCACCCGTGTGCCATGCCACCCCTGTGTCACCCCTGCCTTGTGCCACCCTTACCCTGTGTCACCCCTGTCCCGTGCCATCCCTACCCTGTGCCATTCCTGTGCCATCCCTGATCCCTGTCACCCCTGCCCCGTGCCACCCCTGTACCATGCCACCCCTGTACCATGCCACCCCTGTGCCATCCCTGCCCTGTGCCACCCCTGCCCTGTCCCACTCATACCCTGTCCCACTCCTGTCCTGTGTCACCCCTGCCTTGTGCCACCCCTGCCTTGTGCCACCCCTGCCTTGTGCCACTCCTGTCCTGTGTCACCCCTGCCCTGTGCCACCCCCAGGCTGAGCCCGTTTTGGGGTCCTGCTCCTTTTGGGGTCACCAACATCACCCTGGGCTCCGGGTTGGGCCCCGGGGGTCGCCGTGCCACATCCCTGCCGTGCCACGCTGTCCCCATGGAGGGGACAGAGCGCCGCAGAGCTGGGGGGGTTTTTCTCTTTGGTTATCTAGCTGTATGAGTGTATGTGATATCATAAAGCTAGAGAACCGAATGTAAAAACCCTCTCACCGTCCTCCAGGAGCCGGGGCCTCGCTGCCCACCGCGCTCCCCAAGCCTCCAGCCCCGCTGCCTCCACGGAATTTTACCTTCCATCGCTTCTTACCCGGGCCCACATCTGGGGCCTGGGCCTGGCTGCTGATTTCACTTCCAACCTCCCACCCCAGTGCTTTTATTTTATTAATTTTTCCACCTTTTTTAAAAATTTTTTAACATTTTTTTTCTTTTTAATTTTTTCTTTCTATTTTTTTTCTTTTTAATTTTTTCCTTTTAATTTTTCCTTTTTAATTTTTCCTTTTAATTTTTCCTTTTTAATTTTTCCTTTTAATTTTTTCTTTTTAATTTTTTTAAATTTTTTCTTTCTAATTTTTTCTTTCTAATTTTTTCTTTTTAATTTTTTCTTTTTAATAATTTTTTCTTTTTATTTTTTTTCCTCTTTTTAATTTTCTTTTTAATTCTTTTTTTCTTTTTAATTTTTTTTCTTTTTAATTTTTTTTCTTTGTAATTTTTTCTTTGTAATTTTTTCTTTGTAATTCTTTTCTTTTTAATTTTTTTTCTTTGTAATTTTTTTTTCTCTTGAATTTTTTTTTTTTAATTTTTTTTTTGCCTCTGTGCTTTGAATTTCCACCCCGACAATTAACCGACACCGGAGACAAATGAAACGGGGCCAGCTCCGAAAGAACCCCCTGAGAAACGCTGTTTATAACCGAGTGGAAGGAAAGTTGCTTAAATATATTACAGCATGCAAATTTTAATTTAGCACCAGCCCCGTTCCCGAGGCCGATTCATCCGCCGGGGAAGGGAAATAAATCATCGCCTCTCGTCGCTGCGTCTGCCGAGAGATCGCAGCTTTGTTCTTCCCAGAGAGGGATTTGGGAGCATCCCGGGGCTCAGATCCCTCCAGGATCCCCCTGGGTTTGGGATCCTCCTTCCCTCCTGCTCCTCTCCACTGCAGGGATGCGGGGCTGCCCTGTGGGATCGGGGGCTGGGCTGAGGGACGGCTCCGAGGGGCGACCCCAAAGGTTGATCCGTGCCCCGTTATTCCTGGGAACACCAGGAAGGTTTTGGCAGGGGGGTTTTGGTGACCCCAAATTGATCTGTGCCCCGTTATTCCTGGGAATCTCAGGAATTGCCTTGCCAAGGGGGTTTTGGGGTGCAGCCCGAGGGAGGGGTCTCAGTGCCACTCCAAGGGGTGACCCCAAATGTTGACCCATTCCCTGCTATTCCTGGGAACACCAGGAAGGCCTTGCCAGGGGGGTTTTGGTGACCCCAAAGGTTGATCCGTTCCCCATTATTTCTGGGAACCCCAGGAAGGCCTTTCCAGGAGGGATTTTGGGGTGCAGCCCAAGGGAGGGGTCTCTGTGGTGACCCCAAATGTTGATCTGTGCCCTGTTATTCCTGGGAACCCCAGGAAGGTTTTGCCAGGGGGTTTTGGTGACCCCAAAGGTTGATCCATTCCCCATTATTTCTGGGAACCCCAGGAAGGCCTTGCCAGGGGGGTTTTGGGGTGCAGCCCCAGGGAGGGGTCTCAGTGCTGACCCCAAAGGTTGATCCCGCTGTTCCTGGGAACTCCAGGAATTGCTGGTGGGGGTTTTGGGGTGCAGCCCCAGGCAGGGCGCTCGGTGCCGCTCCAGAGAGGGGAGTGGAGATGATCCAGACAAATCCATGAGCTAAAAAGGTTTGAGGGTCAGTGTGGGCTGCAGGAACAGCACGAGGACAGCTCCACTGCGGCCCTTGGAGCAGCAGTTCCCAGGCTGGGATGGAGAAATGGGGAAGGTGGAGAATGAAACAGCTCAAGGCCCCAGTTCCTCTCTCCATCCTCTCTCTCCAGCTCCCCTGAGGGGTTTTGTCTCCTCTTCCACCCGGGGGCTGCAGCAGAGGAGGGATTTGGGGGAAATCCACAGGTTTGGTGAGGAGAGGAGCAGATTCCGTGTCCAGGATCCCTCCCTGGGATCCGTCCTGGGATCCATCCCTGGGATCCATCCCTGGGATCCATCCCTGGGCTCCATCCCTGGGATCCCTCCCTGGGATCCATCCCTGGGATCCATCCCTGGGATCCCTCCCTTCTCCCTGTCCTCCTGTCCTTTCCTCCCATCTCCCTGGTCCTCCCTGGCCTCCCCTCCTGTCCTCCCTGGTCTCCCCCCCTGGGCTCCATCCCTGGGCTCCATCCTCCACTTCCTTGTTCTGCCCTCCCTGCTCCATCCCTGGGTCCTCCTATCCATCCCGTCCATCCTGGGATCATCCCTGTCATCCCTCCTCCCTGGGATCCATCCCTGGGCTCCATCCCTGGGCTCCATCCCTGGGATCCATCCCTGGGATCCATCCCTGGGCTCCATCCCTGGCTCTGATCCTGCACCCCAGGACACCCTGGCCTCACCTTTCTCAGCCAGGCAGGACCTGGGGTGTGCTTGTGGTGTGGGATGAAGCAGGGTCAGCCCCAGACACCCCAAAATGTGCTGTGGGGTAAAGAGGAAGCGATCCCCAATCCCCGCCGTGCCCCTTGGCGGTTCCACACGGGCTGGGGCCGGGAATGGCAGCGCTGTGGCCCCGATGTGTCCCTGGGGGAGACCCCGATCCCGAGGGAAATGTGCCCTGAACTGGGGGTGCTGCCAGCCTGGATGGGCACAGGGAGCCTGCCCTGTCCCCTCAGCTCTGCCCAGGGGCTGTGGGAGCAGCTTCTCCCTTCTCCCCCCGCCGGCTCTCCCAGGTCTGACCCCGCGGCTCCTGTGTGCGTTTGGGCAGAGAATTCCCGAGTTTCTGCGGCTGGAAGGAGCCTCTGGCTGATGGGGACAGCTGGGGACAGCCAGGAGCGGCTGTGCCACCCTGGGAGGGACACACAATCAATGCCACCCTCACCTCTCCCACTCCCAATCCCAAAAAAAAACCCAAATCCCCACCCCATCCCAGCCAGGGGAGGGGATGGGCTCCAGAAACCTTCTCCTCCCTCCTGACTACTCGCAAAACCATTTAGCAGGAATTTCTTAAAATAGGTTCCACTTTAAGGACTTATCTGCTGAATGCCATTAATTTTCTGGGGTTCGTTAAAAGCAAACTTGGTCTCATAGCAACGGAATCTATTCCAGGGAAGCAGCCAATTGCAGGGTGTGCAAGGCGAGGCACAGAGAGAAAAGAAGCCTTTCAGGTTTATTCCAGGGCTCTGTGCCTTTTTTATTTATTTTATTTTTTCTAATTTTTTTAATTTATTTTTTTTTCCCCCAGGGAAGTTTTTAATTTTCAGTGGTTTTTATTCCCTGGTGGAATGTTTCAGATTTTCTCCCCGGCAAAAAAGAAAAAAAAGGGAAATATTGTGGGGTGTGTGTGTGGGGTGAAATCGGCGTGGGTTTTGTGGTGTTTGTGGGCAGGGATGGAGCTTGTTTGGGACAGCTGGGGTGGCACTGCCACTGTCACCTTGGGTGTGGCACTGCCAATGTCACCCTGGGCATGGCACTGCCGCTGTCACCTTGGGGATGGCACTGCCAATGTCACCCTGGGGCTGGCACTGCCATTGTCACCCTGGGCATGGCACTGCCAATGTCACCTTGGGGGTGGCACTGCCATTGTCACCCTGGGGGTGGCACTGCCACTGTCACCTTGGGTGTGGCACTGCCACTGTCACCTTGGGGATGGCACTGCCACTGTCACCCTGGGGGTGGCACTGCCAATGTCACCCTGGGCATGGCACTGCCACTGTCACCTTGGGCGTGGCACTGCCACTGTCACCCTGGGGATGGCACTGCCAATGTCACCCTGGGCATGGCACTGCCACTGTCACCCTGGGCATGGCACTGCCACTGTCACCTTGGGGGTGGCACTGCCAATGTCACCCTGGGCATGGCACTGCCACTGTCACCTTGGGCATGGCACTGCCGCTGTCACCTTGGAGGTGGCACTGCCAATGTCACCCTGGGGGTGGCACTGCCACTGTCACCTTGAAGGTGGCACTGCCAATGTCACCCTGGGGATGGCACTGCCGCTGTCACCCTGGGGATGGCACTGCCAATGTCACCCTGGGCATGGCACTGCCAATGTCACCCTGGGCATGGCACTGCCACTGTCACCTTGGGCATGGCACTGCCACTGTCACCTTGGGCATGGCACCGCCAATGTCACCCTGGGGGTGGCACTGCCACTGTCACCCTGTACTGGCACTGCCACTGTCACCTTGGGCATGGCACTGCCACTGTCACCTTGGGGATGGCACTGCCACTGTCACCCTGGGGATGGCACTGCCAATGTCACCTTGGGGGTGGCACTGCCACTGTCACCTTGGGCATGGCACTGCCACTGTCACCTTGGGCATGGCACTGCCACTGTCACCTTGGGGATGGCACTGCCACTGTCACCCTGGGCGTGGCTCAGCCCCCGGCGGGATCCGGGACCGCCCCGCGGGGTTTGGGAGCTGCTGGAAAAGCGGGGCCGTTAATCCCCGGCTCATTCCCCGGCCCGGCTGAAGGAATTGTCATTATTTCCCTTTAATCCCAGCTTTTCCTGGTCTCCATCAGGCCCTGAGCTGCAATCTCCTTCCCGGGGATGTTCCCAAGGGATAATCCCGCAGCTCTCGGGGGACCCCGCCCGGCCACTTCGGGGCAGGGGGGATTCCCATCCCTGGGCAGAGATGGGTTTGGGATGAGCTGGGAATCCCCAGTTCTGATTCCCATCCTGGGCAGAGATGGGTTTGGGATGAGCTGGGAATCTCCATCCCGATTCCCAGTGCTGGGTTTGGGATGAGCTGGGAATCTCCATCCCGATTCCCAGTGCTGGATTTGGGATAAACTGGTAACCTCTATCCTTGGGCTGCCAATGGATTTGGGATAAATGTCCATCCCGTTTCCCAACACTGGGAGAGGATTTGGGGTGAGCACCCCAAACCCAGCACAGCAGAGCAAGGAGGGGGCAAGGGGATGCTCCCAAAATTTTACGGGGATGGCAGAAGCTCAGTTTTTTGGGATGATGGGATGGTGCTGCTGGCTTAGGGCTGGGATCTGGCTTTGGGATCGGGATTGGGATAAAGAGGAGCCCTGGGATGAGCAGGTGCCGGGTTTGGGGTGACGAGAGGAGGCAGCTCCACCCCGGCCTGGTGGTGGGATCAGCCAAAAACCCCAAAAATAACCCGACCTGCCCCCAGCAGCACAATATCCAGGTTTTTATTGGGAATGGAGTTTGGAGCTGTCCACACCACCAGCATCATTCCCAGAGTTCCTGGCACCCGATTTTAACCTCAAATCCGGAATTTCCCCATCCCTGGTCCACCCTCCAGCCCTGACATTTCCCACCCCAATGTGACGATTCTTCAACCTGACAGCAGCGAGGGAGAGAAAAAGAAGTCATTTATGATAAAAGTCCCGCTTAAAGGGACACAAACGGGCAGAAATCCCGGACAAAACCATTTAGGGGATGGAGGGAATGGAAAAACCAGGGATGAGTTTAAGCTGAGCTTAATTTAGGAACCAGCAGAGCCCTGGCCATGGTGAAGAACAATTCCTCCCCGCTGGGTTGGGGAAGATCCCGGATTTTTTACTCTTTAGCTGCTGATTTTCATGGATGGAAATTCCAGCCTGGAAAAATCAGGGGCTGGAGGAGGAGGAGGAGGAGGAGGAGGAGGAGGAGGGATGGAGGGATGGAGAGATGGAGGAGGATGGAAATTCCAGCCTGGAAAAATCAGGGGCTGGAAGAGGAAGAGGAGGAGGAAGATGAGGAGGAGGGATGGAGGGATGGAGTAGGAAGAGGATGGAATTTTCAGCCTGGAAAAATCAGGGGCTGGAAGAGGAGGAGGAAGAGGAGGAGGAGGAAGGAGAGGTGGGGAATTCCAGCAGTGCTGGAGGGATGGGAGCTGAACCCAG
Source organism: Camarhynchus parvulus (assembly GCF_901933205.1). Lineage (NCBI taxonomy): Eukaryota > Metazoa > Chordata > Aves > Passeriformes > Thraupidae > Camarhynchus > Camarhynchus parvulus. Next base: position 311,205 of record NC_044598.1, read on the forward strand.
CTGGGGTGGTGAGACCCCAAACGCAGGGACAGTCCCAGGACATCAGGATCTGCTTCCAGAAGTTCAGGATTTCTCCCCAAGATTTCTGGGATCAGCTCCTTGGATTTCTGTTCCCAGCCCCACGTGCTGCAGCCACGCGTTCTCTCCCTGGTTTTTTATTTTTTATTTTTTTTTTAATGGAGAGATTATTATTTACAGTTTAATATCTTCATGTTTCTATGGAAACTCCAGGGCTGTGCAGGGCGGGGAAGCCCAAACCAGCCGGGAAAAGTGGGAATGTCGGGAAGGAGGGCTGGGAATGCTGGAAATGAGAGGAGCAGGAGCTCGGCCTGGGGTGGGGACAGGACCTGGGGGTCGGTGACACTCAGGGTGTGACTTTGGGGTGGCTGCGCTTTGTCCCTCTCTGCAAAACCAAACCCAAACCCAAACCCGAACCCAAACCCAAACCCAAATCCAAGCCCAAACCCAAACCCAAACCCAAACCCAAATCCAAGCCCAAATCCAAACCCGAATCCAAATCCAAACCCGAATCCAAATCCATGGGATTTCCATGGGATAATTTGATGGGATTTCCATGGGATAATGCCACAGGATTTCTATGGGATTTCAATGGCGTTTCTATGGGATATTTCCATGGGGTCTCTGTGGGATTTCCATGGGATATTTCCATGGGATTTCCATGGGATATTTCCATGGGGTTTCTATGTGATTTCCATGGGATTTTCATGGGATATTTCCATGGGATTTCCATGGGATCTCCATGGGATTTCTATGGGATCTTTCCATGAGATCTCTGTGGGATTTCCATGGGATATTTCCATGAGATTTCCATAGGATATTTCCATGGAATATTTCCATGGGATTTCTGTGGAATTTCAATGGGACTTCCATGGGATATTTCCATGGGATTTCCATAGGATTTCCATAGGATCACTATGGGATATTTCCATGGGATTTCCATGGGATTTCCACGGGACCTCCATGGCATATTTCCATGGGATTTCCATGGGATCTCCATTGTATTTCAATGGGATATTTCCATGGGACTTCCATGGGATATTTCCATGGGATATTTCCACCCTATTTCCATGGGATCTCTATGGGATTTCCCTGGGATTTCCATGGGATATTTCCATCACATTTCCATGGGATCTCTATGGGATATTTCCATCACATTTCCCTGGGATTTCCATGGGATATTTCCATAGGATCTCCATGGGATCTCCATAGGATTTCCATGGGATCTCCATGGGATATTTCCATGGGATATTTCCATGGGATCTCCACAGGATCTCC